>NC_141164.1:58505390-58849557 GCF_053477565.2 Lygodium microphyllum | reverse complement strand
AGTATTGCTCATTGATCAAAAGCTTATTCTCCCTTCTTAGGTGCTAGGTAGGATCATCTTGATAAAGCATCTAATTGGCATTGTTGGCATCCTAGCAATAGGTGATGACAAAGACAAACTTAGATAAGAAGTTACTCCAGCAGGATTGTCTACAATTAAGGATGTAGGTTGTCATAAAGTATTCTAGATTTTTGTGATCTGTATATATGATAACCTTATGGGATGCACCTCTAGATGATGACGCCAAGTATCAAAGGCATCTACAATGGAAAGGTGTTATTTTTCATGGATCTCATAGTTTATCTCTAGAGGGGAGAACTTGAATGGAATGCCACTAGATGCATATGACCATCATCTCCATGATGAGACAAGATGGCTCCTAAGGCATAGACTGATGCATCGGTCTCCAAGAAAAGGGACTTGGTAGGATTTTTGTGGACTAGGATTGAGGCAATGGTGAAAGCAGTCTTTAGGGTCTGGAAAGCCTTCTCAGCTTCTGGGGTCCATGAGAACTTTGAGTTTCTTGTGAGTTTGGTGAGTGGTGTGACTACCTTTGAGTAATCCTTAATAAATAGCTTGTAGAAGTTGGCAAAGACAAGGAAACATTGGACATCACGAACACATGTGGGTGTCTCCCAATCAATAAAAATATCGATCTTCTTGGGATCCATGAAGATTCCTCTCTAGGAGACATTGTACTCCAAGAATTCCACTTTTGTCTTATGGAAAAAACACTTCTCAAGTTTTGCATATAGTCCTTTTTCTCTTAGCTTTCCTGAAACTAATTTTACATGATGCTGGTGATCCTTTGGATCTTTTGAGAATATTGAGATATCACCAAAGTATATAACTACAAAATCATCTAGATGCTCTTGGAAAATATCATTCATCATATGTTGAAACATTGCAAGAGCATTGGTAAGACCAAATGGCATAACAACATATTCAAAGTGCCCATACCTATCAAGATTGTGGGAGAGAAGGAAGGAGTCTCGCTTGTAGCTTTCTCACTTGCACAATGGGGAAATACACACAAAGGTGGAGGCTAAAAATAGTTTTCTCTTCTTAGTTGTGTAAGCCAAAAAGAATACTAGTACATAGAAATAGAAGAACCCTATATATGGGTCTCAAAACAAAATCAACTAACTAAGGTGGTATACTAAATGAGCCAAAAACTAGAGTAGATAAGGATAACTGTCATCTAGCAATTATTCATGGGCGGTGTACCAACCGCATCTGTAGCTAACAAGTCGGTGACATAAATGCACAATGGTCACCTTGGCATATCACGAGTGGAGCTCGATATCTCAACACTCCCCCTCGAGCTCAATCCCAATTCCTACACACCAAGCAGGTCTTTGAACTTGTGCAGCTTCTCTGTGCCCAATGCCTTTGTAAATATGTCAGCTGCCTGATCCTCTGTGCTAATATAAACTAGATCAATAAGACCTAGTAAAACCCTCTCCCGCACATAGTGATAATGCACCTCAATGTGCTTTGTTCTAGCATGATAGATTGGGTTATTTGCCAAGTGTATACTACTCATGTTGTCACAATAAATGACAACTGGCCCATCTATAGGCTGATGCATATCATAAAGTAGCTTATGCAACCAAGCTACCTCACATGCAGCCATTGTTGCGCCCCTGTACTTAGCCTCTGTGCGCGACAAGGCAAGTGTAGGCTGTTTCTTGCTGCTCCAAGTGACTACAGCACTCCCAAAAGAGAACACATATCCACTGGTAGATCGTCTATCAGAAATACTACCAGCCCAATCAGCATCAGTGTATCCATGCAACTGTATATGAACCCCAGTCTCATAAAATAGTCCATACTTTATGGTCTAGGTGCTTGCTTCAAGACATACAAGCTTTCTTCAACCTGCAAACAAACTCAGGATGAACAACATGCACATAACCTGGTGGCTGCTCCATATAGACCTCTTCTTGCAAATCACCATGCAAGAAGGGACTCTTTACATCCATCTGATGTAAAGACCATCCCTTTGATGCAGCCATAGCAATGACTGCTCTTACAGTTGCCATCCTTGCAACTGGACTGAATGTTTCTTCATAATCAATGCCATACGTTTCTGCATACCCCTTGACTACTAATCTTGCCTTGTATTTGTTCACAAAACCATCTGCATTGTGCTTCACCTTATAAACCCACTTACAACCAATTGCATTCTTATCTTTAGGTAAAGGTACCAATTCCCATGTAGCATTTGCTTCCAAAGCATCCATTTCTTTATCCATGGATTTCTCCCATTTTTCTTTTCCCATGGCTTACTCAAAAGAAGTGGGTTTTGGTTCCTGTATCATTTTGACCATATAGGCATAGTGAATGGCTGTAAATCCATCATATTTCAGCCTATCCACAGGATACCTAGCTCTGGTAGACCTGTGCAAAGTAGGTTCACTCCCAGGTGCTCTCAAAACATCCCTGATCTTCCTTACTCCAGGTGTAACAATAGAAGGAATACCCAACTCATCATCAATGCTCTGTTCTGAGCCACTGGATTCACCATCCACATAAGAGTGACCTGCATTCACATCAAACATGGGCTGATCTACCTTCTCTTTTCCTTTTCGTGAAACCTGCATACCACTATCTGCATTGTTTTGAGGAGATTCTCCTGATCTCAATCTGCCTGTCCATGGTGAAGAATGTGAACTACTGCTAGAGGACACTCCAGGTCCACTAATATTTTGTGACTGTTGCTGTGAATTCTATGCAGCATTACCATTTTGTGCATCTACATCATCAATCACATTTACTGGTTTATACCAGCTACTCATCTCATAAAAAACAACATCTCTGCTCACTATAAACTTACGAGTAGAAGGGTTATAGTATCTATACCCTTTCTGCTCTGTAGAGAATAACCAATAAAGATGCACTTCTTAGATTTTGGATCCAACTTGGATCTCAACTCATCTGGCACATGAACATAGGTAATGCAATAAAAAATTTTCAAATGAAAAATATCTGGTTTCCTACCAATATACCTCTCCTCTGGAGTCATCCCATGTATTGCTGCAGTGGGAGTCCTATTCATTATGTAGACTGCTGTAGCAACTGCTTCAGCCCAGTAAAAATCTGGCAAGTCTTTTTCTTTGAGCATGGCACGAGATACCTCTCCAATATGCCTGTTTTTCCTTTTTGCAATTCCATTTTGTTGTGGGGTATGACTGCATGAATATTGCTGCTTTATGCCATGCTCCTGCAGAAACCTTGCAAACTCATTTGAGAGGTACTCTCCCCCTCCATCTGACCTTAGGCATTTTATTTGCAGGCCTGTTTCTTTTTCAACCATAGCTTTAAGAGTTTTGAAATGCCCAAACACTTCACTTTTCTTTTTCATAAAATATACCCAAACTTTTCTACTATAGTCATCAATAAAAGTGACAAAATAATGATAGCCTCCAATAGATGCAGCTTTAGTAGTCCACACATCAGAGTGGATTAATTCCAATGGCTTCTTACTCTCTTGAACATGTCTAGGAAATGGTTTCCTTGCATGTTTTCTAAATTGACAGGCTTCACATACCTTTTGCATTTCTGCAACCTTGAATTTAGGCAATCCTGCAACAATATTTTGGGCCTGCATTGATTTAAGTCGCTGTACATTAACATGACCAATGCGTTTATGCCAGATATCAATATCTGCAACTACACCGGTCCCATGTGCAAACATTGCTACACTCAATTCAGGCATGTCTTGATCCAACGTAAACATTCTGTCCTTCTTATTTCCTTTTGCTATCAAGCGACCTTTATTTTTCATATCCTCAACAAAGCATCCATGAGGATTAAATCTGACCTGCAAGCCCTGCTCAACCATTTGACCAACATAAACTAGGTTCTTGGTGATATTCAGGACATGAAATACATCTGACATGTATTTCTTTTTCCCATCCTACATAGACAAAGGATTTTTTCCAATCTGCACAATAGGATTTGCAGTATCATTACCAGTCTCCACAAATCCTGGTTTTTTCATTTTCCTTGCATCCTGCATCCATTCTGCATGACCTGTCATGTGGTTTGATGCACCTGAGTCAACATACCACACATTGTTGCTTTCTTTTGCACTTGTCACAGAATTGGTCATGTGCTGCACCATAAACAAATGCTCATTTCTATCATCACTCTGTCTACTAGAAGATGCATAATTCCCTTGCAATTTTCCATTCATGATGTCATTCTGCTTTTTATAGCAGTCTTTAGCCATATAACCCATTTTACCATAGTAGTAGCATTCAACATTGCTGTTTGCATTTTGGCCTCTTTGCCATCCACCATGACCTCTTTGGCTCCCCTTGCCTCTAGAGTTACCACGTTCTCCCCCATAGGACTAGTTTTCTTGAGTTTGCTGCATATTCTAATTTCTACCATAGCCTCCAAATCGGCCTCCTCTACCTCTGCCTCTACCTCTTCCAGAATTTGAGTAGAAGACAGCTTCTTTTGAAGTTCCTTCTGAAGAAGATGCACCACCATTTCTTTGCTCTTGAGAAATTAGAAGAGCAATCAACTCCTCAAAATCAGGAAATCTTTCATGGACAGAAATGGATGTTTGGAATTGTGCATAATTCTTTCCTAGACCATTCAAGGTCACAGAAACTAAATCATCATCTTCCACTGGCGACCCAATGGAAGCAAGTGTATCTACAATCTTCTTCACCTTCATGTGGTAGTCATTGATGCTCATACTTTCTCTTTGCACATTGTGCAACTCTTGCTTGAGCTGCATTTTCCTGGCTTGCGTATTTGTGCTATACATTTTTGACAAAGTATCCCATGCCTCCTTTGGCATACTTGCATCCTGAATATGTACAATCATAGAGTCTGAAATACTGATAGACAGCCAGTACATAACTTTTCTGGCTCTCTCATGTCATCCTTGAAATGCCTGCATTTGCTGTTGATTGGGAACATCAGGAAGAACTGGTTCTTCTTCATTTCCTGCAACAAATTCCCAATATCCTTTTTCCATAAGGAAATTCGTCAGTCTAAACTTCCATGCTTGGAAGTTGTTCTTGTCAAGCTTTTCAGTGAGACAATCTGTGAAAGAGAATCAGAAACCATTACAGAAACCTGCAAAAAATTCTATCATTGCAAAAACACAGCTTAGCCTCACAAGGGCAAATCTGCAAAACTGAGAAAGTGGTATTTGACCACACTGTCACTTCCTAGTGACGATTTTGCATCAACAGGCAACAAGGATGATTTTGTAACTCCCAATGTCTCTGTGCACAAGCATATGATGCAATTTCTACAGTAACTTTTCACCGACCTGCAGAACAATGGTTGCACAGCAAAAAACAAGGCCTTCTCTTGAGTGTGTGCGGAAAACTTCCGCCTCCAAAACAGGCCCCGAAATGGCCTCGAATAAAAAAAACAGGGCAACCGGGGGCTAAAGCCCTTTCCCGATGCATATACTGTCCTCTTGCTACACCGCGAAGGGCGTCTCAATCTGAGACAATGCACTCTTGCACTTTCCGGCTGTGCTACCTGTAGAGACTTGCTCCCAAACTTGAAAAATGAAAGCAACACTTGTCCTCTTACTAGAACACTGCGAACTTGGTTTTCTTTCTTGAGCTCCTTACCACGAACCAGGCTCTGATACCATGTCAAGATTGTGGGAGAGAAGGAAGGAGTCTCACTTGTAGCTTTCTCACTTGCACAATGGGGGAATACACACAAAGGTGGAGGCTGAAAACAATTTTTCTCTTCTTAGTTGTGTAAGCCAAAAAGAACACTAGTACATAGAAATAGAAGAACCCTATATATGGGTCTCAAACCAAACTCAACTAACTAAGGTGGCATACTAACTGAGCCACGAACTAGAGTAGATAAGGATAGCTATCATCTAGCTATTATTCATGGGTGGTGTACCAACCGCATCTGTAGCTAACAAGTCGGTGACATAAATGCACAACGGTCACCTTGGCATATCATGAGTGGAGCTCGATATCTCAACAATACCTTGTGTAAAAGGCTATTTTCCATTCGTCTCCTTCTCTTATCCATACAAGATTGCAAGCCCCTCATAGATCAATATTTTTGAAGATCTTGGCTTTTCTAAGGCGTTCCAAGTGCTCTTGTATCAATGGCAAAGGGTATCGATTCTTGACTATTATCTTGTTAAGTCCTCGATAATCCGCACACATTCAACTTGGCATGTCTTTCTTCTTCACGAGTAGAATTGGGACTACAACACGAGACTTTGAGTGCCTAATGAACCCCTTGGCTAATTTGTCATCAATGTTCTTTCATAGTTTAGCTAGTTTATCAAGGGATAGCCTATAGATGGGTCCAAAAGGTGATTAAGCCCCATCATGGAGTTTTATAGCACAGTCATATGGTTTGTGCTTAGGCAAGAGATCTGTATTCTTTTTTTAAAAGAAATCTTGGGATTCTCGATAAGGGATTGACTGACTCATCCTTACTCAATTCTTGAGTTGGTATATGATATATCATGTAGGTCGATTCCTGCCTTGTGTGCATAAAGGATTTCGCTCTTAGATATACCGACTTTCCTTGATTTTCACAACATGTAATCTTTTGCTTAACCCAATCAATTTTTGGGTTATGTTCTTTAGCCAAGGTATCCCAAGGATGATTGGATTTGTGGGACTAGATATGACATTAAAGCATACATGAGATTTGTGATTGCCAAGAGTTACCATGAGTGGTTGGGTTTCCTTGGTAATATCTCCAAATGCTAGAGGTCTTCCATCTCCACAACTTCAGCTAGTGCAAGATTGGTCTTTTGGAGTACTAGAATATGGTATCTATTCACAAAGCCATCATCAATGAAACATACAAAGGCCCTAAAGTTGACTAGGGCTTTGAAGGAAAAGGGTCTTTCTTAGCAGGATCATCTAGATCGTGATTAGGAAAGTTTCCATGGGTGTGGTTGGAATCAAGAGACCCTTTCTTATATCAAGGTCCAATTTTATGGTCTCATTCACAACCAGACATCCTCATTTTCTTCCTCGAGGGTGGTTATAGCAACTCTTGGGGTTCTTGCCTCTTATTTGGGTAATTTAGGGCAATGTGTCCATGGTTTTCACAATAGGTATAGATGATTCTCTCTTCATCTTTGCTTTTCTTGTGGGATCAAGGGCTAGAATATGATATTATCTATTTGTGTCAATTCAGTCTTGGTTTCTTCTTTGATTGGGTCTCTAATTGGGGTTGGGCTCCATTGGTGAGGCCCTAATTCTTATCGCTTTTCTTGCTTCCTCTCGAATAATCTATTGTCACATTGGATGGCTTGCATGATATAATCATTGAGTGTTTTTGCCTCAAGCATAGTGAGCATGAGGTCCTTGATGTCATCTCGAAGAAACCATCTGACTTGGTTGATAAAATACTCCTCATGCCAAGTGAGTCACAGATCAATTTCCTAAATTTAGATGCATAAGTACAACATGGTAGTTACCTCGCTGTAGCTTCTGAAGTTTTGTTTTTGCTACTCAACCAGTGTCTACATTTCCATATGTGGAAGTGAGCTCGCAAAGAAATGCCTCATAGTTATGAAGTACTAGCATATTCTTTTCCAAGATTGGGGTAAACCATGATAAAGCTTGATCACAAGGAAAAGTCCCAATGAATCCCACCTTCGAAGCATCATCTGGATTGCATGTGGATATAGAGTTTTATTTGTTGCAAGAATCCCCTGAACTTCGAACAATCACCATCAAACTTCTCTAGAATGTTGATCTTGGATTCTCTTGTTGGGGGCTAATAAACACGCAGAATCATCTGATCACTTCCTCTATTGTCCTGCAAGTCTCGAAACTAGTCTTGCATCTCTTGAAGCATAGGGCCTAGATGCATAGGGTAGTCCATTTAAAGTTGTGCTTGTCGTTCATTCAAGTCTTGAATTTTGTATTGGAGGTTTTGAAGGGAGGCCAAGATTCTTTCAAGGGTCAGCTCCATGATGCTTAGTAAGGGTAGAAAGAAGTCTTGCCAAATTTTTATGGGAGCACTAGACTGTGCTTCAGAGACTAGACTAGATGCAAGATTTGTTACAAGAGTTATGATTACAAGATAATCCCACATAGGAGCACAAGGTACAATGATAACTTAATAAGATATGGAAAATCCCACAACTTAAGACCATAGGTATGGACAATAGGACTTGATAGGATATGAAGGATCCCCCAACTTGGGACGTAGATATGGATATAAGATATCAGAATTACAAGATCTCCCTCGATGGGGATGAACAAGATATAAGATAGTACTAGACAAGATCTCGTACTACAGGATTACAAGGTGAGAAGACAATAGGAGACAAGACAAGACTAGATACCATGACTAAACAAGAACTAGAAATGGAACTCAAAGTTACTAACTTGGAGGTCTTGACTCCTTGAGCTCCCAAAACCGGCATTGACAAGATTGAGGAGCTTTATGGCGAGCCCCTCCTTTTATAGGTGTTGGAGGGTGACTAAAGATATTCTAGAATGTTCCACAATGATATCATCAATGATGCAAGCAATGACATGGCATATCTTCTAGAAGGTTCTATGATGACATGGCAAGGATGGGTTCGAATGGTTTGCTTGAGGGTATCCTATTAAGGGTGCATTAACATGGGGTGTGGATTCATATGGCATGAGCAAGAATTAACCCGTACACTTAATCATGGCATGTTCATGGCAATTGCATGCCACATGTCAAACAAATCAAAAATCACACACACACACACACACACACACACACACACACACATTATGTAATATATATTTTTATTGATGTATTTATTGATTATTGTATAAATATATATTATACATCATTCATTCAAAATTAATTAATGTATTAATAATTATTAATTAGTATATAATCAATCATATAAATGTATTGATAATTATAATTAATATATATATTATTGAGATAATAAATAATTTTAATATATTTATGATTATTATTTTATTATTTACATATATTAAGTATAATAGTATATACATATAAATTTGATATGTACTTATATATAATATTTAAGTATTAATATATAATCTAAATATTAATTATATATATATGTATTAATTATAAATTAAGTATGATTTACATAATAATAGTTAATAATCAATGATTAATGTGTAATCTGTGTGTATGTGTGTGTGTGTGTGTAGATTCATTCATAGATATTTACATGTGCATTTGTGGATGCTTTTAGAGTATATACATATTGCATGCACATGTTCAATAATTAAAAATTAGATCATTTTATATATTTAATCAAAAGTGAAATTTCTCTCTCTTTAGAGAGAGAGAGAGCCACATACAATTTTTCAAAGACTCACCTTTCCCCTTTCCATGATCATATTCTATATTCAATTAAAAAAGAGAAAGAGAGATAGAGAGAGTATGTGTATATAAACCCCTATGAATGGGGTGGGGGAGATTAAAAATAAATATTATCTCCACTCACCCCTCAAGAAAAGGATATTTTTATTTCTTGAATATCAAACTCCTTCTCCTTGTGTTGCAAAGGCTTGGGAGCCTTCTAGTTAGTTTGGGATCCCTAAGGTAAAGCTCTCATTAATATATGGAATAGATGTTTGAAAAAGACACCTCTGTCTTTTCTTTCATCAATAATTCTCTCTCTCTCTCTCTCTCTCTCTCTCTCTCTCTCTCTCTCTCTCTCTCTCTCTCTCTCATAGCCAAATGTTGTTTTTAGCTCTCTCTCCTTTGTCTCCTCTCCATTGAGTCCTAATGCTTTTCCAATTGAAATTCCTCAAGTTCAAAGTATGTAATAATATATATATATATATATAGAAGCTAGAAAACCTATTGATAAAATATTTACTCAAAGTAGATTATAGCTTTTATGAGCAAGAACTTTTAAAGCTATGACTTTAGTCCTTTGATATATAATAGAGAAACATATGCATTATTCTCTCTCTCTCTCTCTCTCTCTCTCTCTCTCTCTCTCTCTCTCTCTCTCTCTCTCTCTCTCTCTCTCTCTCTCTCTCTCTCTCTCTCTCTCTCTCTCTCTCTAATACATCTATACATGTTTGTGTATGTGTGTGTGTGTGTGTGTCTATTGGAAGTCCTAACACATACACATACACATTATTAGTTCAAAGAGTGTATATATTGGAAGCCCTTCCTCCAAGCTTGATAAAAATACTATTCACTAAACAGAAAAAAATCTAAAAGGCAAATTATTCTTAGTAAGCTTCTTGTTTTTTACAACTTGGCATTGTGGAGCCCACCATGCCTACTTTTGGAATCATACAACTCAAGCTTTTGAGTTGTGGTGAATTACGATAGGTAGACTTGATTTTAAACACTTAGTTAACTATCCATTAATTAATACTATGCATTCATTAAATATTAATAATTGGATACTATGATTGATTAATTAAATAAAACTTATTTATTTATAATATTAATTAATTGATTAATACTTATTATTAAGTTTTAATAATTAGTAATCTATTAGTTACTATTATTTTAAACAATTATTACTATAATAAATATTATAAATTAACTATTTCTAAGTTAAGTACTCAATTAATAACTTATTAAGTAATTTATATATTTACACACACACACACACACACACACACACACACACACACACACACACACACACACACATTCTACAATTTTCTTTGAATTTTTTTCATCAAGAAGGGGTTTCCAACAACTGCTTTTTTGATGAAAAATATCATAAGTCCCATTTGAAAAATGGTTGTCAACAAAAAAATTTCACAAGTTTCCTCTAGATAGGGGGTTGTCAACAACCCCTTCCTGCTATATATCGATAACCCCCTTCCTAACGAAAAAAATTCAAAGAAATTTGCATAATCTCTCTCTCTACACACACACACATACATAATGTTTTATCTAATGTAGAGGAGAAAAGATTTCAAAAGCATGAATCTACAATGCTAGAGGATGTGGTACTTACATATACATGTAAACAACCATGACTCATGAATTTTATGTGTGATTCAAAAAAGGAAATATATAGCTAATAGTTAGCTCTATTTTCAAAGCATCATATTAATGTTCATTTGGAAGCACCCTCCCAAGACATTGTCTCCCAGAGTTTTGTGATAAGAAATACCATTACCTACTATTACTCATTCAAAATAAGAAATACAAAATGAAGTGATCAACCAAGTGACATACTGTCTCGATTGATGGAGCCATTCGAGGAGGTCAACCAACATAAAATGGTCAAGATTGATGACAAAACCTCAAACATTGCATGTGCCATCATGACAGATGATATAACTATGGATCAATAATACAAGATACATCAAGAGCGCTTATATAAGAGGTTGGTATGAGATCCATTGTTGTTGAAATAATAAAGAGGTGATGTTTAGGCTCTTAATAAATTCCTAAAACCTTGGTACAAATACCATGTGCTATAGGTAGCATGCAATGTGATATGATTTTTTGAAGTTTATTTTTGCAAACATACACAAAGGAAGGGGACACTATATAAGATTGCAATGCAGGGTGTGGTGACCTTGTATTAATAGCACTATATTCTCAAAGACAACTCATATGCTTGTATCACTTTGTCAAAGAGGAAAGATTTCTAAGAGCGAAGGCAATATATTTATGTAAACCTTTATAATATCAAATTATAATAGAGCTCTCTATTTTTCATACCAATATACATGCATGCTCACCTTTCCTACTATTCATCTACAACTTCCCCCCCACACCCAAGAAGCTTATTGCATTTGATGTGAATGGGGTGCTTTAACATAGACATCCAAGGAAAAAGAGTCATTGCCAATTAAGCCCTTGGAAGTAGGCAGATATTGGGTGATTTTACGGCCATGCCTTGCCAAATTTTCAAAAGGAATATTTGCATGATTTGATAGGGCCATTTGGAGCTCGATAAAGGAGGAGAACTTGAGTGAGCTACTTCAACTAATTAGAAGTGATTTCATAAAGGAAAGAATGCAAGCATCACAATTTATATTTCAATATGGTTAAGGCTAGTGCAAAATAGTTATTGTAACTCATTCTTTCAAAAGGTATCAAGTGAAGATACACTTTCTAAAATGTTTTGATGATATTGATGTTCACAGTTTAGCCCTACAATGATACTATTTGTGGATGACAGCATTGAGAAGATGCAAAGCAACCGACCTACCTCCTTTATATACCAACCTACATTTGAGGAAAATTCCATGGATACGATCCTCTTAGAATATATACTCCCCTATTTGACTAAGCTAACAAGTTTTCATGGGAAAATCTAAGAGTTTATTATAGAATACCCATTCCATCCTCCAACAATAGAGCTCGATTGATATTTGATGTTTGCATAAAATATATTCATTTTTTTTCATAAAGTGATACTAAATCCACAACTGCATTTGATTAGTATACTTTTTGTTGGACACACTCAATGTCCCACCCTCATAAGGTGTCACCAATGATCCATGGTGCTCTAAGTTGTAAGGCCCCCATTATGAGGAGAAGCCATGTGTGAGCACATATATTGGGTGGGTCCTCACTTGTATATCAAATGAGATCTATGTCATCGGATGACAAAAAGGTGACATTTGTGGATCTACCCTTTGAGTTAGATAGAGTAGTTATGCTAGTAGCAACTCGAGGCAGCACGATGCATTGAGTTACGGGGTGTGGGATTTATTAGGGATCCCTATTTCCCCTTGCTAACTAGGAAAGATTCATAATATAGTTGAACATGTCGACTAGACTACCTTCTTAGGCTATAAAAGGAAGACCTCTTTAAGTTCATCATCAATCTATCTTTCACCCAATTAGAGTTTTTCCAACCATCCTTAAGCTCTTAACCTATCATCTACTGGATCGCCATCTAAGCTTCACAATGGAAGTGCACAGGTGGACAGAGCCATCTAAGTTCATTTGAAATTAAAATAGTCTCTCTTTTTCTCATATTTAATATGTGTTCTCTACTTCTTGCTAATCAGATTCCATCCACTATGCCATGTCATTTCTCGGGGGAGGGGAGGCCACTCATAGATATATGTATATATCACTTGGGTTTAAAATAGAAGATTTGTAAAATACCATTTTATATATTTTTATATACAAAAGGGTATAATAGAAAGGGTTTATTTATAGACTGAATAAAAAAAGAATTGTGTTTTTTAAAGGAAAAATTCATAGATGAGGATATTTATAAATATTCCTTGAACACACTTGAGATAGATGATATACATATAGCAAACCCCTTGATTGTAATTTATACAATTTTTTGTAGTAAGTTCATATAGTAGAATTTGAAATATATTAATATATGAACATATTTGATTGTTGAAGTTTGAAGTGTTAAATGGCATAGTTTTGGAAGGAATAATTGATACATGTAACAAGGCAATACAGAACTATATTTTATAGAGACTACGAAGAAAATGCAAGGGTTAGTAAAAAAATGCATAATTTCAATCCATACCACATAAGCCTAATCAAATGAGGATGAAAGAGAGCAAGAGAAAGAGAAAGAGAAATGTGTATGTGTATGGGGTTTCGCTCATGTATGCACAATTGAAATAGTAATACATCAGGATGTAGATATAAAATGTGTGCAAAGAACTGAGAGAGAGGGACATGAATATAGATGTGAATGTGATATCACTTGTGTATATGCAATTGAGCCACTAACATTGTGATAATACTATAAAAATTAAGCACATAATCTTAATTTAGTGATGTAAAGAAGTTAAGAACTACAAATGCATTGTAAGAGAGATAGACAAACAAATAGACAGAGATATAGAGGGAGATGATAAATGAGAGAGTTGGGGGAGAGAGAGAGAGAGAGAGAGAGAGAGAGAGAGAGAGAGAGAGAGAGAGAGAGAGAGAGAGAGAGAGAGAGAGAGAGAGAGAGAGAGAGAGAGAGAGAGAGAGAGAGAGTGTGTGTGTGTGTGTGTATGTGTATGTTATTGAGGGGGAGAAGAAGAGGGAGATGCACGTCATCCATCCCCAACATGTGTGTGTGTGTGTGTGTGTGTGAGGGAGCTCGATTATATTGTGTCTCTTCAGAGACACTTGACAAAAATCGAGCTGAGTTCTATTGTAAGCATATGCATAACTTCAATCCAAATTAATCCTAATTAGATGAGGACGAGAGAGAGATAGAGAAAGAGAGAAAGGAATGTGTAAGTGTATGTGGTTTCACTCATGTGTGCACAATTGAAGTGCTAATACATCAAGATGTAATTATAAAACACATGTAAAAAATTGAGAGGGAGGCTATGAATATACATATATGAGTATGATATCTCTTTTTTATAGACAATTAAACCTCTAACATTGCAATAATATTATAAAAAATAAGCACATAAGCTTAATTAGTGATGTGAGGAAGTTAAGGAGAGATAGCTACAAATGTATTGGGAGAGAGAGAGAGAGAGAGAGAGAGAGAGAGAGAGAGAGAGAGAGAGAGAGAGAGAGAGAGAGAGAGAGAGAGAGAGAGAGAGAGAGAGAGAGAGAGAGAGAGAGAGAGAGAGTGTGTGTGTGTGTGTGTGTTGACACTTGAGAGAGAGAGAATGAAAGAGATGTAATTGAGGGGTATGTTAGTGGTTGATCTCTAATATATATATATATATATAGTTAAAAGGGGGAAAAGAGACTAGATGTTGGTAGTGCTCTTGGTTGTGGTACTAATGTGAGGAGGAGATGAGTAAGATGTGGTGGTGGTGGTGGTAGTGGAGGAGCAAGAATGGAGGTGGTGATGGAGAGGGCATTGGTGATGGTAGTGGTGGTGTAGGAGGTGGTAGTGGAGAAGTAGCATTGGTGTTTGATATATATCCACAAGAAAAAAAGGACCAAGTGGACTATGTGGAATAGAATTGGAGGTTTTCAAATAAATCTCACTCAAAAAACTCACTTCTTGTATGCACTTTTTATTTTGTAGCCATGTCGAGATATATAGCATATAAGTGACTTTTGGCCACGTAATTGGTAGCACATGCAAATCTATACGGGCAAGAACTTCCTACTCATGTATGAATTATGGAGAATCCACTAAGAAAATTGATAAAGTTAGTCATGATATTCTTTTTGTATATTGCTACAATGCATAGTTTTTGAATATTCACAATCTAATGCTTGAAACATTATGCATCTATTGGCAAGTACTACTGATAGTACCATGTCAAAGAGTAGCTATAGTGCCAAGAATGTCTATTTTGGGATTGAATGTTAGGATTATTCCCATGATCTTGTGAAATATGTTATCTATCACACCTAAGAGAAACCAAAAAACTATGAGGATAAAGATCATAATTACTTCTATGAAGAAAAAATTCATGTCATTCTTTTTACGATTATGCTATTCATAATCCCTGATTGATTGCTCTATCAAAATGAATAAGCCATACGCAACTAAGTGCAATTAACTTTTCTTAATACATACACTTTGCAAACTCCATCTTTCAAATATGTGAGAAGAGGCTCATCCCTTCCCATGATCTATTCTCGTACATCATAGCATGGATTCTAATGTATCTCATGCGAGAATCAAAGCAAGCATCTATCAATTTAAAAATACATTACTTACCACTGGAACAACAATTGGATTGATAGTGATGCCTTCGCCCGAAGCTTCGTTGCTAGTTGTAGGATTTCCATCCGCACACGACATTCTTCGCTTGGAGGCCATCGTTCGCAAGTAGACTCAAGAGATTAAGAAGGCGGAATAGATTTGAGATGGGAGAGCGTAAGAGAAGATGGCAAAGTTGAGGATCGAGATAGAGGGAATTGAGCTCTCTCTCTCTCTCTTGTAGCCTCTCGGGGTAACTCTTCTCTCTTTGTCTCTCTTTGTCTCTCTCTCTCTCTCTCTTTCTCTTTCTCTCTCTCTCTCTCTCTCAAACTCTCTCTCACAATCTCTTAGAGGGGGTATCCTTCTCTCTACCTCTTGCTTGCAGCCTCTCGGGGTCTCCTTATGCTCCCTTGTGCCTCCCCATGCATCATATTTATAATGAATTAGAGAGGAGGGGATAAGGCTGAGAACAAGAGTGGAAGGGCTCTTAGAAGACTCAATGATCTGATGGTCAGATCATAAAGCTAATGGTTGCATTGGCTCCAAAAGGGGGGTAAAACTCCAAGACACTTGTTTAGAAAGCTCTCAATTCACTCCTTTTCTCTATTCGAAGTGCTGTCTATTTCTTGCAGCTTGCAATTGCAGGGCGTGCGATTTTGCCAATCACTTTTCTTTATTTTTTTCTTTTTATAAAATCTCCATCACTTGTCTTTTCTTTTAAATGACTTTTAGTTCTATCTTTAGAGGATAATATCTAAAATATACTAGTTTTTTTTTTGCCCAAAGATCTAATATATTTGGACCATCCAAACTATACACATTAATACTAGTGATTAATATGGCTAATAAGTCTCGTTCATGTTGTAACTTCCGTGAAGGGTGGTTACGGTGTCGGAGGGGTTTTTGTCGAAAGGTTGAATCCACCGGGGATCAGAAGTTGACAGAAGTAGAGGTAGGAGATGGAAGAGAATATAGAGAATACCCAAGTGGTAAACACGACAAAAACAAATCACAATAAATTGAAACAATATGTATTGAAAGAACCTGGAATCTTTACTCTACTCAAAAGCAATCTCCAGGCATTAATTCTCCTGGAGCTCCTTCGTAGACCAAAAATGTGGATTAGAAAAATCAGCTCTTTCTCTGCTGCCTGGAACCCAAATCTGATGGCTCCATTGGCTCCGCTGGATCCGAAAGGGGGGTAAAACTACAGGACACCTGATCACGGATCTCCCAGATCACTCCTTCTTCTTTCAGTTAAATTTGTAGTTTTGAGCTTGTTTATAGCGATCGCGACGTGCACGATTTCGTCAATCTGTCCTTCTTGTGAAAATCCCCTTATTACTGGCTAAAAAAGCAACTAGCTGTTTGCATGTCATCCTAATCTAGAATATTTTTCTAACTTTTTCGGATTTTTATAATAAATAATATAAAAAAAGAGTAAAATTATCCAAAAATCTAGTATTTTTGGAGAATTTATGCAACTCGCACTAGTACTAATGGCTCAGATCACATTGACTCTCTAGATCAATAGAGAAGTCGGATGATGATGCATTCCATACATTTTCACACTACGTCCTCATAACATCATGACATCCACCTCCTCTGAACTTGCACATCCTCCGGTATGTGCCAAAATCCTAGTTGTCACCGGATTCTGAGTCCTCCTCATCCCCTGCGACCATATCCTTTACTTCTTCATCTTCCATATCTTCCTGGCTAGCCCCTGTATGATGGCCACTATTTTCTTCCAATTATGGCAACTCATAAGCAGTAGATTCCCGCCTTTTGAATAATTTGATTCTTTTCCCTGCTATCGGAAGTTTTATGGCTGTCCCATCCAGCTCATTTAATGCATAAGTAGCATTATCAAACACCTGTCTTACCACATAGGGTCCAAACCATCTCTTGGAAACTTTACGCATAGCACTATGCTAGTTATTTAAACTGCTATCATAAACCAATACCCAATCCCCATCTTGTATGGTTCTTGGTCTTAGTCTATGTCTTTTGTCAAACCATTTCTTGTTCTATATCCTTGCTGCCCTTAACTTTGTAGTTGATGCCTCTATGTCTTCTGACTTTATTTCCAACTGTCTAATGCGTAAGGCCAACAACTCCTCTCGATTCAACTCCTCCTCCTCCCAAGGTAACACACTCCATGTGACAGTCATATCTTCTATCGGCATGATAGGTTTTTGACCATACATCAATTCTGCAGGCATATATCCTGTAACAGCACTATGAGTTGTTTTGTCAGCCCACAAAGTATAAGGGAGCAATCGTGGCCACTCTTTTATCTTCTCTCCACATGCTTTTGCCAATGCCTTCACAATATGTGGATGACCTCTTTCACTTTTGCCATTTCCTTCAGGGTTATAGGCTCAAGTTAAAGCAAGCTTTATCCCCAACCGTGCAAAGAAATCATGGGCTTCATTTGCATCCAACTCACCTCTATCTGCTGTAATTTTTCCCACACAATCACATCGACAAAAAATCTCTTCTAAGAGAAAAGTACATACGGCATTTGTTGTCTTAGTACGTAGAGCTCTCCCTTCCACTTGATTAGTCAAGTCTTCACGAGCTAGCACAAGATACCTCATTTGCCAAAGAATTGTAGGCATTGTGACCAAATCCACCACCCACTTAAAATGAAGAGACAATGGATATGTGGGTTGCAATCCATCCCGATGTCTCACAATTGAATAAATTTGATATGTCATACATGTTTCCACAAAGTGAGCAACATCCTTATACATAATCTGCCACCAATATCTTTCTTTGATCTTTGTAAAAGTACCCCAAACACCTCTATGACCAGCCCACAAACTTTCATGAAATTCTTGCATTACTTTTACTTGTGAAGCTCTGTCACCCAAAACTCGCAATGGCATACCCTATTTCTTTTTAGCATGTTTCCATAAGTATCCATCTTTTAAGAAAAATCCATAGGCTTTCCTCTTGATCTTCTTAAACTCCTCATCTGACCATTCATCTTTCTTTTTAAATCTACTGAGATATTGACCAATTCTCAGCCATTCTCCTGTATATTTGTCTTCTAGAAACACTTCTGCACAAGATGCAAAACATCTAAAGTGTATTCTCTTTGTTGTCCAAGCTTCTGTTAATACTGTAGCAACACTTTGCATTACTAAATTCACTCTTGCAATATCATTTTCAGCCATAAGAAAGTCATCTTCTTCCTCCTCATCTATCATCCCATCTTCATTCTCATAGCATGCTCGAGATAACATGTCTGCCACTAGGTTATCTCTTCTTGCAATATGCTGAAATTCAGGGTTCAAAGATTTGATGTATGCAATCCACCGGAGCATAGCAATATCCAGGGTAGCACAACTAGTAATCATACCCAATACTGGCAAACAATCAGTCTCAATGACTACATGAGCACCCACAAAATACTCCTTATCACATTCCTTTCCCCTTCCTCATCATCTTTCCCAATTGCCCATCCAATCCCGATTGGGCTTGTATAAACAGTAATAATGATAGGCTTCCCATCTGAATAGTCAGCCTTTCTTAACGTAGGAGCAGATTTTAAGAGTTGCTTCAATTTCCTCATTGCTTTCTGATGCTTCCTTTCCCAATGAAATTTTTGACCTTTCTGTAGAAGCTGATAAAGAACATCGGATATATGTGAAAAGTGAGTAATCCATATCAAATAGAGCACACATGCACCCAAGAATCTACGCACCTCTGATACATTCGTGCATACATCTCACATTATATCAATCCCATCTATTTTTACTGATCGCCTTCGCCCATAAGGCCCACACATATGCCCAACAATCAAAACCTCCTGAACTCCAAAGACAGACTTTTGTTCAGAAAGAGTTAAATGCACCTCTTCTAGACGTGTCAAAATCCTCTCACAATCCACAATATGATCTGCAACAAACTGTCTACATCCATGAGCATCCATCTCTTCATTCTTTTCATCCACTGCACACCCTTTGATTGGAACATCATCCAAGAATGGCATAGTCAATTGTGGTATAAAATCCCTGGGTACCCTATTCATAGCATTTGTCATGTGTGCCACTGAGTTTGTTGTGCCCTATGGGAGAATACACATCCGTACTAACCCCAAAGGAATCTTCATGGTTGTGATATCCCTACTTTCAATTGCAAGATGAAACTAATCATACCCTGAGTAAAGATCACCCAAAGAATAGATTGCTCTGCCTGCAAAAGCCTCTGTAAATTCATCAACCACAGGACCTGCACCCACATTTCTTATGGTCACTTTATTGACCGGTTGCATGTCTTGAATAAATCTCAAAGCCCCATTCTTTTTGGGCACAGTAAACCAACGATTTGAGTATGGGGCTAAAGAAGACTCCATATCTTCATGCGAATATTTTCATTTAGCAAATCCATTAGCTTTGGCAAGTAAGCTTTAGGCACTGGAATCGGCCTCAAGTTCCATGGTACATGTGGCACAGTAAATATGACCATAGGAGAGACAACATTTGGATCCACACAACCTATTTCACTTGGTTGAAATGCAAATGCCTTCCCACGTCTAGCCAACATCTGCATAAAACAGTTTCTCTCAGTAGGCAAAAGAAACCCTTCTGCACCAACTTTCAATTCATGTAATGTTTCAGATGTAAACTGATGACCTATATCTTTAGGATCCTGTAAGCTTGACTGCCTTGACACTTTTTCATACATACCCTCACTCTCTGGTGGAAGTGGCAAAGCAATTGGTTTCACTTTTTTTTCAAGTGTCTTATACTTTGTCTCCACAAGTGCTTCAGCCCATTGTAATCCTTCCTACTGAGCAAACAATGCTATAACATCATACATATCCAAAGAACATACTGAAAACACTCTGTTTTTAGCCTCATTTTTTGCATGTATAGTTGCTGAAATTTGAGCCATAGTGTCAGTAATATTCAGCCCATAAAAGATGCCTGAAATGCCATCATTTTTAGCTAACATCCCCAATGATCTCAGTTTCTTAATAGCCCGTTTCATAGATATGCGTTCAGCCCTACACATAGCTTCCATAGGCTTAAACCAACATGAACTGTTTGCTGTAAACTGAGAATTACCAATAGCAAATACA
The DNA here is from genome assembly GCF_053477565.2 of Lygodium microphyllum. NCBI lineage: Eukaryota > Viridiplantae > Streptophyta > Polypodiopsida > Schizaeales > Lygodiaceae > Lygodium > Lygodium microphyllum. Next base: position 58,828,930 of record NC_141164.1, on the reverse strand, counting down.
TGCTTCATTTCATCAAGAGGCGAGTACACCCTCTGATCAGCACTACTGTAGCCCCACATTACAGCAATGCTTAATGAAAATATAGGTCTTTGAATTCCCTTGCATTTGGAACCAAAGGAGACTCTTGAAGCATATCACGATTTCTAGGATGATTAACACAAACATTAAGAAATTGGACTGCTTTCCTTCCATCTTTGCTTCTGACTCTTGCATAAGAAGAACCATCTTAAAGCACGTTTGTTTCCATACGCACACCTGTAATAAAGGGCTGTCCCAAAATCACTGCATATGAGGAATTATCTTGTACAAAGAAGTGTTGCTCTTCCTGTACATCACCAATTGTCACTTTTACATTAGGACACGTAGCATAGAGCTCCCCTGAAGAATTATTTGCAACCCTCATATGCCAACCATGATCAGTGTCCACAGCCCATGCACCATTTTCATACAATCCCCGCTCAATGACATTTATCTTAGACCCATGGTCAAGTAAAGCAACACAAGGAGTTTCACGCTCCCCTATTTTCACTACCGTTTCAGTGGTAGCTCTAGCCCAATGATTTCTTGTGTAGTGACTTCGAGGAATAAATCCTAGAGCCTCTTCTCCATATTGTTGCATTTGCCTTACTCCACCATGCATATTGCTATAAGACAATGCATTTTCAGCCACTTTTTTCTATTTTCCACTTACTGTCCATTGATTAGTAGCATCCTACATAGACAATCCTGTACTTACTTCATGCTCATATTCAGCCCAAATACCCAACAAACCAGTTTCCTCTTCAAATTGTAGCAATGCACTAGTGGTATCACCAAGAAACTGGCGCTTCCTTTTAATTATGTTAATGATCTCATCATGAAATTCTTGCTTGGCAATGCCAAGCACCTCTCCTAAGGTAAATTCCACCCGACTGTTTAAGATCCATTCTTCAAGAACCTTCTTAAGATCAGTGGCTGTCTCAATGCCAGATTGCAGCTTATATCCTGGCTGTTTGCCCTTCTTTTTGCCCTCTTGTTTGTTATCTTGTTTTTGCTTCTGACTGACCTCTTCCATATCATGCTCGGGAGGTGGTTGATTTGCAGCTTTAGGCTGATTCATACTTCTTTTTGTCATTCTTTTAGATTTCCCTACAATATCTTCATCTCTTTTTCGTTTTTCTTCCACAAGTACATCTGTGTTTTGTACATTTGCTAAATATGCATACACTGAATATGCATCTACCAGTGATTCCCAACCAGTTATGCCACGAATGTCTTGCCCTGCATGAGACATTTCACTATTAGTGACCTTTCTCTTTTCAGCTGCATGTAAAGCATGTGTCCATATTTTAGCCTTTGGACCAACCATCACTTAGCCATGCATTCTATCCAACTGTAGACCAAAAGTAGAAGCATGTACCGCCGCATAAGCATTTCGGACAGCCAAGTCTTCCAACAATTTCTGCATACCTCCCTTTCCAAAATTCAAAGCAAGAGGCAATCCCGTTTCTTGTGCATGGATCTTGCCATCTTTCCAAAAGATAAGCTGTCGTGCCAAGGCCTCTCGATAGGCAGCACAATCCTTTCTCTCGTGCTGTAAACTGTCACACCATATATATCTTTTTCCAGGCTTAGGGGATGCTGCCCGTCCCCTTTTCTCTTGTCCTTTTTCATCCAATTTTGCAACCTTCAATTGAAGATCCCGCATCCCTTTGACCAATTCATCTAAGACATCTTCCCTAACAGAGGGAACAATAGCAGGTGCAGCCATAAGGTTAGCCACAGAAGTGGGTGGCTTACTGGATACTTCAACTGTCTTACCTGTAACAGTGGGCAAGCTAGAGACATGCAATCTTTCTCTTCTTCTATGCTTCTTCACAAGCGTAGTAACAGCTTCCTTGACATGTCTCCACTCTGTTTTCAAACCTGTCTCTGTAGTTTGATCCTCCAGCAAATCATCAAGCTTCTCTTGAAGCTCAGGATCAGTTGCCTGTAGAAACAATTCAATTTTCTGCCTTGCAAGAGCTTGCTGTTCTGCAAGATCCAACTGCTCAAATCTACTTTCAAATTCTCTTAACAATTCTGTAGCCACAAGACCCTTATTGGGTTGTATAACCCACTCTTGAAAAGTCTTGCGCATAATCAAACTGGTGTCCTCAATGTAAAATTCTTCCCTGAGTGTCTTCTTGAAGGCTACCCAGTCAGCATCTTGCAAGTATAATTCAATAATCCGTGCTTTCAGCTCATGAACAGTAACACGTACAAAATACCGGCTCCATGCAGATTGAGCCACTCCAAAGAATTCCATCTTCTGAACATAGGTATGTACATATGCAGATACATTCCTGCCATTGAATAACTTCACCTCACGCTCAACTACTTGCAAAGCATTCATCACAACACTTTCTACTTGAGTTGAAGCTTGCATCACCTGTTGTTGTTATTGTACCTGCATAAGCATATTCATATTTTGCACCAACTATTGCAAAACATCACTGGAGATTGTATTTGAAGGTTCTCCCATCTTATCTTTCCTTCTTCTATGACGACCTTTCACGTCGGGCTCACCAATATTGGAGGGGTTTTTGTCGAAAGGTCGAATTCACCGGGGATCAGAAGTAGAAGGAAGTAGAGATAGGAGATGGAAGAGAAGATAGAGAATACCCAAGTGGTAAACATGACAAAAACAAATCACAATGAATTGAAATAATATGTATTGAAAGAACCTGGAATCTTTGCTCTACTCAAAAGCAATCTCCAGGCATTAGTTCTCCTGGAGCTCCTTCATAGACCAAAAACGTGGATCAGAAAAACCAACTCTTTCTTTGCTGCCCGGAACCCAAATCTGATGGCTCTGTTGGCTCCGAAAGGGGGGTAAAACTTAGGACACCTGATCACGGATCTCCCAGATCACTCCTTCTTCTTCTTTCAGTTCAATCTGCAATTTTCAGCTTGTTTACAACGATCGCGACGCGCGTGATTTTGTCAATCTGTCCTTCTTGTGAAAATCCCCTTATGGCTGAAAAAGCAACTAGCTTTTTGCATGCCATCCTTATCTAGAAGCTTTTTCTAACTTTTTCGTATTTTTACAATAAATAATATAAAAATAGACTAAAATTATCCAAAAATCTAGTATTTTCAGATAATTCATGCAACTCGCACTAGTACTAATGGCTCAAATCACATTGACTCTCTAGATCAATAGAGAAGTCAGATGATGATGCATTCCATACATTTTCACACTATGTTCTCATAACATCACGACAACAGTCCTTGTCAATCCAAGAAAAATATCGGATTACGACTCTTAGTTTATTTTAAAATATATTTTTAATTAAATAAAAATTATTAGTTATTAATGTTAGTTAGTTTTTACCTTTGCTAGTCTTTAGTTAGTAATCTTACTAACTTATTAATTGACTAACTAACTTTCAAACTAACCAACTAACTTTTATTACGTGGAAATATTATAGCTGATAACAATATGTTAGCTCTCTTAAGTGGTAGGCTAGTAGCAACATGGAACTAGGATATTAGAAGTAGTAGATTGGTATCAATCTTGTGACCAAACGGTAGCTTCTAATCTACCAATCAGGTAGCACATTGGTAGTAAACCAGTAATATGCTAAGAGAAGTAGACTGGTAGTAGACTAGTATCAAGCAAGAAATAACTCTAACTACATTAAATACAGTTAATTAGTCAAGGTGTCAAAAAAGTCCTAACATATTGATCATTGACAACCTGATAATGATGTGTTAGCTCTTCTAGGTAGCATACTGGTAGTAGATTAGAGCTAGAGGACTATAAGTGGTAGATTGGTATCAAGTTGAAACCAAATGGTAGCTCCCAATCTACCAATCCAGTAACACAGTGGTGCAGACTGGTAACATACCAAAATGAATAGATTGATAGCACAACAAAACTAGCAGACTAGTATCAAGTTGGGGAGAAGAACTTCAGGGATATTGTTTGGCAAAAATATAAGAAAGTTGGCTTATGAAAATTTCTTAGGATACTCTTATCAGATGTAGAGAGGGTGGTGGTTTTGGATTGGAAGCCCTCTTAGTTAAAGCTAATAGTCTCCTGTTCAACCTCCTCAAGAGGATCATTTCTAACTAGTCATGATCTCAGTTTATGAGGGCCTAGTTGGATATTCCGATGATAGCAAGGGAGGCTAGCCAACTACCAATTGGTTTGAATTCTTGGACAATGGGCTCTCAATCAAAATCACTCAATCTCCAACCACACACATGGACTTGTCAAAGCTTGGAATGAGATCCTAGAGGAAGGATCATGGCCCATTAGTAGCTCCCATGCTACCAATCTAGTAGGACACTTGTAGTAGTCTACAAGCAGCTAACTAGTAGCATTTTAGTAGCATACTAGAAAGCTAAGAGTAGTGTGAAGTCAAGAACAAAATGGTAGCTCCCAAGCTACCAACTTGGTATCACACTAAAAGTAGCACACTTGTGTAATTTTGGAAATTAAATGGTAGCTCCAACCTAACAATCTGATAGCACACTAGTAATACCATGGCAATATCCCGATAGTGCCTACTAGCCAAAAAGTAGCACCATCATAGCAAACCAAAAGGGATTGAAAGTGGAATGGTGCCTTCTAGCCTATAATATCTTAGGGTAGTAGTAGTTGATTGGTAGCTCTCAGACTCCTAGACCTTGAGCATGGTAGCAGTGTGGTAGTTATCAATCAATCAACTAACAGGATAGTGAATTACAATTTGTAATCACCCAAATCTTTCATTGGTTGGCAGTATGTTAGCTTCCAATGTGTGCAGGTGTGGTAGGAGATATTAGAATGGTATCCCTTATATTAATGACAAGGTACTAGCTATAGTTTTGTAGTAGAGTGGGGGCTAATGGCAAACTACTAGCTAATAATGCTCCAATAGCTTAGTGTTAGGTGGCAATGGACTAGTAGTTGAATGAGTGTAGTGGGAATCTTGCAATATGCTAGTAGTTAATAGTTTTGTGTCAGTGGGAGAAAGAAGATAAGAATGTATGATAGACAATGCAATTGCATGTCAAGATCAATGTGCAACCACAAGCAGTAGAACAATCAAACCAATCACAAAACCAATGCCATAATGAAGAAAACAAACATGAGGTTGCTTAAGAAGATGCACTAGGTGTCATGTAAACACTTTTCTCCCAATATGCTTTTAGTAGACATCCTTTTTGTTGGGCAAGACACATGTATTGTTTGTCCAAATGAACACCACTATGTCTTTAAATTTCTTTACAAGTACACTTTGTGTACATGGCTATCACTTACACGAATGAAGTGGTAGCATTATCTCCTTGTGTTGCAATTGAGATCTAGCTACGTAGAGGTTTCTTCAATGTATACCAAGAAGTCGTGATTCAGCTATATTATATTTGGTTTCCTCATCATCTAGTTTGTAGAATTCAATAGCATTGTGATACTTTTCCATTTCAAGAATAACACTTTCACGCTTTTTGGTTTCTTCATTGCCTTAAGCATATTTTTCAATCCACTCTGGAAAAGGCTTTGCTCAACACTAGAAACCTTGAGTCAGTTACATTGAATTTGTAGGCCTCTCAACTCTTGGTGTTTAAGAAATTTTCTAAGGATCTCCACCTTCTCCAACTTGCCAAGATCCTCTGTGCAATGTGTGAAACACTTCAGCATCTCAAAATAGAATCTACTTTGGTTAATATCACTTAGCCTAACCTGCATAATTGCAACATTCCTAGCCTTGACTTTAAAATGATATTCATGCTTCCTCTTTACTTCATACTCCTTGATTAGAGATTTTTTGCATGAGCTACACTAAACTAAGCTACTACATAGGCATGTAGTAATATAATTACTCCCATTTGCTATTGGAATCTCCATCCTATGGGTCTTTGGGAGGCAAATTATAGCATACAATCTATGTGTGTCATTGGAGAGAGACACACACACAAAGAGAGACAGACAGATAGACACACAGAGATGGAGACAAAGTATGTGTGAGTGAGTGAGACCAAATACTCAAGTGTATATATATATATATAGAATACGTAGAGGAAACAATGATAGAGGGAGTCTAAGAGAGAGAGAGAGAGAGAGAGAGAGAGAGAGAGAGAGAGAGAGAGAGAGAGAGAGAGAGAGAGAGAGAGAGAGAGAGAGAGAGAGAGAGAGAGAGAGAGAGAGAGAGAGAGAGAGAGAGAGAGAGAGAGAGAGAGATCATTATAAAACTAACTTAAAGAATGTTATGGTCCATCAATTGGGCCATGTTCAGTTATGTTAATTTAAATATTTAACTTGATGATGCTTCACCTTTTAGACTATTGAGATATTGGCAATCACACCGAGCTTAGCCTCTTTGTGTGGAGCAGTGTGGGCTCAAGATGCAGAATCCCATATGCGTAGTGGTGGAAAGTGCAGCCTAGTCTATTCCTATAAAAATATTGTACTTTCTCTCTTTTTTAATTCAATGTCATAGTACTTTTGTACTTCCAACAAAGTGTCTATGTCATTGTCAACACACAAGATTGTGCTTATGAGTCCAAGCTTCCATCTTGGAACATAATTCACTTGTGTGACATTTGGTCTTGATGTTTGTTACCTCATGAGCTCACTCTTCCTCTTTCAACCTCCATAGCCATGCTCTAGATCTAACATTTTTACATGGTATCAAACCTCCAGCTCCTCTCAACCTTTGGTTAGCTCAACTTGACATAAACCCTTCATCTTCCACCTCCATCTTCACTCTATCTCTCTCGGCTGCCATAGACAACACCTACCTAACTCTGTTAGAGCAACCATATCTCTTCAATTAGGCTATATCTCTTCAATAATTCTTCTTGAGGGTTGTTTCTTAGGTCAAGTTGCATCTTTTTAGCTCAAAATTGCCTGACATTGTGCAACATACAACCTGACATTGTTGAAAAACACAAATATGGCACAAATTTAACCGTTGTAAATTGGACGTGTTCTCTCTCCCTACTATGATAGTATTCCACAAGCTATCATAGGGAATTTTTGGTCATATAGATGACCAACTTCAGCTAAGAGGGCTTGAGAAAAATTCACTTCAGCAAAGAGATATTAGAAGATTACTTAGAGGTGGTATTGCAAGAAGCCATAGCCAACAACTTGTTTGAAGCCATAATTACACCTCACAATGTCAAGGGCTGTCATAGGGATTTTTAATTTTATCACACATGCTACCTTTGACAAAATTTCAAATCAAATGGTCCACTGGATGAGCTACTATAGTCGAAATATCAGGCTGTTGTCTTGAAACCGTAAATGGTAGCCATAGCCACTTACCTTCAAGCTTATTTTTTCCTTCATTTTCTCTCTCTTGCCACTTAAACCAAGCCAAGGCCACTCTGATTTGAAATTCTCAAAAAGCATTTCCCATCAAATCAAAAAGGAGGGGAGAAATCCAAGCATCAAAGCATCAAACTCAAGTGCCTAAAAGCATGGTATCTATTGATACTTATCAAGTGTTATTTGACACTACATTCCTTGTGTCTCTTGACACAATTAAATCTTTTGCTGCTCAAATCCGAGAGTTTTTGTGCTGATTTGTTTCTCCAACATGGGCAAAGACTCTCCGGCTGTTCAATTCAAAGGAATCAGGTTCCACACCTGGCAAACTTGCATCAAGCTCATCCTGATGAAGAAGGGTCTTTGGGCAATTACCAATGGCATGGAGAAGCAACCTTGGGATATGGACCTCGCATTTATTTGGAAAAAGAATGATGACAAAGCACATGTCATCATCAAGCTAGAATTGGATGATAGCTACATCCACCATGTGGATACCTATGAAAACTCTAATGATACATGGAAGAGTTTAGATACTTTGTTTGGTGCACAATCAAAGTCATTTAAGTATGGATTATTGATTGAATTTTTTAGGCTAGATATGAAATAAAACATATCTCTTGCAACTCACTTAAACTACATGGAAAGTATCTTAACTTAGCATGCAGGAATTGATCTCAAGATGGATGAAGATATTTGTATTGGTGTGTTGTTAAAAAGCTTGCCTCATGGCTATAATAATATGTCAACTACATTTATCAACATGCCTAGTCCTAAACTATTTGACATTAAGGCCTCCCTACTAGAATAAGAAAAGAAGGTAAAATCCAAAGAAGAACCAAGCACCTCTAAAGATGAACAAATGTTATATGTAGGTACCAAGTACAAGGGCAAGAAATATCCACTGGTATGTGACTTCTGTAAAAGGATCAAGCACACGAAAAAGTCCCAAAAGGCCTATCTAATTGATGTTAAAGAAGAAGAAGACCATGGAGCAAAAGAAGAAGAATAAGAAGAAGACCACCAAGAGAAGGACAAGCCTCATCAATCCTTCTATCTGATAGGATTTTTTAGCCTTGTATTGTCTAGCCCAAATGCTTCTCGCATAAGCTTTTGAACTCCTCATGTAACCTTGTACTACAGCCTTTGTACACTTTGTGAGGCCCTTGTTACAGCCTCTAGATGTCCACCACATCTCTGGTACCCACACTTAGCTTTTTTTGCAATAGCCTATGGTGTTTTCCATGTTTGTGGTGTGCCCAAACTTTGCAGGTGGTTGCTCACTAGAGCCTCTAGACACTTTGTACTTCTTTGGTTGTGATTGAGGAGGGGTGTTGAGATATTAGCAATCACACCTAGCTTAGCCTCTTTGTATGGAGCAGTGTGGGCTCAGGATGTAGAATCCCATATGCACAGTGGTGGAAAGTGCAGCCTAGTCTATTCCTATAAAGCATTGTACTTGCTCTCTTTTTTAATGCAATGTCATAGTACTTTTGTACTTCCAACAAAGTGTCTATGTCATTTTCAACACACAAAACTGTGTTTATGAGTCCAAGCTTCCATCTTAGAACCTAATTCACTTGTGTGACATTTGTTCTTGATGTCAATTACCTCATGAGCTCACTCTTCCTCTTTCAACGTCCATAACCATGCTCTAGATTTGACATTTTTACATAGAAAAATGTTCCCATTGCATTAAAGAGGAAGCTACCAAGTTGCTAGTGATGTCAGGGTCATAGGCATGAAGTCCCCCTATTCATGCTTATACCCTATAAGGAATGTATGGCCAAAAACCCCTTATCACCCTTACAGTTTCTTGTATCAACTCATAAGAACAAAGCTCAATTTGATCAAGTGCATCGATAAGTTCTCAAGTTATCGAGATAGAGGATATCTTACTTACTAATCTATCTTTTAACAAATATCTTAAGATGAGCAAAGGACTTTAGAGTTTCTTGACATATTTTACTTATTTTAGTGTTTTGGTCAAGCTCCTTTATGAAGAATCCTCTCTAGGCCTTAAAGAAATATCTGATAAATCTTTCCCATCAACCCTATAAATGAGCATATGATCATGCCATCCCTGTTTCTAATCTATCAATGGTTCCCACTCCCGCACTTGTAGTTTCCATGCTTCTTCCCTCAAAATACTTGGATGACAAATTGGCCTAGTCAATTTAATTTTTGGTTGGTATAGTTAATATTTTGAGCAAGAAATAATAATTAACTTAATTTTTAAATCTAAAATTTAATTTAAGTAGGCTAAAATTTATTGAAAAATGCATTTAGAAGGCTATCTTGCCCATACAAGTGAGGAAAAGGCTATTGCAACCTCATTCCAGTATATGGTAGAGGTTGGAAGAGGAAGAGACAGAGTTGTTGTTGCAATTTTCTAGTCACTAGTGATTTTCCCAGCCATTGGAGGCTATCAAATCACTACATCTAGAGACAAGTGACAGTCCATTAGGTTATCTACAAGCAAGTGACAACAAGTTTGGGACCCACAAGTGCAGGTGGCTACTTATGGGGCTATTATTGATGGTGATCTATAGTCAATCAACCATTTATAATAGGATATCATCATGCCATCCCTTGGTGAAGCTACTTGAATTCATGTGATGCTTCCTTAGCTTTGGCAATCCTAAAAGATCACTCATGGAAAGTTGTGATAGTAGAAAGGCGAGTGCAATATGGTCCTTAGAGATTTTGAGAACTCCAGTAAGGTTACAAAATGGAGTAGAGCCTTACATGGAGCAAGAGAGAAGCTCTTGAGTGCTAGAGCTCAGATGCCTTGGAAATATGGTCCTTTCCTACACCTTTATCTTTGCTTCTCTCTCTCTCTCTCTCCCCCCTTTAGCAATGCTCTGGCCCAAAAACAATGCTAACGCCTTAAAGCCTAAGGCTATATATAGTGTTTTGTTTCTAACAATGCTAACACATTTAGAGCACTTCTCATTATTATCATAGTTTCTCTATCTCATCACATTACCATCATGGCCATCTATGCATGTGTGATTGCATGGTAGGGGGTGCCAATCATTTTGTAGTAATTTGGGGGTGTTGGGGTCTACAGTGTGATGGCAGAGGTGCATACCAATAGTTGGCAACATGTCAAGGGTGAGTGGTGGCAAATTGATAGCAAGTAAGTATTTGCTTACGGTAGTGGTGTTGAGATGGCAAGCTCAACACATGCAGACATCGATGATGGACCGCTTGGCTAGATGTGTCTACATTTCTACACTTAGCACATCAGTGGTCATTATGATTCTCACATGGCCACTGACTTATCACTTATTGTATTTAGTTTGTTGCGCCTACCCACAACTAGCATAGTTGTAGTGTTAGTCAATTAGTATATTCAGTTATGCATTGTTTGACTTAGCAAGCCACTTTCATTTATGTTGTATCTTATCTTTACTTTGTGTAAATTGTATTAAGTATGGAATTAAAAAAAAAACTATCAAAAAAACATTTTAACCTCCATCTCTCTTCTTGTGTTCTTGAGTGAGCTTCCTCTTGTGTGTATAGTGTATGTTTGGCGTAGTAACTTAAGCAAGTCCCCCCACCACATGATTCTTGACATGGTATCAAAGCCATGCCACTGCAAGAGACTATTTTTGAAGGTTGAAGTGAAGAAGAAGAAGCAAGGATTTGAGCAAGCAATCAATAAATAAGATGCCTTTCCACTCTTCCACTCTTTCTCTTGGATAGTGCATGTGGAGACACTAGAAGTAGGGAAAAGGGAAAACCTCGGATTGCTATGAGATTTGGTCTGTAAGAAAAGAGCTATATATTTTGTAGCCAAGCCTTTTAGGGATTTTCTATTGCTTTTTTGGGCATCTAAGGCAATTTTCGTCCTGTTTTAAGGTTGTGGATATCAATTTCAAGGTATATTGGGATCTTGACTGTATCGAGACTGAAAGTGGGTGCATAGATTGCAGATTTTGAATTTGTAATTTTTGAGGTATTTGTCAAAAAGCAAACATAAGTTTTATCTACAAACAATTGCAGATTACATGTACTATTAAGCAATAAATAAAAAAGGTGGTTTCGTGTACTGTTGTGCACTTGTGAAAGGTTGTAGAAGATTTACTTGTTGTTCTGTATCATTTTTGTGATAATGGCATAGAACAATGGAAATCCATCATAGAGAAGCTAGACAACAACAACTACCCTTCATGGAAGTTCAATGTGATGAACTTTCTCATTGAAAATGGCCTTTATGAGTTCATTTTAGGTGAAGAAAATGAGCCAGAGTTGAGTATCTCTGTGAGTGCATATGAATTAAAGGTGTAAAAAGAATGGAATGAAAAAGAAAAAAATGTGATATATTGGCTATCTATAGTCATTGATAATACTATGCTGGGATATATCGGGAATGCAAAAACTTCACATGCAACTTGAACAAATTTTTAGAACGTGTTTTCAATAAATACAATGGCATGAAATTTTCAACTCAAGTAAGAGTTGAATACCTTGAAGAAAGGAAAAATGTTTGTCAATGAGTATGTTATGAAGGTGAGGAGCAATGTAGATATTTAACAGCGAGATGCAATGCCTAATGATGATGATTTGGTTTTATCTACTTTGGTTGCCTTAATAATGAGAAGGCTTGAAAATTATTTGTCATTTCTATATATATACAGAAGCCATTCCCAAATTTTGATGAGTTGATCTCTCTCTCATGATTACTAAAGAGATCAATATGCAAGGTAACTCATCTCAAAGAAATAGTGAAGAAGTCCAAGCATTTTACTCAAGTTCAAGAAGGGGATGTGGGAGATCCTCTTCAAGAGACCGTGGTATGGGACGTGCTAGTGATAACCAACAAAACAGGTTAAAATAGCAATTTTGTGAAATGCAGGTTTCAAGAGACCTGGAAACTTTAGAGGCAAAGGAAGCTCTAGAGGAAGAGGTGGAAAGAAAAATAGAGGTTTTGGAAATTCTACTATTCTTTGCCATTATTATGGTAAAATAGGTCATATTATAGCCCATTGTGATGCTAAGAAGGATTATATCCATAGTGATAAATTGCAAAAATAAGAAAACTATGTATCATCTTCATGACAAAATGAAGAAAAAAATGAGCATTAGTTTGTTATACAGCATATGATGAATGCTATTACAAGAAAGGGAACACATGATGATGTATGATATGTCAATTCAGGTGCATCTAATCATATGATCAAACATGTTGAATGGTTTGGAGAGACTCAGGACTTACAAAATCCAAGTTATGTATAGACAGGTGATGATTCATGTCACTGAATTTTACACATTGAAAATGTTCCCTTGTCCTTGTATAATGGCTAGACAAAGAGTCTATTAGATGTTTTACATGTGTCATCGATAACAAAGATTTAGTGTCTATTTGCCAAATGGTAGAGAAAGGGTTGTAGGTTCGATTTAATGCAAAAAGTTGTTTTGTAGAAGACTTTTATGACAAGTACAAGTTGGTCACAAAAGAAAGTAGAGTTGGCCGCATGTTCACTTTAGATTCTAGAATTCCTATAATGAATGTTGTTATGTATGCTAAAGGAAAAGGAGTGGTTTTGTAGACAATGAAATGTGGCACAAACATATTGGACATGCAAATGTGCAAAGGCTAAAATTAATGTAGTCCAAAGGATTATTTACAAGGTTGCTTGCTTTTAGAGTTGCAGAATTTCATAAAGTGTGTAAAGCATGCTAGTTTGGTAAACAGGCAAGACAATCTTTTTCGCATGACAAAGATTTGAGTAAAAATATACTTGATGTTGTATATATAGATATTTGGGGGCCTACACAAAATTTAGCTCTTAGGAGTAATAAATACTTTGTCACATTTATTGACAATTGTTCAAGGAAGCTATGGATATATTTCATGAAGAAAAAGAGTGATGTATTTGAGCACTTTAAATCTTTCAAGGTAGCTGTTGAAATCAAAACAGACTTGAAAGTTAAGTTCTTGAGATCATATGGAGGGAAGAGTACCTCTCTAATGAGTTTGGTAGCTTCTTAAGGTCTCATGGAATAAAGAGATAATTTATTTGCAAGTATACCCCATAGCAAAATGGGGTTGCAAAAAGAAAAAATAGGCATATTACACAAGTTGCACGGGCATTGATGGCTAAAAAGAATATGCCAAAATATTTTTGGTCTGAAGTTGTTTATACTATTGTCTATATTATAAACAGAACTTCTACAGCTATAGTTTATGGGATGACCCTCAAAGAATGCTTTATAGACAAGAAGCCCAATGTATCACACCTAAAAGTGTTTGTTTTATTACATATGTTCATATGCAAGATGAGCTACAAAAGAAGCTTGATCCAAAGTTTGAAAAATATATATTTATTGGATACTCTTTAGAATAGAAAGGGTATCGTTGTTATAACCATGTCACAGGTGAGTTTACAGTGAGCATGGATGTTATTTTTTATTAGATGAGTAGTTGGTATGAATCTACTAGTGATGTATTAGATGATAATAGTGATTATGATAGTTATGTGCAAAAAGAAAAGCAAGAATCACATAGCCTTAGTGGACCAAAAACATCATCTAGTACTACATCTACAGTTTGCTCTTGGTCTGGGAGACTAAGGAGTAGCCCCACATCTTTAAGTGGATCTACAAGTATTGCAAGTAAAGACAAAGAAAAGAAGAAAGTGTTGGATGGTAATGATGCATCTACTAGTCATTTGGGATTTGATGGAGATTCTAGTGGTTCAGAGAGTTTGTATGATGAGATTGGTATTCCTTTAGTCAAGACACCAGGTATACATAGATCACATAGTAAAGTAAAGGGTCCATTGAGTGATCCAATGGTATGCAGGGCACAATGTCTTGGATCATTGGAAGAACATACTGGAGGGGAGAAATGACTACATAGTAGCATCCTTGCATGAGGAGTTTTCGGTACCAGCCGTAGCAGATAGGTTTTGTACGGGCTGGATGATGGAGTGCATGCATGTATATATGTCACACAGACAATCAGACGCACGCAAGGCACTCAAGAGTGGGGCTGCAAAGCCCGAGTGGCTAGACGTGGATAACTGGCGCCGACTTAGGGAGGATGCTACAGATTCTCCAGGATGTTGAAGACAGCAACGCGAGGTGGCGAGGGCACGACTAGAGGCCGGAGTGGTCCATCATCTTGGGAGTGGCAGTCACAGGACATATCTGGAGGACTTTGTAAGTCTTTCTTTTATTTTGCTTGCTTATTTTTTTGCAATATTCTTTGTACTGACAATCATGTTTCTAACAGTTGTATTTTGTTTTCCTTGCAGCACTCCATTACAAATCACGATCCGACTAGCCTTGAGACTCGATATGTAGAGAGGCACGGTCTCACTGGATTGATTGACTGATTGTATGGATGCAGCGGCCCTATAAGTCACTCATCTTTCTTGTCCGTAGTTACCATGTTTAATTAGAATGCATTATTGTATGGTGGAGTGATATGTAGTTGTTTCTTTTTTTGCAAAGTCTATTCGATGCTCCTTTGCGGTAGGATGAGGTTTCGGATGGCGATGATCTATAGCTCGCCCTTGGATCCCTAGAGCTCACACACCCTTCTTTTTTGGTCACGTGATCTGTGAACACATTTTCTATGTAGTAGTGATATCTTGCCATGATTGTACTGTTGCTTTCATTATGCGATCATGTATTTATTTCATGTATCAGTGTTATGATTTAAGTATACTTTGTCTTTATTACACGAGCATTGTACACATTTATGAAACTATTTTGTATGGTCCAAATAAAGCACATAGTGGTATATGTGGCAAAAAAAAATCATGTTACCATCGCTATTAGCGTCGCAAATTTACTGCACGCGTCGCTATTAGCATCATTATTAGCGTCGCAAAGCATCGTTATCAGCGTTAAAAATGCAATGCTGATACTGACGCAAATAGCGACACTGATAACAACACTGATACCGACTGTTCTATGGCATTGCCAATAACGACGTTTTTTGTGACGACGGGGGCAAATTTCTTTATTAATATTTTCATCGCTTTTAACGAGATCAACTAATGCCACATAGTTTTCATCCAAGCATAGGAAAACCTTGGAGCATACATGTGTACTGATTTCTTATTCACCATTTGCTACTTGAACTTTCAAGGGTTGATGTAATTCCATAAGGGTACATTTCAACCTATCAATGGCCGATTTAATAACAAAACTATGTATACTACCACTATCCACTAGGATAAATACATGCTTTTCATTAATGCTTCCTTGAATTCACAAGGTGCTGGGGCTCCCAGAGCTAGTCCATGTATCCTTGGAGATGGAGAAAAGGGAAGTGGTAGTCAGAGGGGGGGTGTAGTGGAGGTGAGAAAACCAAGATCATGAGGTGGAGAGCCATTTGGGTCAAAGGGAAACATCCTCTAGATCATAGAACTACTCCTAGTCCAAGTCCTATACATACTCCTCATTTTTATCATGTGTAAAGTGATCTGCAGAATGCAAGGCATGTAAGCCCTCCTGATCATTATGCCAATCTTTCATTATATACATGCTATAAACTTTAACCTTTATTGTCTTGTAGGGGAAATTTGAGGCATGATCTATCGTGTAGTTATCACCACACTTAAAACATAAGCTTTTTTCTTTCTGCTCCTTCACAACATCTGGAAAAATGAATTTTTGACCACTTGGACCGCTGAGGGCTGATACTGTTCAAGGTCTATTTTCAACAAATTTATCCTCCACCATTAGAGTTAAGTATTATCCCAAAAGTATCGTGTTTTCTTTTAGCATGGAAGGGGGCTACATAGGTAACTTGGGGCTACTACTAGGCATGGGGTTGCCTTTTAAAATACGCCCATAGGGGCTTGGCCTCATTGGGATGCAAGAATGTCCAAAACCTTGCTAAAAATTCTCATTTTAACAATACTTCCTTCCATATATTTCAGTCAATTCAATTGCATCGAATAAGGTAGAAGGTTTTTGAGTCATCACATCAACTCACAAGCTAGGCTCTAACCCATAGATGTGCTTGTGCAATTTCACATAGTCTCACTAACACTCTCAACACACATGGTCAAGTTGATAAATTGATTTATATACTCCCCCACTATGAGATTATGTTGGTCAAGATGATATCATCTTCTTGCCAACTGTTTTTTTCCACCAGGGATACAAAGACTTAGACCACATGTATCTTAAAGTCTTCCCAATCAATAAACTAATGATTTTCACAACTAATGTAGTGCCACTATGTGTGGGCAAACCCCTCTAGATAGAGAGAGGCAAATATAATTTTTTGATCATCAATGCATATGTAAATATTAAAGTATGACTCCAATTTTGAGGTCCATTCTTCCAAGTCCGATGGGGATGGAAATTGCCCATTGTACTTGATAAGAATGATCTAGTCACACAGCTCATTGGGGCCTTGTTGCCCATGATAGCCTTGATGTCCATGTATACCATGCTACCCATACATACCATGTTGTCCATACATTCCATGTTGTGCATTGAACCTATACTACCCCTAATAGCCATGCCACTTTTGGGTATCATGCTGTAACGTGTCCGCTTGTCCGCTTGTGAGACACGTCCTAGCAGCCCATCGGGAAGAGGGTCTAGAAAGCTCCGCCTGGCACTCGCAAGGAATGTCACAGGGATCGCGCGATCTAGGTCTTCTCGAGTCTGCCCCGAGTGGAAGAGTCCGATTGTTTCCACTTAGGATCGACATGAAGTCAGGGTTCCTTTCTTATCAGCAAGGTCTCTAGGAAGTAGCTAGCATGAACCACTTTGCATAAGAACAGCAGAGTAAAAGTGGATTCATGTTGCACTTGATTCATGGAGAATGGGAAACGAGAGGGATGCGAAGCTCAACCTCTCTGCCATAAGGCATAGTCCCATTTCTTTCCCCTAAAATAACATAAATCGGGATTCTAACTCTATTGATGCTAGGTCTTCATAGTCTCGTTATCTCTCGTTGAGAAAAGTTCCTAGCTAATCAGGACCACCCTTCCGTAGGACGGACCCAAGTCACGTCCACCGCACCTTCCTCGGTTTGCTTAGTTATCTAATTACTTACCACATTACGTTTGACATGCAAAAGTAGCTTCGTTAATTAATCAATTTAATCACTGGTTCCTTCACGTAACTTAGGCACTGATATAAAAGCAATATCAATCAAGCAAGTTCCTTTTTTCCAAATATCTGATCTTTATTTATCATAATCCCGGAGTACATCAAGTATCATGCCCGAAGGTTATCCCAGCAATCTACAAGATTGTTGCTCCAAGTTCCACCTGTAGATTAGTACACGAGCCTTGAGATCCCATCTCGAGTCACATCGACCTCTTATGCGGGATTCAAAGGCAAGAAATTTATAGCCAGAGCCTTCCCTGGCACCCAAGTGTCCTCCCGCTCCAAGCAGCACCCACGGAGAGACCTCTCGCGGCGGGTTATGTCCATATAACCGGGTGGCTAACAACCCCCTTGGATAGGGCCAGGCAGACAATCGGAGGTAACTGTTCTTGCCTCTTCCTCCAGGATTTTAACCTAAAGCATTAAGTGTTTTTCCTTGAATTAGTTTCTTGAGCAAAGAAGATCAAATAATGTACCTAAGTGTACAATCACAAACATTTCGGAGGCCGTTTGTACAACCAACTGCTAAGGTGTGACTCCTTTTTCCCGGATGCTCCCAGCATCCGATCCTGGATCATTTGCGGCTTGGCGAGATCCCAATAATCTCAACAAGATCATGCAAGCAAATGTTCTTGGTAAATTAACTTATTTTGACTGGCTCTTTACTCATCCAATTCTTTACTCATCTCCCTCCAACCAAGTTCAGTTAACACACTAGGCAACGAAAGACCCTTCATCTAGGCCTTCAAGATACAATCTAAATGCATGCGTCCCTTCCATCTCTCTTAGTGCAGTACTATGCAGAGTTTTCTAATCAAACTTACCCATCATGCACATGGTGCATTTAATATATTTGTACATCCTAAACGACCTTTAACTCTCTTCATACCTGGCAATGAATACTCATTCCTAATGCATCGGATCTCATGTGGCTTGCGTATATGAATGTCTAGGTTTCTATCCATCGGTGCAATTGCATCCTATGAACGGAAACTAACAGTTCATGTGTTTATTTTAATAATGATTGCGAAGCATGAATTCTAGATGACTATTCATGCACTAAACTGGTTTAAAAACTATTATTTTATGTGAAATAATGCAAAAATCTTATCATTCTATGTGTGTAAAAGCTATCATTCTATGCACATAAACTTATGTGAACTCCATGCTCTACCATTTCATGCATGCAACCTATCACTTGGAGTAAACAAAAATCCTAAGGCTCGTTCTTGTTCCATGCATGTAGCTACCCCTTTATTTCTTCTTCTTGAAATAATACAGAATATGGTTAACCAAAATTAATTATAAGGCCTAGAATATCAAAAGAACATGGGCTTGATTTGTGATCGTAGGGGCATTTGTTGTGTTGGTCACTCCGCTCGCCTCTTCCGCATTACCCGTACCATTGGTAGCTCTAGCACTTACACTTCCCGCAACTCTCTTTTTGGGAGCCATTTACCACGTGAAATTTGGATAGTCCTGACCTTAATGGGCCCTCAAGATGACAAGCTTGGGAAAGGAAAGGTCGTGAGAAGGTGACCTTCGCCGATGGGGGGGGTGGCTTGAAAAAAAATGGCTTCTTGAATGCGGCTCCTCAACACAGCCCTTGGCACCTTCTCTACACACACACACACACACACTCTCTCTCTCTCTCTCTCTCTCTCTCTCTCTCTCTCTCTCTTCTTCTCCTTCTCTCTCTCTCCCTCTTCTTCTTCTTTTCTTCTCTTCTTCTCCTGCTCTCTCTCCCCCTCTTCTTCTTCTTCTTTTCTTCTCCTTCTCTCTCTCCCTCTCCTTCTTCTCCTTCTTTTTATTCTCTTCTTCTCCTTCTCTCTCCCTCCCTCTTCTTCTTCTTTTATTCTCTTCTTCTCCTCCTCTCTCTCCCCCTCTTTCTCTCCTCCTTCCTCTCTCTCTCCTTCTCTAAGCACAGGGGGGTTTCTCTAATCATGGTAAGGGGGGGGAGGGGGTTTCAGACGATGGCCACAGGGGGGGTTTCCACCTGACGACGAGGAGGGGGGGGTCTCTGTGGAAAGCCCAGGAGGGCGTAGCTATTGTCACAACAGAGGGGGGGAAGGTGATGAGCACGAGGGGGGAGAGGATCTGCCATTTCGCAGGGAGGAGGGGGAGCCTCCCTTATATGGTGGAGGGGGGGGAAGAGGGCCGCCACCCCTCCCACTTGGGGGGCTACATGCCCCCCCGAACAGACACTTCACTCCCTCTCTCTCTCTCCCTGACGTGCTGTCGGCAGGGAGAGAGAGAGGGATTAAAAAATTACTTTAAAATTTTTAAAAAATTTAAGGGGGGGATATATTACATCCTCTCCCCCTTAGAGGAATCGAGATGTCCTCATCTCGAGAAGACCTGGGGGTATTGTTGATTGAGAGTATCTTCATCTATCCAGGTGGCATCCTCTTCGGGATAATGTTTCCACTGGATGAGGTATTCTCTCAAGGTTCTTGACCTCAAATGCCTCTCCCTAACATCCAAGTTTCTATCAAGCCGTATGTCGAGGATTGCTTGGCTAGGCATTACAATTTGCTGATCATCAAGTACATGATTCAGATTAGGTAGATACTTTTTTAATAGGCTAACGTGGAATACATTATGAATATTTAGGGTTGTGGGCAGCTGTAGTTTGTAAGCATTAGGCCCTAGGAACTTAGTGATCTTATAAGGTCCACAATACCTCAGACTTAGCTTCTTGTACTCTCCCAAGGACAATGAACTCTTTTTAGAGCGTGCGCGGATGAATACCATATCACCTTTGACAAAGTATCCGTCTTACCGTTTCAAGTCAGCGTAAGCCTTTTGTCTATCCTTGGCAGCTTGAATGTCTTGTCTTATTGATTTGATTTGATCATCCATGTCTTCCAGTATCTGTCTTAAAGCTTCTACCCTCAAAGTTGGGTCTGAGAAGTTCAAAGGGATATGACAATCATGCCCATACAATGTTTGAAAAGGGGTCATCTGAATACTCTATTGGTAAGAGGCATTGTAGGAAAACTCAACCAGTGGTAAGTATTGAATCCACTTTTTGGGTTCGCAACAGCAGTATGCCCTAAGCATATCTTCAATGACTTGATTGACTCGTTCTGTTTGACCATCAATTTGGGGATGGTAAGCTGTACTAAAACAGAGTTGAGTTCCAATTGCCTCAAAGATAGCCCTCCAGAAGTGTGATGTGAAGAGAGAGTCACGATCACTAATAATTCTTATGGGTAACCCATGCAGTTTGAATATGTCCTTGATGAATAATCTTGTGATGTCTGAAGCTTTATAGTTTGTCTTGACAGGGATGAGATGTGCGACCTTGGTGAGCATATCTACTACAACCATAATAGAGTTGTATCCTCACTGAACTTGGGGTAGGCTAACAATGAAGTCCATACTAATGAACTCCCATTTCATTTGTGGAATGTCAAGTGGTTGCAATTTCCCATGCATTTTGACATGTTCTGCCTTAATGCATTGACAAGACAAACATTCCGTGACATATTTGAGAACGTCACCCTTGAGCCTTTCCCAATAATAGCCCTTTCTGACTGCATTAAGGGTCTTAGCATAGCCAGGATGTCCTAAGAAAGGGGAGTCATGGGCTTCCCAAAGTATATTCTGCTTGAGAGTTTGGCTTGCAGGGATACATAATCTTGTCCTATAGTAGACAAGTCCATTATTGATGGAGAATTCTTGATACTTCATCTTTAGCTTTGAGTCCTAATCCTTGATGGGGATCTCCCTTAGCATTTTCTGATAGACTGGGTCATGATATGCCTCTTTTTTTGCTAATTCAAGAATCGGTTTGTTTGGCATTGATACCTTTGTGGCTAGAGACCTTGCCGTTGATGGATCTTGAAAAATAAGAGAATTTAGAAATGCCTTCCGACTGAGTGTATCGGCAACTACATTCTCTTTTCCAGGCCTATATTTGATTTCAAAATGATATTCTTCTAGCACTTTGATCCATCGACGTTGCCTCATATTGAGCTCATTCTGGGTGAAGATCCATTTAAGACTCTTGTGGTCCGTCACTAAGGAAAATTTGTTACCTAGCAAGTAATGTCTCCAAAGTTTGAGAGCATGGATGACAGCCAACAGCTCCAGATTGTGGGTAGCATAATTCCTTTCATGGCTCTTCAATTTTCTTAAAGAATATGCTACGGGATGACCTTCTTGCATAAGTACACATCCTAAAGCAAGTGCGCTAGCATCAATTATAACTTCAAACTCCTTACTAAGATCAGGAAGTTTCAGGATGGGTGCTGATACTAAGCTTTGCTTTAGTTTGTCAAAGCTAGTCTGTTCAGTAGTAGGTGACCATACAATTGCTACTTGCTTCTTTAGTAGATCAGTTAGAGGTGCCATAATCAAAGCATAATCTTTGATAAAAATCCTGTACCATCCTGTCAACCCAAGAGAACTATGTATTTCTTAGACAGAAGTTGGTGTTGGCCATTCCAAAATGACTCTAACCTTAGCTGGATCTACTGAAATTCCTTTCGTTGATACAATCAATCCTAGATATTCAATCTGTCACTTGGAAAATGCGCACTTCTTCTTCTTGGCATAAAGCTTGTGTGCTCTCATTGTTTCAAGAACAATGTGAAGCTGGGGTTCATGATATTTTTCCTGTTTAGAGTAGACTAGGGTATCGTCAAAGAAGACCAGTACGAAGTCATTAAGATAGAGCCTAAAGATATCCTACATTAACCTGTTAAAGGTATCAGGAGCATTCGTTACCCCGAATGACATCACTAGGAATATGAAGTGTCCATACCTTGTACTGAATGCAGTCTTCGGGATACCTTCTTCCTTGATCCTTATCTAATAATATCCAGATCTGAGATCTATCTTAGAGAAGATCTTCGCTCCTTGAAGGCGGTCAAGAAATTCATCTATTCTTGGAATGGGGTATTTATTTTTGATGGTTGATTGATTCAACCCTCTGTAGTAAATGCATAGACGAAGCGTTTCATCTTTCTTCTTTTGGAACAGCAATGGAGCTCCCCATGGTGAACTGCTAAGACGGATGTAGCCTTGGTCTAACAATTGCTTGACTTGCTCTTTCAGCTCGATAGCTTTCAGAATGGACATCTTGTACGGCCTCTTTGCGACTGGTGCAGCTCCTGGCACAAGTTTGATTTTGTGGTCAACTTATCTTTGAGGAGGGAGTTCTATCAGATCTTCGGGAAATACGTCTGCGTA
This sequence comes from Lygodium microphyllum, assembly GCF_053477565.2. Taxonomy (NCBI): domain Eukaryota; kingdom Viridiplantae; phylum Streptophyta; class Polypodiopsida; order Schizaeales; family Lygodiaceae; genus Lygodium; species Lygodium microphyllum. The sequence goes on along the minus strand of NC_141164.1, from coordinate 58,806,354 downwards.
TTCCTTTAACCATGAAGGTTCTTCCCCAGATTCCTGATTCTGATCTAGCTTATTCAGTTTAATCAGGCAGACAGGTAGACCCTTTTAAACACCTTTTATTATCCGTGTTGCTTTTGCCATCTGTATTTTTGGCTTACCAGCCTCACCTTGAGTTGTGACTAATTTCCCTTCAGATTTCGGAAGGAGACTTGGCCCTTCCCATAATGGATGTGGGCATCATTGGGTATTAGCCAATCCATTCCGAGTAAACATTCATGGACACCTAGGTTCATTACCCTGAATCTCACCGAAGTTGGCTTCTGACCCAGTAGGAATTTCACCTTAGCTGTTTGCCTACTACAAGTGACCTCACGACCATTTGCTAATTCCACAAGTAAAGTAGGTGCATCTATTGTGGCTATCCCTAATCTTTTAGCATAGATTGGTGAAATGAAGGAATGTGTACTGCCACAGTCAATCAGGGTTTTGAAGCTTTTACCTTGATAATCTGATGGATTTTGAATCACCAAGAATTGGCAATTCGAACCCTTCTTATGAAGAGTGGCGTGAACCGTTGCCCTCTCAATGTCAGCATCCATGGATGGATCTTCTTCATCGCCCAGCTCTTTGTTGGAAACACTGGAGGTTCTCCCTTTGGCCATAATGTTGGTTCCTTGGCCATGAGCAGCTCTATTTTGACATTAGAATTTCCCTTGGCGATGTTCTCTGCTAAGCTTAGGACACTCCCTCTTGAAGTGTCCGGGCTCGTTGAAATGGAAGCAACGTGGGTTGCGATCATTACTTTGTGTAGGAACAAAGTTATTAACAGCATTGGCCCTAGCTTTCTTTCTTTGGCCCTGCTTCTGACTCTGCGCTCTCTTGGTCTGAGCCTTAAACATACCCTTATTCTAATCTTTGTAAGGCCAAATCCTATTGTTCCTTGGGTTGGTCTGCACCTCCTATATTATTGGAGCAGCTCGAATGAGTGCATCTTATAGATCCATTGGGCGCATTGATTCCAATCGAGTGTTTATGGGCGGATTCAACCCAACACAAAATTTTGACACCTGTTGTGTCATATTCATTGGAGGTGCGTACTTTAGGAATGAAACGAACTTTGAATAATATACTTCCAGGGATAACCCTAGCTGCTTCAAGTCATAGAATTCATTCATCTTTTGTGTACGGTAGGCAAATGGTAGATACCTCCCTCGCACAGCTTCCTTAAGCTTATCCCAAGTGACTATCCCCTCTGAGATCACTTGGTCTCTGCACCACTGTTTCCACCAAAGTCTCACTTCGCCTATAAGCTTAAGTTTGGCAAGCATGGCTTGGTTAGCAGGTGCAATTCTTGCTGCCTCAAAATAGTCCTCCATGGACTCAATCTAGATCTCGACGTCAGCTTGAACAATCCTTCCCTTGCCATCAAACTCGGGTGGCTTAATTTGTTTGAGAAGGAACTTCCTCTCTTGAACCACAGCTGTACTTAGTGCAGGAGTCGGACTTGAAACCTGCGCTTGGGGTTGCATCTAGACAATAAGATTCTTTATGTTAACATCTTATCAAACTTTCCCCATATTACATTAATACGACTAGCATAGCTTTTAGCCAAGTGATTTAATCACTTAATACCTTAGCTAACATTTACGATCAAGGTAGACAATTGTAAAAAGTTTTATTCATTCATGACGGCATAACCCTTTGAGTACATTTACTTTGGATAAGTAGGACAAGCTAATTGATACATCAGTTTGGGGAGAATAGGAAGGTGTTACAATCGGCTACAGATGGAATAGCAATATGGAGTGGGGTCATGGATTTTCAGGAAACGATAAGTCATAGGAAGCCTAGGGTATCCCTTCCTTTGATACCCATTCTTCTCATAGCACCCTAATACTTTGATCCTATCGGCAGAGATCACCCGGGTCACTTCTTTATAGACATACTTGTTTTGCTTGACTTGTCGACCATTAACGTGCAAAGTTGCGTTTACGTGAGCTTCGACAAAGATGAACAGCTTCACAATATTTAAATCCTCCATCCACTTGACTCTCTTCAAGTTGGTCTGAAAGTACGCAAGTCGATGGGCTGCTATGAAGTATATTCCTGAATCTCCCATCCATCTTCGCTCTGCATACAAAGGCGAAGGATTATAGATGCGGTCGAGAATATCCATCATGCCAAGTCTCTAAGGATAATTCGAAGCATGCATTGCAGTCATGAACATGACCTGGAACACCAAAAACTTGCTGCATGCTTCGTGACTCTACAACCTAGCATCCATAAGTGAGTAAAGAAATGTTTTCAATAGAAAACACTGCCCTATTCTACTCACCTTCCCCTGACTATCCCCTTATTCCCTTTATTTTCCTCCATTAAGTTCCCTTGTAATCTTTGGATCTCGTTGGTTGGCTCTGATACCAACTGTAATGTGTCTGCTCGTCCGCTTGTGGGACACGTCTTAGCAGCCCATCGGGAAGATGATACACGTCTTAGCAGCCCATCGGGAAGATGATCTACAAAGCTTTGCCTGGCAGTCGCAAGGAATGTCACAGGGTTTGCAATCTAGGTCTTCCCAGTCTGCCTTGAGCGGAAGTGTCCGGCCGTTCCCACTTTAGGATCGACCTGAAGTCAGGGTTCCTTTCTTATCAGCAAGGTCTCTAGGAAGTAGCTAGCGTCGAGCTCCAAATGAACCACTTTGCGTAGGAAGAGCAGAGTTGAAGCGGATTCATGCTGCACTTAGTTCATGGAGAATGGGAAAGGAGAGGTATGCAAAGCTCAACCTCTCTGCCATAAGGCATAGTCCCATTCCTTTCCCCCAAAACATCATAAATCAGGATTCTAACTCTACTGATGCTAGATCTTCATAGTCTCATTATCTCATCGTTGAGAAAAGTTCCCAGCTAACTGGGACCACCCTCCGTAGGACGGATCCAAGTCACGTCCACCGCACTTTCCTCGATTTGCTTAGTTATCTAATTACCTACTACATGATGTTTGACATGCAAAAGCAGCTTCCTTAATTAATCAATTTAATCACTGGTTCCTTCACGTAACTTAGGCATCGATACAAAAACAATATCAATCAAGCAAGTTTCTTTTTTTCAAATATCTGATCTTTATTTATCATAATCCCGGCAAGTATCATACCCAAAGGTTATCCCAGCAATCTATAGGATTGCTGCTCCAAGTTTCACTCGTAGACTAGTACACAGGCCTTGAAATCCCATCTCAGGTCACGTCGACCTCTTGTGCAAGATCCAGAGGCAAGGAATTTACAACTAGAGCCTCCTCTGGCATCCAAGCGTCCTCTTGCTTCAAGCAGCGCCCATGGAGAGACCTCTTGCAGCGGGTTAGGTCCATATACCCAGTGCGGCTAACAACCCCCGTGGATAAGGCTAGGAAGATAGTCGGAGGTAACTGTTATTGCCTCTTCCTCCATGATTTTAACCTAAAGCATTAAGTGTTTTTCCTTGAATTAGTTCCTTGAGCAAAGGAGATCAAATAATGTACCTAAGTGTACAATCACAAACATTTCGGAGGACATTTGTACGACCAACACTACAACAAAAAGGCCTTATAGACGCACTTTTAGACACGATTTTTGAATATAGAGAAAATCTTACCGGTGCGTCTATCCACCTATCTATTTGCGCGTCTACAGCATCATGTCTATTATCGCATGTATGAACGAATTTACACGCAAAAATAGACGTGCAATAGACACACATATACACACGTAAATACAAGTGCATAATAAACCAAAATTGCTATTTATTTAATTTATTATGTGTTTCTATTAGCACATCTATCTGGCAGTTAGACGGGCATATAGACACGCATGTAGATGCGCTTTTACAAGCACCCATAGACGCGAATGGAAAACAAAAAATCTCATTAAAAAAAGATATTTAATTTCTTTTTAAAATTTGAATTATCTAGCGCGTGTATAAGTGCGTGTACTCTACATTGTAGACGCGCTTATAAACACGCATTTTTTGCAATTTAGACGTGCGGATAGACGCGCAAAACAGAAATGGAAAAAAAAACCAGAGAGCCTTTGCAACCACATGCTCTCTGGTTTTTTTTTCCCCTCCCATACATCAGATTGTGCATTTGGGAAAAAGACAATGGATCTAAAAGCACGAGAATTGAAAATAAAAGTCCATGTATTCATTATAGATCAATAGCATTTACATGGAAAGTTTAAGTGCTTGCGACTTAAAGCGTGGCCGCAAGCAGTAAGCTCAAAGATGGATAATACATATACAAGAAAACAAGGTCATATAGGAGGTATGGTGCTCCTCTATATGAATCTGAAGAAGAAACATCTTTGCTAGTATCACCATGGCTACTAGCGTCGCTATCCCCCTCCTCGCTATGCTCCACATCTGGGTTCACCTACACACACAAAAGATCAAGGTTGCTTACGTAGACATGGTGGAGAAAAAGTTATAATTAGCTATACTTTTAATAGGAAAGTAAGAAAAACATATCTCCTCTGGCTGTCAAATCCTCATAGCTCGGTTGTATTGGTCCTCGATGATGAGACCCTCCTCATAGAAGTGAAGCCATGTGGCTGCGCGGTTATGGCCTCGATGGTAACCTACCTCTCTAGGAGTAGGTATCCTACCAATGATAGTAGTCTGCAAAACAATTATGATATATACAAACAATTATGAGATACAATGTATTCGAACAAATTATATAAAGAATTGAAAGAAATATAAATTTTAAAAAACTAGAAATCAAAATATACTTACAAACTCTGACTCCCACGACTCTCTACCGCCCGATCCGTAATGCGACGATCCCATGGTTTCCATTTGGATCCTTCGCGCCTCTGCATGCTGGTGACTCTTCACTTTCTCTGCTGCTTTCTTCTTGGCCTTCTTCCACTCTATGCGATGGCACATAGGTGGTTGGCTATAGGCTCCACGCCCCTCCTCTTACCTCCGCAGTGAGTCCCTGGCATGTGTCATGAGGTGGGATCTTTTGTTGTGAAGAAAATCCCTCACTTTTGTGCGTCCCCAATCATCCAAGAATCGTTGACCCTCAGGATTTGGGTACCTCCTATGGATTGCCCTCAACACCTCCTACCACAAGCCGCTTTTCTAATTTTTGAAGTAGATGAAACAATATTTATACGTCGCATGCACAACGCTCCTCATGTACGCCATTACATCCCTTTCTTCATCATCATGGAAGATGCCACCAATATCTGTAACTCTATAGTATTGGCGTACAAGCTCCTCTACGTGATCTACTGGTGAGGGTGATCGCTCGCCACCTCTAGGCAACCCCCACAAAAGCCTCGTCCTCCCCCTCTACTCTCCCTCCTCCCTCTCTATCGACTACCCTCTGCCTCGCTGGATGCATGTGCGTCGGCTGACGCTTGTGCTTCAGCTGATGCATGTACAGGTGTTGCACGTGGAGTACCTGCATGTGGAGTACCTGCAATTGGAGTTTGGGAAGTAGTGCCAGACAAAGAAGTCAGAGGCATTCTAGACATGACACTGAACACCTCGTCTGTTGTGGGAGAGCGGCCAAGGTGTCTAGTCATCTCTCCCATGAAGTCTTCCCTACTAGGAAAACCTCCAAAAAATGCATTGATCCCCCTGCCGAATGAGGCCAATGTATCATTCATGAGATCCAAATTTATGTTATTACTAGATGAACTAGGATACGACATCTGCAAAAAAAAACACAGGAAAAAGACAAATTTGTTTGCATACAAAAAATCATACATTACCTTCATCCATACCTAAACATTTTCAAAGAGCTTTCTTTAGACATTGAGCATAAAACTTAAGTGCTAATGCTTCTCATAAACATGAAAACTGATAAACACAAACATGGGATTGGTCACATTCATCATTGCAAAAATATATTGTTTTTATTAGAACTAGAGGTTGGCGCGTGTATGACCGCGTCTAAATTGCAGGTTAGACACGCTCTCAGATGCGTTCCTAAAGTCCAGGGCGTCTATATCCGCATCTGATATGTAGTATAGAAGCGCTGTCAGACACATATTCCAGGTCAATGCTCTAGCGCGCATGTGTATCATCGCGTGTAGACTGCAAAGCACACGTGCCAGCACACGCGCTCTGAGACGCGTCCTCAGACGCAATGAGAGAAAACATTTCTTCGCGTCTATACTTGCATCTACACTGAAATGTAGATGCACTGGAAAACGCGCTCAGTTGGATGATTTTAGTCCGACGATCGCCATTGATGATTTACAAAATGCAATACATAATGGAATCAGAAATCCTAATACACAGACATAGTAGAGAGAGAAAGAGAGAGACACAGAGAGAGAGAGAGAGAGAGAGAGAGAGAGAGAGAGAGAGAGAGAGAGAGAGTCACCTTGGATGTTTGGTGTGGCGGGTGGTGGCGCTTCTTCCTTCTCCTTCTTCCTCTCCTTGGTAAGTTACCCTCCCTTGATGCTTGCTTGCTTGCTTGCTTGCTGCTTCTTCTTCCTCTTGTTCTCCTCTCTCTTGTTCTCTCTTTCTTCCTCTCCTTGACTTTCCTTTTTCCCTTCTTGTGTGTTTGAAATGAAAGAAGAGGTGAGGCATGAAGAGACTAGGTGAGGCATGAAGAGACTGTATATCGGCTAAACTCAAGCTTCAGAACCGCAAAAAATGCAAGGTACTGGACTGAACTCAAGATCAATCACCTCTTGGACCCCATACACATATTCAAAAATTTTGTATCTACATTATGGGATCACTTGATAGGGGCTCGTGATTCAGTCAATGTAAGAGAGGATTTACGTAACATTGGTCGCGTGAGACGAGCCTGGCCACGCATTGGGACCCAGAGGAAAGATTGAGCTACCCCATGCACCTTGGATGTTGTCAAAGAACGAGGAAAAAATAGTGAAGGAACAAATATGTAGCTTTCGAACACCCACAGGATGTATGAGATGTCTCAAGGGAGCCTTCATAAAGAAAGAGAAAAGAGGTATGGAGCAACTATCTGGTTTGAAGTCCCACGATTGGCACAAAATGATTTAAGTAAGGGTATCTCTAACCATGAATATAGTAATTAGTGGAGTAACTATGTGTAAACTTTGGGGTATGATGACTTTTCCCTCAACTAATCATTTGAACTTTGAATATTGTTTACATTCAGTTCGTACTTCCTACTAGCATATCCCATTGTGTATCCAAAGATCTATGTGATATCATTTACAAGATGGGAGAGCTTGTGAGGTGTGTATACATTGTATTTTTTCATTATATATCTTTGAATTTCTACACAAAAATAAACAATTCTCAAATACATCCTGACAGATACGTGAGCTCGAAGGAAATTGATCCAAACACATTGCAAGATCCTCGAGTATTATCTGTTGAGGTGGTTTGTTTGGTGGAGGAAAATTTTCCTCGATCCATATTTGACTACTCAATTACATTTACTCGTACATTTGATTGATGAGATGGCACTTTGTAGGGCAGTTCATGCAAGGTGGATGTTTTTTCTTGAGCGCTTCATGAAAACCTTGAAAGATTTTGTGAGGCAAAAAGCACAGCATGAGGGAAGCATGGCTAAGGGTTGGTTAGTGCAATCATCCCTTGTTTATATCTCTGAATATCTTGATGAAGTAGATCCCTCTCAACCACGACTATGGAAAGATGATGAAGACTTGAGGATGACCTCTATAATACCTCAAGGAAAAGGAATGAGTAAAGTGCTAACAAAAGAAGAACTTTGTAAGTTAAATAGTTTTTGTGTGCTCAATAGTGATGTAATGAGCAAATGGGTGACACTATATAATGAAGCAAGGGCAAGAAGAAAAAGCAAAAGACAAGAATTTCGCACCAGATATGGATGTAATGTCTCATTTCCGGATCATCTAAATGCGCTCCCACGTCATATTGATATAGATTGGTTACATGAGAAAATGAAGAGAATGGAAAAAGAGGAGGAAATTAATATATCTCAAGAAGAGTGGGAATACGCATGAGGTTTCTTATCAAAGGTGAGACATACTATCAATTAATTTATTTCTATAAGTTATATTTTATATAAATAATTGACATGTTTGATCTTTTATCTTTTACTACTAGTGCACATTATTCAATGCTATTTGGTGTGAGGGTAATTATCTTCGAACTCAACGTATAGATGAAAAGAGAAATACCCAAGATTGTAGTGTCCTTGCTCACTTCGAGGATGCCAATGGTACCGTGGAAGGTTATTGTGGCTTGATCCAAGATATTCTGAAGCTTGACTTCAGACGATTCTTTATATATGTACTGGATGTGAAGTGGTTTAAAGAAGTGGTAACAAATGGTGAGCATTGCACAATCAGACGTCATCCAAGTGGTTTTGTAATCATTGACTCTACAAAATTTCAGCAAAACAAGAATGACACATTAATACTATCTCAACAATGCAAGCAGGTATATATGCAAAAGCTAAATTTTTAATATGTATACATGTGATACATATACACAATATAATAAGTATTTAAGTTTCTTGCTTTTGTTTTTCAAATACAGGTTGTGTATCATCCAATGGTAAACAATAACTGATGGTGGTATGTCATCCCTAAATCTAATCGTTCAAAACCAATATATGGTAATATTACTGACATGGAGATAGCAGATGACAATCCAACAATTAATGATGATGTGCATGATGACACCATAATGGATGATATGTGTGATATAGTACAAGATGAACCTCGTGAGGATGTTCAAGGAAATGCAGAAGAAGACAATAATGTGATTGTTGATGATATTGATGAAGTTATTGAGCAATATAGCAACACATCTGATAGTGGGATAGACTTATTTGTTTCGTTACCTCTTGGTAACATAGACCTAGAAGTAGATAGTTTAGCAAGGGCAGATCTCATTGAAGATGAGATGGACTATTCACTGTAACATACTTGATTTGCTTAATGATTCAATGTGTATTCTTAATTCTATGGTTTTTATCATGCGCACATGTGCATACTTAAGAATCAATAGTCAAGTTTAAAGCTAGATTGAATTTTCCATAATAAAAAAGAAGTATTTTTTATCATCTTCAAGTAGAGAAATTACGAGATACATATTGCAATGCTTGCTACTAATTGTATGATAAGGTTTCTGTCGCTTGCTGCTACTTACTTATATCAGGCTTGTCAACTGGAGGAACTGCCATTCATTAGAGAGCAGTGAAAAAATAATTATTAACTCTGGTTTTTTTATTCAATGATTCAATGTGTATTCTTAATTCTATGGTTTTTATCATGCGCACACGTGCATGCTCAAGAATCAATTTCAGGTGGTTAAATAATTATTAACTTTGGTTTTTTAATTATATTAATTCCAATTTTAAGTGGTTAAATAATTGTGTGTCTGGTGGTGCGTCTATATTGGCGTCTATTTACGCGGATATATAGACGCAAAATTCACGTCTATTTACATGCTCTTTTACACGCACATATAGACACAATGATAGACGCGCCCGACTTTGCGCGTCTATGCCTCGTTTCTGTTGTAGTGCAACTGCTAAGGTGTGACTCCTTTTTCCCAGATGCTCCCAGCATCCGATCTTGGATTGTTCACGGCTTGGCGAGATCCCAATAATCTCAACAAGATCATGCAAGCAAATGTTCTTGGTAAGTTAACTTATTTTGACTGGCTCTTCCCCTTAGGTTTTACCTTATGGTATCTTAACCCTAACTCAAAGCATTAAGTGGTCAACCAAGGCAATGGACATGCCTTATTCGCAACCCAACCAAGGGTCTTTTATTCATTCAGTTCTTTACTCATCTCCCTCCAACCAAGTTCAGTTAACACACTAGGCAATGCAAGACTCTTCATCTAGGCCTTTAGGATACAGTCTAGATGCATGCGTCCCTTCCATCTCTCTCAGTGCGGTACTATGCAAAGTTTTCCAATAAAACTTACCCATCATGCACATGGTGCGTTTAATATATTTATACATCCTAAACAACCTTTAACTCTCTTTATACCTGGCAACAAATACTTATTCCTAATGCACCAGATCTCATGTGACTTGCGTATATGAAAGTCTAGGTTTCTATCCATCGGTGCAATTGCATCCTATGAATGGAAACTAACATTTCATGTGTTTATTTTAATCATGATTGCGAATTAGCATGAATTCTAGATGACTATTCATGCATTGAATTGGTTTAAAAACTATTATTTTATGTGAAATAATGTGAAAACCTTATCATTCTATGTGTGTAAAAGCTATCATTCTATGCACATAAACTTATGCAAACTCCATGCTCTACCATTTTATGCATGCAACCTATCACTTGAAGTAAACAAAAATCCTAAGGCTCGTTCTTGTTCCATGCATGTAGCTACCCCTTTATTTCTTCTTCTTGAAATAATACAGAATATGCTTAACCAAAATTAATTATAAAGCCTAGAATATCAAAAGAACCTGGGTTTGATTTGTGATCGTAGGGGAATTTGTTGCGTTGGTCGCTCCACTCGCCTATCCCGCATTACTGGTACCATTGGTACTAGCTCTAGCACTTACACTTCAAGATGACAGGCTTGGGAAAGGAAAGGTCGCGAGAAGGTGAGGAATATCCAAATTTCGTGAAATTTGGATAGTCCTGACCTTAACAGGCCCTCAAGATGACAGGCTTGGGAAAGGAAAGGTTGCGAGAAGGTGACCTTTGCCGATGAAGGGGGGTGGCTTGAAAAAAAATGGCTTCTCGAATGCGGCTCCTCAACACGGCCCTCGACACCTTCTCTACACTCCATCTCTCTCTCTCTCTCTCTCTCTCTCTCTCTCTCTCTCTCTCTCTCTCTCTCTCTTCTTCTTCTTCTCCTTCTCCTCTTCTCCTTCTCTCTCTCTTCCTCTTCTTATTCTTTTCTTGTCTTCTTCTCCTTCTCTCTCTCTCCCTCTTCTTCTTCTTTTCTTCTCTTCTTCTCCTTCTCTCTCTCTCTCTCCCTCTTCTTCTTCTTTTCTTCTCCTTCTCTCTCTCCCTCTCCTTCTCCTTCTTTTTCTTCTCTTCTTCTTCTCCTTCTCTCTCCCTCCCTCTTCTTCTTCTTTTCTTCTCTTATTCTCCTCCTCTCTCTCCCCCTCTTTCTCTCCTTCTCCTTCCTCTCTCTCTCCTTCGCTGAGCATAGGGGGGGTTTCAGACGATAGCCACAGGGGGGGTTTCCACCTGACGAGGAGGAGGGGGGGAAGGTGTCTGTTGAAAGCCCAGGAGGGCGCAGCTGCTACCGCAACGGAGGGGGGGGAGGTGACGAGCACGTGGGGGGGAGGATTTGCCATTTCGCAGGGAGGAGGGGGAGCCTCCCTTATATGGTGGAGGGGGTGAAGATGGCCGCCACCCCTTCCACTTGGGGGTTGCATGCCCCCCCGAACACACACTTCACTCCCTTTAAAAAAAAATTAAGGGGGGTATATTACACATGCTGCCCATTGCTGCCATGTTGGCCATTAATACCATGATGTATATGATGGGGTTGAGCTAGATAAGTGCCATTGGGGCTCCTAGGGTGAGTGGGGGAGAGAGGCTCATCATGACTGTGAGAGGGCTCATCAATCTCAAATGTGAATGTAGAGGGAATTCCCTTAGCTCCAAGAACACCCTATGGACCATGAAGTAGTTCCAATGGTAGAGGTTGTCATGATTCACAGTTGGGCTTGTTTGCCTTATCTTGTGTCGAGGTCATGGCTAGCTAGGTTACAAGAGTGGTGAGGCATTCCAAGATCTATTGAGTCCAAGACTTGGATAGGGCCACTTGCTTGATCTCAATATTGATTTTTGAGAGAATTTTATGATGATTGGAAACCATGTCATTGTGCATTTCTATGTGACAAAGCTCATGCTAACAAAGAATGTGATTGAGTATACTATAGGGGTCCATATCATGCACCTCCTCTTGCATGTAACCATTATAATTTTGTGCCAAGCTAGGTCCCTTATTTGAGGCCCCAAATACTCTAATATTCATCTAGACCTCATCATGGGCCTTACTCTTTCCTTTCTGCCTTACCATAGGCGTGGAATCCACATGGCCCACTATTAGTAAAATGGTGTAGATTTTAGTAGAGAACTCTAATCGATGAGAATATTTATTCAAATCGAAAGGGGACAAATCCCTATTTGACATGAGTTATTAATCTTTGTGACAAAAAATGATAAAGGATTCCACAATGACCTTAGTGCACAAAAATGTTCATATCTTCTAGACCATAACTCCTATTGGGGAGATTTTTTATTCCAATCAAAGAGAATGATGCTCAGATGAGCTATAGGGTTCTCTCCCTAATGCAAGATAGAATTCACTGTAGCAAGCTCTCTATGACTACCCATGAATTGTTTAACTAAAACACAACCTATCTTGATCCAAATTCACACTATATGAGAGGCTCAAGGGGGCTGAGGAGCCTAAGCATCATACTAACCAACATACATAACATACTGAGCATGATCCCATATACATTTAAGCATTACTTTTCTCTAACATCACTACATATGGAAGCCTCAATGCCATACATCTCGCCTTGACTACATATGGAAGCCTCAATGCCATACATCTCACATTGACTGCATACATGTCAAGTGCCATACATGGGTGTCTTTATCAATGAAAGTGCCTTCTATCAGGGTATAGAATCAAAAATGGGATAATTAGGAAGTGTATGTGCACTTCATTCAACTATTGGGAGCTAGATCATTGGGAGGTGGGAAAATTTTCCCTCGGACCAAGTTGTGCACTCCTTCAGGGTCTTAAGTGGTAAGCAAGGGTCACCTCTCTTTTCGCTTACCAGCTTGCTTGGCAATGGCCTTTTTCCTCACTTGAAGTATACATGGTAGATAGTTTTAATTACTCAACCAGCATGAGATGATTATGGGAAAATAAAAATTGGGCATTTTCATGAAATGCAAGAATTGGAGTTGGGACTCTAATGCAATAGGGAAAGAAAGCAAGCTACTGATTCAATTGGATAGCATGCATTCAATGAAGGATTCTAAGCAATGCAACATGCAATCTTAAATCTCTTCAACAAGGGGATTTAGCTTAGTAGATAGACTAAAAGAGAGATTAGGTTCTAATTAGCATACCTTGCCAATGGTTGAAGTAGATGTATGAGGCTAGACTGATCAAATGAAGCCCAAATCCTCCATTAGTTCAACTTGAGGAAGCAAGACACCTTCAATGGGTTGGAATCTTCAAGTAATTGATCCGTGCTCTGATTGTGGTTGCTTCAATACTTGATCTTGTGCTTGCTCTTCAAGAGTTGAAAGCTTCAAGTGGAGTTTTCATGGCTGTCCATGAGAAACCTTTGCATGCTAAGCTCCATGTCTTTAATCAAGATTAATGTGGCCAATAATGACTAAAGAAGCTCCTGGGGCTAAGATTGAAGAGATTTGAATGATTTGAGAGCTCATACTACTGAGCTTCAATGGCTGTCCAAAACTATCCACTATTGTGCGCTAGGGCTTTTCAAGGTATGGGAGCTCAAATATTGGAGAAGGGAGGTTAAGATCCTAAGAAAGATTGCCCAATCAATTGCTTGAAGGCCAAGAGAGACACGTAGAGATTACAACTAGAGGGAGGCAAGATAGGAGCAACCCACTCAAAATGAAATGTGTTGAATTATGTGAGGGAATGTTTGGAGGCCACATAAGAGTAAAAGCACTCGAGTCACTACTCAATGACAAGCTTAGGATTCCTAGAACCCATATTTTACTATCTTGGATGTCTTGTAGGAGTGGGGGTGAAGATCTTGAGGATTATGGGGCATGGTAGTCATGGCAATTTGCAAAAGAAGAGAGAGAAGCCTAAAGCAAAAAGTAACTGGGGTTTTGCTCCTTCTCTAAATCTTGAGACTCTAAATTTGTTCTATAGCCCCTAAAAGTTGCATAGGAAAGAGTGAGGACCTGCTGAATTAACCATTTTACCTTCAAATGTGTCAAAATCTCTAGCCATAGATCTTGCTTGCCTTGAAAAAAGCTCCCACTAATTGTAGTACTCCTTATTGTACCTATACCTACTTCCTAAGAAACTAGGGTTTGATTTGAAAAGGAAGCCAGATTGGGAAAAGGAAAGTGAGAAAGGACTAAAGCTTGACACTCTAATACCACTTGTAATGAAGGTGCCTAAGAGGAGAGGGGGGGTGAGTAGAAGAGAGCAAAAGAGAGAAAGAAGAAGAAAGAGAAAGATTTGGAGAGGAGAGAGAAAGAAAAGGGGAGAGAGAGAGAGAGAGAGAGAGAGAAGGAAGCTATGGAAGCTAAAGGAGAAGATGAAGAGTCAATTCTTGATTATACATGGATGACCTAAATTAGGTCTATTACACCTTTTATACCTCAGTTAGTGTGAGTAGGTATCTAACCCCTAGTTCTTGTGCACCTTTCTTGTTACATGGGTGCATGCTAGCTACTACATTCAAATCTTGCATAAGGGTGGGGTCACAAAGCAATCGATCATATATTCTAAATGCATGCAACTCATACAACAAAGGTAGTGCATCATCAATGCATAAGTGCCATGAGAGCTCAGTTTTTGGTATCGGCAACAAGCAAATGCAAGATAGCGATGTAGAATGCTAAAAAGCATAGTCAATGTTTCTTGTGATTTTGTTTGTATCTTTCTTATGCATGAATGTTGCTTCTTGAAGGCATTTAGTTAATGTTGCACACACATGAATATCACTCTCATCAATGTCATTTTGTATCGTACTACTTGGATCCTTATTCACTATAAAGATTGGATTGAAGCCAAAGCATTAGAATATTGTACATTCTTAGTTATTTTATGACACTTTCTCCTCCAAAAATACCTTAATTCATTAGCTCACTCCTTATTTACTCACTAGACTTTGGTCTTTTCAATATTGCTCATGTTTTTCTTTAGATAACCATTAAATACTAGCCAAACTTTCAAATAATATTGATTTTTATAATATAGTTTTATATCATTATTGTTTTTTATTTTATATGTAAACTTTTATATATTACATATGAAATTTTAAATAATATTAATTTTACAATTGAGCCTCCAAGAGGACTCTCACTCCTCACTCCTTAGGCTTAATTTCAAAAGTGGGCTCTTAGAGGCTTCCAACCCCTCTCTCCTCAAGATCAAAGCTAAAGTGGGCTTGTGGAAAGCCTATAACTCCTTACTTTTTCAAGTTGAGCACCTGAGAGATCTCTAACTCCTTTCTTCTCAAGCTCAATTCCAAAATTGAGCCTCCAATAGGATTTTATCTCCCCCTAGTTTCAATTTTAAAATTGATCTTATAAGAGGTTTCTCCCTCAAACTCAATTTCAAAATGGAGTCTATAAGGAGAGACAGAACCTTTTAGAGGCCTCTAACTTCTTTCTCCTCACACTCAATTTTAAAATTGAGTCTCCAATAGGATTCTATCTCCTCTCTAACTTCTTTCTCCTCATACTCAATTTTTAAATGGAGCCTCCAATAGGGTTTTTATCTCAGGATTTCCAGTTTCAATCTTAAAATTGAGCTTCTAAATGGCTTCTCTCTTATTAGGCTCAAGTTTAAATTTAAGTCCTTAAGGAGAAAGAAAACCTCGTAGGATCTCTAACTTCTTTCTCCTTAGGCTCCATTTCAAAATTGAACCTCCAATTGTGTTTTATATCCTCTCTAGCTTCAATCTCAAATTTGAGCTTGAGAGGTTTCTCCCTCCCTAACCTCAACTTCAAAATTTAACTTCTAAGAAGCCTTAGGTTCAATGTTAGAAGTGAATTTTCTACTTTAAGCTCTATTTCAAAATTGCTCCTCTAAGAAGCCTTAAACTCAATTCACAATTGGACCTTTTACTCCTCCCTCCTCGATCTCTTTATTATGAGTATACTAATATCATTCCACCAAATAGGATTGCTCTCATTAGATGAGCAATGTCTAAGAACTATGAACTTTCCAAGTATGATAATCTTTTGAATGATATAGATTTTTAGAAACTAGGCCTAATCCACCTACCTTTGTAATGAAAGAGCTTGGTGAGATACACTGTTGAATTCTTGTAATAAAGATATATTTACTTTTTTATCAGTATATTATGGCATTTTAAGATGTTGGTCATGCCTATAATCGATTTATGATTTTCAAGATAATGCACCCATTAGGGCCAAAAACACTTCAAAAATGGCACTTGTAAGAAAGTGATTAAGTTGCTAATTAGTTGAGGTTTAGGAAGAATAAAACCTCTAAATTTGGTTGTCCAGATGTGATTAATGAGAGAATATTTGGTTCATTGAAGAGGTTGGCCATTAATTGCCCTCATCTTTTAATCCAGGTCAGGGGTCACCTTTTCGGCCGTTTACTGTCTTGGAACTCGAGAGATTTTGTATTTTCGAGATTTTCGTACGAACTTCGCATTTGTTTGCTCCCGCGTTTTCTTTCTATACACTATTCTCTTTTACCATTCCTTTTGCTGCACTTGCTTTCTATCACTGTGAGATTCTTGCTCAGTTCATTTGCTAGAATGTCTAGCAATACTACTTCAAATAACACAGGCGCAAGCACACGTAAATACAAGCTATCTATTCAGCTAGATCCGACTTACACATCTTGGAGAAGTATACATCATCGAGTATTGATAGATGAGATTGAAGCCAACAGGTTGCGAACACAAGGAATGAAGCATATAGATTTGTGGGTGGATGGAAATATCTATCCCAGGGATCCTTCTACAGGTAAACCACCTCCTTTTTTGAATGTCCATGACTATATAAGATATGCTGGAGAAGGTTACAATGGAATGCTTGGCTACTGTATGAGGTTATACTTTGCATCTTACACATATATAGCTCAAGTGCACGAAATGAAAAAAGCACTAGAAACTACACAAACAAAAATTTTAGAGTTGACAAGTCAGATTGATATTTTGAAAAATGTTAACAATTCATTGCAGAATAAGCTAATACGCTTGAGAGAAACTCCAGTAGGATTTAGAGAGAGGAAGAGACCGTTAAAAATATAACCAGCTTGTGTGAGAGAGCAAAGAAAAGGAGACTAAATCTTACAAAGAAATATGTCTCTAACATATTAGGCATAAATATCCGAGAGAATGAGGAAAGAATCAAACTTTTGAAGGAAACCATGAATAAGAAAAACATTTTGAGGATTCTTAAGTCACTAGAAAATGTGGATTTGAGAGGTCCAACTCTGAGAGAGTTAGTGAAGGACTTAAAAGGCACAGTGAAAGCAAATGAAATCGTAGAGACATGCGATACTGTGGGTATAAGTCGAAAAGGCTACCGTGCTATCTCTGGATTATGGTTTAAAAATCTTAAACGCAATAGGGTAACTATATTTGGATTGCCCCGAGCCCTTGCAGTTTCCACTGCAAGAATTTCCATGAATCGCAAGATTCCACATGTTTTTGGAGATTACTTTCATATCGAAAGGTCTATGTCCTATGAAAAACAAAAAAAACAGGCAATTTTTTATTACAATGAGTTTAACAATATATGGGTTGATCTAAAAAAGGTGCAAATTGCAATGGTTCACATGTATAAAATCACAGTAGAGGAAAGTTATGGTGTTCTAAAGTTTGCCTTGAAGTTGGATGAAGCACAGATTCAAAAGGGACAAAAGATGGAAAGAATTAGCATTTGCCTCATGAACATGGCATTGGACCATGGCAATGGCGAGGGCAAAGCTCCATTGCATAAGATCCAATCCGAGATGGAGATTTGGTGGATTGGTGCAGCCCAGGTACCAATTGAAAATCATCAAACGTTGAAATGGTTGTTCAACCATACAGGTATTCCAAATATCATTAAGTCTCAAAGTGAAGGCGAAATGTTGGTAGTTGATGGGGTTGGTAAATTTAATGTGGAATGGCATATGAGTGCTGATTTGAAAACTATCAAATGTATGCTTGGAATATGTAATGGTGCAAATGCAAAATATCCTTGCATTTATTGCATGGAAAGTATTGGATCCAAAGATTGGAGTAGTTTGCGACCAGTAAGAAGAGCCCCAAATAGAGACTCTATAGATTTGAGTAAATTTAAAAACATAGAAGACATCTGGGATCCCATTCTTTCCATCTCTCTTAAGAATGTTCATATTTGTACTTTGCATGCAGAGATTAGAATAATCGATAAGCTTCTCAGGTTGCATCTTGACTACGCATATTCCATTAAGCCATTATCTTTATTAGATGAGTGTATTGATAAATGCGAGGCATTGCTATCGAAAATGGGATTTCATGGGGGCCAAGTTCACTTGAGAAAGGATCCAATACTTTCAGGAAAAACAAGAGATATCTTGGCCGATGTCTCTATGGGAGGCTCAAAAGCTAGACGATTCTTAGGAAACCATTCAGGAAAGCAGGTGAATGCGGCTTGGGAGTGTTGGAGAGAGCTATGTGAGATCACAACAAATGTTGCAAGCACGCCGAGGCTTGCCTTTCTTAGAATGGAGGTCTGGATACACCTTGATGTTTTTCTGAAACTCCTCAGGCAACATAAGACAACATATACATATGCGGAAGAGTTCAAAAGATCAATCACAAAGCTTGTTCAGGCGATAAAAGAGGCATGGGGAGAAAAAGATATCACTTTTTATCTAGTAAAGTAATAATTATTTAATATCGGCTTATTTTGACAGGTTTTTCAATTGGTATAAAATTTGTGTTACTTTGTATTGCAGCATATTCTTCATATTCATGGACCTTTCTTTGTGGAGGAGCATGGCCCCTTAGCAACTTATAGCAACCAAGGCATGGAAAAATCCCACTATCAAGCACGCACAAGTTATTTTCGAAGCACAAGGCATGGGGGAGGAGTTACAAAAAGCAATGCTTTGGAGGAGCTATTCAACTGGTTTTTTCGACGACAACTTCAAAGAATGCAAATAAAAGATGGCAATGACACATGAGCAATCGCACTTTTATATATAAGAAAGAATATATACAAAGCTAGTTTTCCAAAACTCTCACATTCTCTTCCTCAGGAATCTTTCCTCTATAACGTAGAAATTTTTTTCTCTTGTAGCCAGCTATAGATTTTACATCAGTTCTGTCTGCAGCTAAGGCGTAAGATGAAAACGCCAAAAAGTATCCTGCTCTAGAAGCAGAGTAACCTAGACCGTAGCCAAAAATCCTAATTGCTGCAGTCTTTTCCAAAAACATTATTTTGTGGGCATTATATTGTAATCCTGAGAAACCTAGAAGCCTTGTAAGAGCTTTAATACAAAGTATCGGCCATGCTGCGTCCTCTGAGAAACTACTATGAAGTACAAAAAAGGATTCAGGGTCAATCCTAGCCAAGTAGTGGCCGAGTGCAATGTCTTTGATGGTGTTACTAGCAGCTCTCGATCCTTTGCCACACCCCAAGAAGTTATCTGTATCGGCAATCTCCAACTGCAAATAAAACCCATACTGAATGAGCATGAAATGTAAACCTACCAATGTGTAAAAGAAAATTCAAAATTATCTTACCACTTGATTTTCATCGTACTCCAATTTAAACGGATTCCATAAATTAATTGATGATGCTGTCTCATTGGTGTTAGTCAATTCTTTAACATATTCAGACTCCTCTCTTCCAAAATTGGAAATGCCAAGCTCGCTTTGAATGCGATCGAAGTCCTCATCAGTAATACTCAACTCTTTTTCAGCTTCTTTGGCCTTTTCAAAACAAAGAGAGAATGCCTCACCAGCATCAATAAACTTATCATCTAGAGTTTCTTTATCAAGTTTCAGAATCTCTTCCTTTGATTCATTTTCTGTGTCAATTATCCCATTAGCAGCATCAGAAGCCTCTGCAATAATTGCAAGACAATAATCTTCCCTGAGATTAAAAAGTTTTTGAATATCTGATAGTAAAATGTACTCCTTGTCCTTGAAAGGTATACATGGCAGGGAAGGAACAATATGGTGAGAACTCTCATCAGGTTGAGGGTTTGTATCTCCTTGGCTCTCCTCAATGATAGTCTCAGCTTTGAAGTGAGCAACATCCAAATTCTCAGCAATGGAAGCCTCAAAATCTGTATTTACAATCTCCTCTATTTCCCTTTCATCTGCCAGATCATCCAAGATGCAAAAGCTGGCAGTCTTTGCTCCTTCCAACTGTTGCTCCTCAGCTTTCATAGGGTATTTGACAAGGATGAATATAATAAAAGCAGCAGATTTTCTCATCATCTTGCAGTTTTTGGAATGAGTGCAGCAAAATATGTCTGTTGAATGAAACCTCTCCAGAGAGTGGGCCCTGCACTTTCTAGTAAATACTGCCTTTTCATATCCTGTTGACCCAATGGGAATATGGACATATTCAATTGTGCCAACTTCAACAGAAGGACCTGCAAGAGTTTCAAACTCCAAAAAGTCCTCCACAATATATTTTTCACAAGATTTCAGAACTTTGTCAAGTTCCCAATCAGGATTAAAAATATTTTTCACAACTCCATAGAATGAGAGATCCATTCCATTCTAAAGCATAAAATCAAGTAGCCTCTCTGATGGAGTGATATCAATGAGCTCTGATACTCCTTGACCTCTCACTACTAGCGTTCGCTTCCCTGGAGATGTACTTGGCTTTCTCACACTGGTGGCAGAGAATGGGGAGGAAAAAGAATGCATAGGCTGATCAGCTGTTGATGCACTTGAGCCTTTTGAAAGCCTTCTTCTTTTACCAGTTCCTGAAGAAACCTTGGATTGTATGGGTCCAGACATGTTTCCAACTTCTGACGATACGGCGCGATAAGAGAGAAACGATTCAGACGGAAAGGCCCCCTCGCGCCGTATCGGTGATCCCAGTAAGAAGCGCTAGAGCCAGAACAAAGTTGGTCACACGAGCTTCAGGAACGCTGAAAGAAGACTAGATCTACAGAACCTCCAAAACGAAGCGAAGAGAGGAAAACGAAGAAAACCGACAGTCGCTCTCGCGCCGTATCAGCAATACAAACAAAGGTCAGAAACCAAAAAAAGCCGTACAGATAAGAAACACACCCTTATGTAGGCGCGGATTATGCCACCTGGTAGTATCCGTTAGTCTCATACACGTGGCAGTAGCCGTTGGGCAACACGTGGCCGAAAACCACGTGGCGAACAAGTGGACCGGTCATTACTTGACACGTAGCATACGGACCGTAAATGCAGATACGTGGCACAATCAGTATCGGACATGTGTCTGACACGTGTCATGATTTACCTGGGTATATAAGTGGTCATTTGTCCGACGTGTACACTTTTCATTTCTCGAGCTCTTCCCGCCTTGCTTGCCGATACGGTGCAATACAAGTCCTTTTTTCGCTAGCAAAAAGAGGTGTGCCGATACGGAGCGAGGGCGTCCAAACGGTGTGGTTGTTTTCTCCTAATCGCGCCGTATCGGCTTCTCATCTCCAATACGGAGCGAGGGCGTCTAAACGGTGTGGTCGTTTTCTCCTAATCGCGCCGTATTGGCTTCTCATCTCCAATACGGAGCGAGGGCGTCTAAACGGTGTGGTCGTTTTCTCCTAATCGCGCCGTATCGGCTTCTACTCTCCAATACGGAGCGAGGGCGTCAAAATGGTGTGGTCGTTTTCTCCTTATCGCGCCGTATCGGCTTCTCATCTCCAATACGGAGCGAGGGCGTCCAAACCGTGTGCTCGTTTTCTCCCTATCGCGCCGTATCGGCTTCTGATCTCCAATACGGAGCGAGGGCGTTGTTTCATTCTGCTCGCTTTGTTCATATCGCGCCGTATCGGAATTGCTCATTTCGTCACTTTCCTCGCCAGTTTGTCTTTCAGTTATTGTCCTTCTGGTTGTTATTTTTCCTTTTCTGGATGGCAAGGACAAAGCAAACTGCAAGAAGAGTGTATCTAGATGGGAAGGACAGTGGGGGTAGAAGAAAGTTAAAATTTGATGAATCTAAGGGGGTAGAAGAAGTTGGTCCATCACAGGCTCCAGAGCATTTTACAACAGAAATCCCTCCTACACCAAGTGCTGTCCGTACATCTTCCATAAATGTTTCTTCACCTGAAGTTGAGGAAGCAAAGGATGAGGCTAACCCTGTGAAAGATTCATTCCCTACAATGGTACCTGAGCCCACGTCTGCTGAAGCCACTGAACACCCCAAGCCACAAAAGAGAAAGAGGAAGTCCAGGTTCTTTTATATGCAAAGATGTTTCAGTGAGATCAGGAAAGCCCAGAGAGCTACACAGCATGTCATTCCAAAAGCTGCTTTTATAAGGGTGGTTAAAGAGATCTCTGATAGATTGTCTCAAGTGGCAACTGTCTCTGGTCTAAATAAGAAGTGGCAACTCTCAGCCATTCTTGCCCTGCAAGAGGCCGCAGAAGATTTTGTTATTGATTTCATGAACGACGCTTACATTGCTGCCGCCCATGCTCATAGGATCACCCTTATGAATAAAGATTTCAGCATCATTAGCAGAGTGAGGTATAGGTTTGACAAAGTCCTGAGGCCCTTGCCTTTCAATGATAAAAAAGCCTTTGAAATCCTTAACGTTCCCCCAAAATTGTCCAGGAAAGAGAAAAAGCTAAATGTTGAAGATGTTAGTGACCTTTACCCTACAAGGGGTGCCACCCAGCAGGAGGCTTTCTTGAGTGAAGAAAATCAGGAGGTGTTTGAAACTGAAGACGATGTTTACAAGAGGAAAGCTGCATCACTTGCTCCCCTCAACAGCGAGAGGATGGGCAAAGTGTATGGGCAGATTCTTGTGAATGTTGCTGGGGAATCTGAGGAGGAATATCTTAGTATATCTCTCGAGGACAAGCCCATGTTGGAAAAAAGGGATGTCCAACTATCTGACTCCGTGGTATTTTGTTGCATAAGGTAAGGTTTTTTGTTGCATAAGTTAAGTCTTTTCAATTATATTTTGGATGAAATTGGTATTGAATAGCTTTTGCTATTATCTGCAGGGCATTGGTGTCCTCTCTCACTCTCGATATCTGAAGAACCATATACATTGTTGATCCACTTCTCTCTGTGGGACTTTTTGCAAAATCTGGTTCTAATATTTCACCATTTTTTCGTAGCTTCGATAGTGTGAGAAACTACCACATCTTTTTCCCTTATGTAGAAAGGTATTTTTCTTTTTCTGTAGAGGAGAATTTATGTTCATTTGCTTTCACCCTTCTACTCACCTACTCACCTCTTTTATGAATTTGCAAAGGGCATTGGAGTCTCATCTACATTAATTGTCTTTCAAGGGAAATTATCTTTATGAATTCTCTCAGCGGTGTTCACGGTCAAGCACGAATGTATGTTGGAAGAAAATTACTTACTTTGATTTCTTTTATAAATAATATTTTGAACTTACAAAGCTTCCTTTTGCAGTGCTGCTAGACTCGTTTCTACATTTTTGGATACAACATACGAGGATCTTGCTGATCCTCAAAGGCCGTATACTTTTCTTCTACAAGAAGTTCCATTGCAAAGCGATGCGCATTCTTGTGGATGGAGAGTTATCTCAAACATTTGCAGAACAGTGGATTCAAAGATGTTACAAATAGAAGGAGTGAATGTAAGTTTATTTCATTTGATGTTTGTGTAACCCTTATCATGATGTCTTTTCACTAACTTATAATATTTATTCTTACAGTGTAGAGACTATCCTGAATCATATGTTTGGTGGATAAGGGAGAGATGCATCGAGCTGATTCTAGACAAAGCAATCACACCGTATGATCCTGACTCCCCTCTTCCTCCCAAAACTTCAATGGCCAAGGGCACAAGCAAGGGAAAGGTCAAGGGAAAGGGTAAGGACAATGGCAATGGTAAAGACAAGGGCAAGGGAAAAGGCAATGGGACCACTGCTGCAGAGTCTAAGAAAAAAGGAATGCCAGTGCTCTCTCCTCTTAAATTTGATCCATCCCCTCTTAAGCCCCAAGAAAAGCGACTACCTGTAAAGGTCAAATTTTTTCAACAATCAAAAAAAGGCCCTGTGAGAAAAAATATCTTTGAAGAAATTGATACAGAATGAAAATAGCAAACATAAGCATACACGAGCCTTTTTATTTTGGCTTCGTACATTTTTATGCAATTTTTGTACCTCATTGTGTAATGAAAATTTTCACTTGTAAATCGAATGTAATGTACATTTTATACACGAGCCTTATTATTTTGGCTTTGTACATTTTTATGCAATTTTTGTACCTCATTGTGTAATGAAAATTTTCACTTATAAATCGGATGCAATGTACATTTTATTTATACACATTCGAAAGGCGACTTGCTTCACGATAGCTTATGAAGTTCCCATTAAAAAATATCTTAAGGACAGTCTATTAAGATAAATAATGAAAAGTTTCACTTATAAATCGGATGCAATGTACATTTTATTTATACACATTCGAAAGGCGACTTGCTTCACGATAGCTTATGAAGTTCCCATTAAAGAATGTCTTAAGGACAGTCTATTAAGATAAATTCCTGCCAAGTTTTCATTCTCAAGGCCCCAAACTCACAATTGTGGGAGACAAACAACTCGTACAAAAGAAAGAGTGCTCGGCTCTTTTACCAATCGTTACACCATTCACTTTGAACTTATATCTAGGGGATGTATTGTCTAGCAATTCCAAGGTATCCCTCACATCTTTCAGACTCCAATTGGAAGTAACATTCACCTTCTTTACTTCATGCGGAAAAACGTGCACCACAAGTTTATATGGTGTGTTATCTATATCAGAATCCAAGGGAACCCAAATACCCAATCTTAGTTTGTATCGCCTGTAATCAAAGCCCAAAGCAAGATTTTGGCGAGGGATACTGTAAGCCAAAGCCAAGGATTGAGGGCATGCACTGCACCTCAAGATATCACCTTTGTGATCGCACTCTCTAGATTTCCAATGCGTCCCTATAGTGTTGTCCAAATCCTCTTCCGAAAAGTTTCTACTTAACCAGGATACCTTCGTTCTTTGTAAATTTGCTGTTTTGAAGCAAGCCACGAAGATATGGAGGGGTACAAACCATGATAAACGTATTCTTCTTGAGATCCTTCCAGCTGTCATGGACTTTTTAATATCCTGAGATATTTTGAATTTGAAACTCTGCACTGTTACCTTGTCAGGAATCTCCCAATTTAGAGATGAAAGACTTGGCAATGGCAAATCTTCGATATTCCCATACCTATCTGCTTTAGAGGGAACCACATACTGTGCATAATATATAAAAACCTTGCATTCATTATAAAAAGACACAGTTTGATCGGCATAAATAATGTCTGCCAATACCTTATGAATGGCATGGAAAGTCCCACTTAGGCTTTCCACAGGTTGCCATTCAATACTTGTTGACGGAAAGATATCTACAATGACGAACCGTTTGTTAGAACTTGCATAAATGGAAAAGAATTATATATGTTATTCAACTTATAACTTACAATGTGTTTGTTGGGGAACACATTCGTTTGGAGGCAAGTGCATATCCTTGGCCATGTAAACATGTTGCACCTTGACAAACCAGCCTTCGGGCATAATTTTGAAGGCAATGATACGCCCCTTCCAGTGATGTTTTATATCTTCTCGTTTTCTTCTTTTCACCTTATGGGAGCCCTTGCAAGATGGCAGCATGGTAACCCAATCATTTATAGCAAAGGTTTTGGGCTCAAAATTTCCATCTACTCCCTCGCTATAGACTGTGCAAGATTGTATTAAACGAGAAGGGCGCCTGGAGGAAGCCATGAAAAGAATGAAAGCGCAGAGAAAGAAGCTCAAAGAGGGGTGAATGAACTAAAAAGTAGCGCCAAGAACCCAAATGAGTATGTATTGGGCGCCAAAAACAATATTGAAAGATCTCCCGACTTTCAAAAAACTCATTATTAATTTCATCACATCTCTGTCATGTATTTTGTCAGATTTGTAAGTAAATAACGTCTTTGGGACTCCAAAACATGTCAGACTTTAGGGGTTTTGGCTAAAAAAGAAGAGAGAATCACGAAATGGACTCCACTATCTCTAAAAAAGAGGAGACAAGAATACCATATTCTTGCACACGTGGCAAACTCTCTTTGGCCCTTTCCTTAATCCCGTGATTAACAAAAGTGCATTTTTTGAAGCGTTTTTGGCCCTAATGACACTACTTATCAATCCTTGGATATTGAGTTTCGTGAGACCATGATGATGATCCTTAAGAACCTTTCAAAAACACACTTGTCTAAAACCAATGGGGATGGTCTCGAGGAATGCCATGGATAATTTCTCATAACTTTTTCACTATCAATCTTGAACAAATTGGAAAGATTCTACTAGATCTCATGAGAACATGATGGATGGAGGAATTGAAGCTAGTTTTTTTCTTCTTGTTCGAATGTCAAAGGACTATTGATAAATCATCCAAGTTATACCTCCCTATTGTATTATAGTACATTAAAAACATGCCCAAAATGGAAATGCCATTAGAGGATACCCTCCTTTTCTTGCAATCTATAGAGCATTAGAAATAACCAATAATCCCATACTTTTGTAAGTGGTCCATTGCATGAGATCCATGATTAAGAATCCATTGTACTTAGATACCCTCATTTTAACCTAATAAAAATCATATTATTTAATTATCATTATGCTTTTAAGATAGGAAGATATTTGAGCAACCAAATTTTTTTATTTGGATTATGGATTAACCAAAATCGTTGTATTGTAAGTACATTATCCTTATTACAAGGAGTTCCAAGAGAAAAAATTCATTTCAAAACAAACACCACCACCAAAGTTTAATTAGAAGGATCCACTATAGAGCAAGACGCAAAATCTTGGATCAAAGCCATGGATGATTATTTTATGATATTTGAAAGTACTATTGTCAATCAATCCATAACTACACACCTTTACATCCAATCATTGGAGTCATCTCCTTGACTCCTTTTATGTAGTATACGATTAAGAGTCATCTCCTTTGACTACTATGTAGTAAGAGAAAGAACTTGTTGCATCAACCCTAATTATGAGCTATAGGAGTTTTCTATTAAGGAAGGGGGTGATTTGAAAGTCAAGTTGGCTAAATATAAATGGTTACTCATTGAGTTTTCCACTATTATCTCCTTGAAGCTAGATGCCAATCAAGCTACATTCTTCTTAAACAAATTGCCCTCTAAATACTTCCACTTTATGCAACACATCATTATGTGGCCTTGATTGTCAACTACTAGCCACTCACTCTAGCTCTCATTTCTATGAACCAAGCTTGGAAAGTGATTTGAAACTCAAAATGACTTCCAAATTTTCTCCAAAAAATTCATTTGTTATTGTACATATGCTTTGTCATGAGAAATAGCAGACCTAAGTTTAGAGGCTATTTACATGCATTCATGAAGTTCATATATTGAATACTATTTTCAATGGCCCTAAAGAGACATGGAGAGAATGCTCGTGCTTCCAAATTGTCTCCAAAAAATTCACAAATGCTAATGTACCTATGCTTTGTCTTGAGAAATATCAAACCTAAGTTTAGAGGTTATTTACACGCATTTGGAAAGTTCGTAACTTGAAGACTATTTTCAATGGCCTTGAAGAGACATAGGGAGAATGCTTGTGCTTCAATAAGCCTATCTTCTTGAAGCTGGGTCTCATCTCAAAGCTATAGTGTAACCTGAGGACTTGTTATTCACACAACCTCAAATAACAATTGTCACATGCCCACCTAAAGTCACTGTGGTTCCATGTAACAATGAAAGGCCTAACGAGAAGATAAGTTTGAATAAATTATGGTTCATTACATTTACTCAAGAGAATTATTAGAATTTTTCTTTTTTGATTAGCTTATGCAATAAGTCATATGATGGTGGTGAGATTTAAAGAAATTAACTCGAGTGAGGCGAGTAGAAAGAAACTAGAATTATCATTTTGACTTTATAAATTATATTGGTTGCAAATTGACTTAACAAAAATATAAGAAACACTTAAATCAACCTTTAAATAATATTTTCTTTTTTGGAATGAGAAACAAGAAGAACAAGATAGTTTTCATGTACAACATGGTTGAAAGTATTTTTAAGAAATATTGTATGATTGTGGTGTGACTATTTTTGGTTGTGAATATGTGATGGTTATCTTACCTTGAGTCCATGATTGTGATAGCCAAACGGAAAACCCATCTTGCAAGATATAGGTCCCACACCTTTTATAGAGTGGTAGGAGCTATGATGATATATTGGACCATTGGGATTCCCACACCAAGGAGTCCTTAACATGTTATTGAATGCCTAAAAGACTCACTTACGGATGAGGATCGTGTGATTTTCTAGGAGCTAGATGTTTCTACTTTTCACTCGAGATTTTGAAAGCACAATGGGCTAAGTTCTAAGTAAATTCTTATACATTTTATGAATCAACATGAAGCTTTTCTTTTTAAGTGTTTGTCATGTGCTAAAGGTTATATTAGTAAATCTTGTGTAATATATTAATAAACAAATCTACTTTTATATGTCAAATAATATGCTAGCCTCCTACCTTGCTTAATTAGATAACTATAACAAACCCATGAAGGAAAGTGGGAGGCATTGGTCTCAATGATCATGATAACCTATGGCTAGGTGGACCTAATAAGTCAAGTACGTTTTCTAAAAGATAGGTAGAGTCATTACAACAAGACTCTCCAGTTGAGTTAGATAGATACCTAAGTTAACACCATGTTAGGGGGGTTCATGTGAGAGGATTCCTTATGGGTAGATGGTTTGACATTCTACACCCCCTATTTCTCACTCTCATTGAACTAAGTGTAGTGTTATTTCATTCTCACCTTTGATTGGTTGCAAAGTGACCTTAGGAGCTAGATTGCTATTAGGGATGACCAATATTATGCTTTCCCTATCAAGTAGAACTTGATTTCGCATGCCCAATTAAGTCTATTTTTTCCCTTGAGGAGACTAAATGGTGATATGCATAAACTCAAGTTTTGATCGATAGACTACTAGAGGACTCCTCTGGATTTATAGAGGAGTCTCACAATAAGAACACTTACTTTAGGAGAGAGTTTGTTCTCTTTGGTATTTGTAGATCTCCTTTAACCACTTGTGCTTCCTATAGAAGGGAATTCTTCTTAGGAAATTATTCGCTCTCCACTTGCTTCTTAGCTTGGTAATTGACCCAAGCCTCCATTCTCATGATATTGTTCTTGGCAATGATCTTGTGAGGCCTTGGCTTCCCATTCATGTGGTAAAATATTTACCCACCCAAGAACTATCATTTATTCTTACTCGCACAAGAATTTAAATGGGCTCAAAGTTGTGGTCAAATAGACCGAGTCAACACTTTTTAGTACTCAGGTAATGTGGACATGATATCAAAATTCCATCTATAGAATGAACTTCAAGGGAAAATACATAGGATAGAAACCCCATCTAACTTTAGACCAACCCCAAAGCATAGTCACGACTATAAAGAACCTAGACAACCCTAAAGACTACTTGACATTCAAAGACCATTGAATTCTTGGCCAACCATTGTCAATGAGATTTATCAATATGCTCTTAAATCGTAGAGCCCTCAACTTGTGTCAGCAATCAAAAAAACAAACCTTCTTGTACTAGAATGAGACAAAAAGTTGACCTCGAAGTATTTTATTCCCTTGATCAAAAGGAGCCAATATACCATCAGAAAAGTCCCCTAGGACCTTCAAAGTGCCATCTAGCTTGAACCATTGGAACCTAAACAATCCAAGAAGAACTCTGAATGTGATACTCTAGAAAATTGAGCATTTAGTTGACCTTTAGAACAAAATATTAGACTACAATTTAGATCCCCTAGGAGAAGAAATGGATATTAGTTTTGTGGACCTCATTACAAATGCCTTACTTAAGGAGATAGATTCACCCTTTCAAGAGAGTCAATGGTAGGAATATCAAGTCAACTTGAAATTAGTATTCAAGAAAAATTTGAGGTCTTCAAATATCTAACCATGAAAACAAAGGGTTTCTTACTCAAATTAGGAAAGAAATAATCAAAAGAAAAGGGAGGATTTAGATAGAATTGAGAGGATTGTGAATAATGTATTTCCATGTACTCTGCATCGACTTAAACTTGTTTAAAGATGACTTCTCAACAACACCTCAACTAAGGATGTTTGCAATCCGCTAGCAACCAATTTACTTGCTTGGCAAGGAATAAGAAACACGACCAAGAAAATATCAAGAATCTTGATTGTAGAAAAACAAGCCAATAAATATAGAGATTGAGAAGATTCATGCATCTTTATACAAAAATTTGAACAAGCCTATGAGGCAAATGGTGTGGTTTTTGAATATAAGAAGGCATTGCCCTTTGTTTAGGCATGAAGGGCAAGGCATGGTTTGTGAGTCTAGATGCGACTAATGTGATATCCTGACTTTGATTTAAAATCTTCCCAACTTCTCTCAAAATGGACTCAAAGAACTCTAAAACCATTAAATAGAGAAGATCTTGAGCAAAAATGCCTAACAATTGTAACCTGAAGTTCTCCCAAAGTAAGAAAGACTGTAGCCACCTGTCATCCACGAAAGTGACTGCACGAACTAGAGTTAGGAGCCATAAGTAAAATATGACTACACACATTTAAAACTTGGTAAGTAGAAATCAAATCACAAAGCTTAAGCCTTAAACCTTTAAAAAACTTAAGGGAATGAAGAGAAAAGAAGAGAACAACGTTGTTCTGGACACCTCTCCTCCCCTTTTTTTGGAGTTAGAAAAACAGCACAATCTTCCCCAAATTGGCATCTCCAATTCTATAAACAAAAGCCTGAATTTAGCTAGAGGGATTCACCAATCAACTCTAGCAATCTCCCCGTCTTTTTAGTTTGATGAGAGGCTTGGAGCACGAGAATTCATTGTCAAGAAGATAAGGAGGAAACTCTGTGAAAATTCCTCCATCTCTTCTATCCTATTCCCCCATGTGAAATCAAACCTCTTCTCGATTTCTCAAAATTCTTGGTGATTGGCTTTTTCCCCATCAATCAAAATTCCATCAATCTAATTACCCCCAAGCTATTTTGCCAAATTCCACTTTTTGTAACTTGGGTCTATACAAGATTATATGCAAGAATCCCAAGCCTCTCGTCAAACTAAAAAAGGAATTATTGTAATTATAGAATCTTGTAACTATATGCAGTAACAAAAAGGAATCCCCTTTTAGTTTGACGAGAGACTTGGGGCTAGAGTAACGCTACAAAAATAATGACTACAAACAGAATGGAAAGTACAGGGATTACAAACAAAGCCATGAATACCATCAACCAAGTACCTGTCATGTAGCTTTAGGTACTATTTTTCTTAAATAAAATCAGCTAATAGGCCTTTATCCCATGAACAAGCAACAGAAGCTATGTGCGTAAGATAAGATTTCATTTGATTCATCCATATAATTTCCTTGAGTAATTCTTAACAATTTCAAGGGGTAACTTGGGTTTGTACAAGATGAAACTAAGCAAGTACGAGGAAGGTACTATGTCCCTAGAAGATTTAATATTTTTGATTTACATGTTGATCAAATGAAATCTCTGATAGGTAATCACAAATGCTAATCCTTGGTATATAAGAGACCTTGATATTCAATTTTCAAATGATATTGTTCATAATTAAACTAACCAAGATTTTCTTTTGTTGCGGTGAAAGACCCACGAAACTCCAAGGGAGTTATCCTCAAGTATGACATTCTTGCCTAAATTCAGCAATCCAAACTAATCCCCAAGGAAGAGGAAGTCCAAGAAGACTATTGGAATTTATTTTGTCACTTATGCTAATTTGTTTCAAAATTATTTTGCCACTTTTGCTGATTTGTCTTGAAGTTATTTTGCCACTTCTGCTAATTTTTCTCGATGCTGTTAAGTATTGTCACTTACGCTAATTTTGCCACTTATGCTTATTTGTCCCGATGTTATTATATTTTGGAAAAAATATATATTTTTTGGAAATAAACCTATTAGAAGTTTAAGTATAATACATTCGAAATAAAGATATTTGTGATTGCAAGCTAGGTACTAATCTTTTCTAAATCATCACGCTAAAAGATGGATGACTAAGTAGAGATCACCAATTGAGGCAGTATTCCAGTGAGCACATAATGTCCACTGAGGCAATGTTCCTAATGGTGCTAGATATCCCCAAGGCCAACATGAATAAAACCTACTCCAAGGGGTTTTCTCTTTTGTTTCGCGTTAGTGAGAATAGACAGATCATGATGCGAAAGGCCTTATCGTAGAAAACTCTAGTTGACACAAGGAGATGAGGGTACCAGGGGACTTTGGTCATAAACTCCTTAGGCTCTTACAAACTGCCAACTACCGTTCAATTTTCAGACTGTGTCCTAGAAGTTCCAATACTAGTTGGGGAATGGAGCTTGGACAGAATAATAGTCTGAATAGAAAACATTATAAAGGTCATTTTTTCTAAAAGTAACTATTAAGAAGGAACTGCTTTACTTTGTTTTTTTGTCATGAATAAATGGCGTGTAACAAGTTTGTATCAAGAGATAATTTAAAGTTGTTTTTATATGTTGTGAACTTAAAGTGGTAGGTAATAAGATAACTAAAACTACTCTCTCGAGGAAGTGGGAGGATGGACCCCTGACAGATCCAAACCTATGTTTAGTTTGTTTGGGTAAGCCAAGAGCTTTCGTAAGAAGGATTAAAAATAGCATTTAATAGACGATTAGAAACTAGAAAGCTTGATTTGCATCACTTTAGAATCTGCTAATACTAATTTTCCACTAGTAATAGATTTGATCAGGAAAACTCAGGGTGATCCTCGTGGGGAGCGGTCGGAGCTTCCACTATGGGGGGTAGCCTCAAACAATCCTACTTAGCAAAATTTGAGGATTTTATCAAAATCTCGAATGACACTTCCTAGGACATCTCTTGCTAGACTACTAAGAACGTACCGCAAGGAAAGCTTGGCGGGCACATTAGAGTTGGTATCACAGCACACGTTGATGTAAGACACGACGCAAGTAAATAAAACTAGTTATATCTACAACATAAAATATCTTTGCCTTAAATAGTGAAATCTTCTTTTGTTGATATATGTTCTTGATTTCTACTAGAAAGACAAACCTTGGAAACGATTCTTAATTTTCCAAGTATTTTTTATGTCAACAATGCAATTTCTAGCTTCAACTGGAGAAACCAGATGATGCAGATATTAGATCATATATGCAATCTTTCACCTCTGTATTATGAAAGGTGATGGCTTAGAGAAGTTACTATATGTATATCCTCTACATCACGTGCGTTCAAGGCTTATTTATAAATATCCTTATCTATAAAATTTTCCTAAATAAATTATAACCCTTTTCTATTCAATCTCTAAATAATTCACTTATACTACACCCTTCTATATGTAAAAAATGTATAAAAATGGTATTTTAAGAATACCTTATTTTGAACCCACATGATGCATTGATGCAATACATTTTCTGTCCCTACCTTGATGACTTTGTCCTCATCTTCTTTGATGATATCTTGACGTATTCCAAGAATGAAGAAGACCATGAACCATAGCTACGAACAGTTCTTGAAACAATGAGGGCCCACAAACTGTATTCTAAAAAGAAGAAATGTGCTTTCTTCAAGAAGCAAATTGAATATCTAGGATTCATAGTATCGGCAAATGGCAATTCAGTGGATCCTGCCAAGGTCCAAGATGGACAAGACTGGCCACCCCCGTGTTGGGGGTAAAGGTGCCTCTGCCTAGCCGCCTGTGTATTACTACACTGATAGTACCCGCCATTGCACACTATAGGTGGCAGGCGCCCGTCACCATCACTTTATTCTTTTAGTGACAATTTGAATAAAGAAAGGTCAGGTCACACATTGTGACTGTTGGAGTTCCCATTTTATGTCTCTCTCTTTCTTGCTCTTGCTATCCCACCATAGCTCTTCTAAGCAAGCTTCGATCCTTCTCACCTTTCAACGGGTATCAGAGCATGGTTGCTTGAGCATTCGATCTTGGTCGTGACTCCTTCAGCTTCCTATTGATTACCTACACTCATTGGGTCTCCTTCTTGGCAGCCATAGCCGAATGTCTCAAGCTCCTGTCACTCCCCGACTTCCCAAGCACCTACCTGGCCCATTTGGGCACCCTCAGGGCATTCCTTCAGAGATATTGAAGCATTATTTTGAGTCTTTATTTCAATTTATAGGGTACAATAGGAAGGGACTGCAAAAAAATTTCATTTTTTACTTCAGCCCTCCCTTAGCACTCATTGGCAGCCTCATTTGGGCATTATACACTTGGTTTATGCTTGGTATTTGATCCCGAGCCTTGGCATTGAGCATTGATGTGATTCACTTTAGGTTTGGAGCTATTATACATAGTTTACAAGCAACCCACAATAGTGCTATATTAGCATTTTATGTCTGGATCACTTTGGTCTTGACATTTGATGCGTGGTTGGGTCCCAAATACTAGGGGAATGTATACCTATGATGTGAGATGCTTTAGGGGCTGAATTTGCTCAGCCATTGACTATTTTATACAATCCACAGGTAGCCCAAAATAGGGCAACCCCCCTGTCATTACACTTTATACTTATGCTACATGGTCATTTCATGACCAATTATGCCCGGTTGTGGTCCCGAGTGGTCCCTGAATGTTTGGGGAATATATGCCTATTTTGAGCCTTGTTTAAGCTCCCTATTGGTTGGCATTTACTTGACATTGCTCTACATTGGCATGCTTTGTGACAGAGGTTATACCTATGGTCTATGTATGACCCGTCGGTACATGCTTTTGACTATTACATGCTTGTTGTTGATACCCACTTGATGCTGGTTTTGCATTGACAATTAGTGATTGACTTTGAATATTGAGCTTTGCCTACTGTCAACTCTCATTATACACTATTGTCATAAATTACATCAAGCATATATCTCTGAACTGTGATGTATTTTTCATGTTGAATCATCCTGGTTTTATGTAATTTTGATGGTACTTAGTGGGATGCATCATTAAATACTCATTCCTTGCCATTTTGCCTTTGGATTTGGTGGTTTTTTTGTCATTTTCAAGAATTTACAACAAGCAATTTTGAATTTTTTGCACTGTTTTAGCTTGTAGCAGCATGGCATCTTCTTCCACTGACAGTGCTATCTTCAACATTATTAAGCTTGATGGTACAAATTATGCCTACT
Organism: Lygodium microphyllum; assembly: GCF_053477565.2. NCBI lineage: Eukaryota > Viridiplantae > Streptophyta > Polypodiopsida > Schizaeales > Lygodiaceae > Lygodium > Lygodium microphyllum. The sequence goes on along the minus strand of NC_141164.1, from coordinate 58,771,363 downwards.
GGAAGATCGTGAAACTATGATTGATGATGAATGGGATGAGCTTGATGAGTTATGCAAGTCCACCCTCATCTTGTCTCTCATTGAATAGGTGCATTACAATGTGGTTGAGGAAGCACTGAGTGCTTGGCAGCTTTGGGATAAAATCAAGAATCTCGATGATAAGAAAAGTCCAGCAAGTCAAATGTATTGACTGAAGCAACTTATGGACTTGCGAGAATATGACGATGTCTGCTCAATTGAGCCAGTTCCATGCTATTCTCAAGAACATGAATTTGCAAGGCATTACCTTCAATGATGAGGTTACTCCATTGTTTTTTGCTTGGGACTTTGAATGAGTCATGGGATGTATTCCACACTACCTTATGTGCTCATGTTACTATTTTGACCTTGCTTGATGTAGAGAGTGCTCTTCTCCAAGAAGAGATCAACTATAAGAACTTGGATGCCTCTCGTGTGTCGCATGCTTTGACTGTTAAAGGTAGAGATGGTAATGGCAAGAATGACTGTGGGAATGGCCATGGTAGAGACTCGCAAAAGTGTAGGTCTAAGTTGCGTGGTAAGTCACGCAGCAAGTCTTGTGAAAGAAATGCTAATGTGACATGTCATCATTGCGGCAAGAAGGGTCACGTACGCCCACAGTGTCATGAGTTGGGCAATGAGAAGCACAAAGAGAAGGGGAAAGGAAAAGTACAGGAAAAGTCCTCTGATTGTAGCATTGTGCCTATGAAATCCAGTGTGAAAATCGAGGAGATAAATGTCATGTAGATTGATGACTACGATGGGGAGTACATACTTGTAGCTAGTTCTTGTGATGCTACACTGTTGACCGAGGTTCACTCTATGTATGCACAGTGTTGGCTTTTGGATTTTAGTGCTTTATTTCATGTTACACCATGCTATGAGTGGTTCCACTCCTTCCGCACTGTCTTTGGTTCAATTTGCTTAGACGATGACATGTCACTTACTATTGTTGGCATTGGGGATGTATGACTGCAGTTCTCTACTAGCAATACTTTTCTGTTACAGGATGTATGTCATTTACATGTGCTTACACGTAGTCATATGTTTGCAAGGCAGCTTGATGATGTTGGGTTTCATGTTTCATTTGGGGATTTTGCCTAGAAGATCACCTGTGGCAAACTTGTGCTTGTTAGAGGTGCCAAGGCTGGTAGCCTCTATCCCCTTGTAATTGATGGGCTCTTTATTGACCATGTTTTGTCAGTTAGTTCCATCCCACATGTATCTCTTTGGCATGCCCGTTTGGGCCATATGTCCTTGAAGGGAATGAAAATGTTTTTTGGTTTGCAATACTTACCTCCCCTTGACTATGGATGTTTTGATTCTTTTGAGCATTGTCTTTATGGTAGACAAACTAGGAATACGCATAAGAAGTTTGGTAGGATACGTATGAGTGAGCCCCTGGCATTGGTACATTTGGATGTCTGTGAGCCCATGCCCTATCAGTCTATGGGTGGTGCAAAGTATTTCATGATGTTTATTGACTATTTTTCACGTAAATTTTGGGCTTATCTTATTAAGCTTAAATTATATGTATTGACTGTGTTTTAGAGATGTCTTGCATTGGTTGAGAACCAAATTGTGGGCATAGGCTGAAATGCATTAGGACTAACAATGGGGGAGAATATGTCTCACATGCCTTTGAACAACTATGTGATGAGAGGGGTATTAAGCATCAGTTGATTGCCCCCTATACCCCACCCCAGAATGGTTTGGTTGAGTGGATGAATAGAACCATCCAGGAGCGTGTACGAAGTATGCTTTGACATGTAGGCCTACCACATAGCTTTTGGGTTGAGGCAATTAGTACAATTGTGCATATAATAAATAGATCACCTTCTAGTGGTTTGGATTTACATGTTGTAGAGGAGATATGGACTGGGAAACCTCTATATTATGCATATCTACGTGCCTTTGGATGTGAGGCATTCTGCCGTGTGCCCAAGAACAAGCGTTGTAAGTTGGATCCTAATGCATTTTCCCTGGCTATGGATACAGGCGAGATAGGTTATCGACTCTCGAATCTGTAGGCACTGAAAGTCATCCGCAACCATGATGTAGTCTTCCATGAAGAAAAGATGCATAGGCAATCTGAGAAGCTAGTAGAGATATGCAAGGTTATATTCTAGGAGGAGCCATGTGCTCCTACACAGCCAGTTGGATAGCCTACAACAGCAGTTGATACACATGGCCAGCATGTTGGACATGATGCTAGACATGTAGCAAAGCTTCCAATGAAATGATCTACTAGAGCTAAGCATCCACCTGATCGATTTGAGCCCTCAATGATTTATGTATTTGTTACAGATGCAACAGATCCTCTCACCTATGATGAGGCTATACGCTGTCGAAGGGTTTCGAAAGCAATGTCGCAACTTCAGAAGTCCTTGTTAAATTTCAGGATAGAAGATCAATCAAGCGTGGTATTTACAACCTTAATCAACATCATCAGCTTCAACTTCATAAAGGAAACAAAATCGATTTCTAAACTGGCTGTTCAAAAACTGAAGTCCTTCATGTCCCTTTGATATGCCCTCAAGGCCTCTTCTTATGGTCAGAGCTCACAAAGAATAAAGATAATCCATCATTTCACAAGTTCTTTTTAATCTCTGTATCATGTCAATTTGCCTGCAACCTTCCAAAGGAATTGGGCAAAACCCGAATTTGATTGCAACTCAAGTTGAGCTCAATTAAGGAGGTCATATCACCTATTGTGTCAGGTACAGTTTTCAGATCCATAAAATTACAGCTGGCATCCAAAACTTCCAGGCTGTTAAGGTTTCCAATCGCTGATGGCAATTCTTTCAGATGGTTGAACCTTACATTAAGATACTTCAATGACTTCAGGTTGTAGACAGAAGCTGGTAGGGACTGCAATTTATTCCACTGAACAGACAGGTCTTGAAGATTCATCAGATTGAACCCAAGTTGGGAAGGTAGGTATGAGAGTTCATTTATGTCAGCCCTCAGTGACACCAAGGAGCTGCACAGCAAAATACTTTCTGGTAGAGCTGTAAGTTTGTTCTCAGATACATTTAAAATTTTGAGGCTCTTTAACAGACCGATAGAATCAGGAAGAGAAATCAATTGATTCTTCTCAACATTACAAGATTCAAGATTTACTAAATTGCCGATAGAGTCGGATAGCGCCTCCAAACAATTGCTTGACAAATCCAACGAGACAATTGACGTCGTTTAAAAAAAACGAATCAGGCAGGCGGGATATGCCACATCCTTTGAGAGAAACTTCGCTATCTGCTGGTGACAGCTACAGCGCGTTGGAGTCCATTCTCAGCATCATCTCTTCATGTTATATGGTTGATGTAAAACTCTTCGCTTATCGGTTTTCCTCCCTGGAAGCTCACCTCTTGCAGAAGTTCAGCAAAAGACGTGCAGGCCAATCTTTTGTACGCTAGCTTTTTATCGCATCAGAAGCGGAAGTCTCCTTTCAAGTAGATGATGGCTTGTTTCCTTTGCCGAGATGTATACCCGAGCTTGTTGCTCCTGCCTCAAATCTGATATGATGGCTATGTCTTGATCCAGAATTTTCAGCGTGCAATCCTTGAAAGTACCCAAAGCAAGATTTCATTCCGCCAGCTCTAAGAAGCCTTGAAAATTTCATGGGAAAGCTTCAGTTGACTCTTATGCTAAGGATATAATTCGATGATGCGAGGCCAGTTGTCAGCATCATAAACCGATGTTATGGAGGTTAATGAAGATCATCCAACACTCCGAAGAAATTGCTCAGTTTTGGTGATAGAGATTCCTTAATTCAGAAACGCATCGTCAGCAGCTTGTAACAGACAAGCATAAAACCGTCGTTGGAGCAGCCCTTTGCTTTCTTCTGCATCATCCTCCTCCTTTGTTTTGTGTTGTCTTGTGTCGACTGACCTTCGTCTTCATGGGTTTCGCGTTTGATCTGCATCCCGTCCTTCTGCTTCGTCTTCAGAGTTCACCTCCCAATCATCAACGTCTTCTATGTCGTCTTTTTTTTTGCTTTATGTCAACTCCTTCCAAGGTTTTGTCTTTCAAACTCGTCATTCCTCTGTCATAGCAGCATGCGTGTCCTTTCTCCGTCTTGAACTCTTCGGCTTCACCTCCTTCACAGCAACGTCTTCCTCCTTCGTCCCCTCTGTTCCAGCAGCCTTCTTCGTTGATATCTCTTCATCCCCCCAATTAGCCTCGCTCCTTTTCTTCCCCCAACTATTTCCGTCGTTATTCTCCCCTCAAAGCACGGCTCTTCTTCCCACTTTTTCTCTTCAACTAACTTCCGAAAATTCCCAAAAACACCAGCATACCTGAGTCTATGCTCACCTGCAGCCTTTGGCAGAGATAGAAGAGATGGAAGCTCAGAAGCAGTAGCTTTAGTAACTACCTAACAAGTTGAACATTCTGATCAGATGGCTGCCCAGGAAGGCATTGGGCTGAAACTGAGTTTCCTGAACCAGCTTCCAAATCTCCTCAGCTGATTCCATGCACTTAATACTGATAATATACTGAATTATAACTTGCCAAATGTTACTATTGACACGCATTCCCTTTTCATACATATCTGCCTGTGCAGCACGAGCCTCCTCCCCAGTCCTTCCTAGAAGAACCATCCACTGTCTTTTGAGTTGCAGTAGTTACATAGACCTCAGTCATCAGACCCTCAATAATTCCAAACTCTTGGCGTATAACCTTTGCAAACGAAGCTAGACAGTTCGTTGAACAACTGGCATTTGATACAATTTGCATCTCTGGTTTGTATTTTTCCTCATTAACACCCATCAAAACATTGGGGCATCTGCAAAAGGTGCTAATATAATTACTTTCTTTGTAGCTTTTAAAGCACAGACAAGTGTGATATTATCCAGAGAGATATCCTCCTCATGCATTTATTCAAATAGTTGTAATGTCTTCTCTCCTTGACCCAGTTCAACATAGATTGAATACGCAGAGCATAAATATAATCACAAAAACTAAGTGTGCATAAAGTATGAAATCGCACACACTACTTTCGGGTGGTTTTCACATCTCGAATGCGCAGCAATACGACAACGCAGGGGTGACAGTCACTCCTGGGAGAGGGCTATGCAGTCTGCGATGGACTCCCTACATAAGAATATGACTTGGGATTTAGTTGCATTGCCTAACAACAAGAAGGCTTTGCCATGCAAATGAGTGTACAAGCTAAAAAGTACCCTTAGGTACCCCAAGCCAGCTTAGAAGGGAAGACTTCCATGGAATCGGATCCGATTTATTGGAATCGATTGGAAATACTCCCTAAACAAAAAGGGTTGAGATTATTTGCTAAGGGTTTTAAACAGGAGCATGGAGTTGACTTTGATGAAGTCTTTTCTCCTGTGGTCAAGATAACCATCCTACACTTGGTTTTGGCCTTAGTCGCGTAGCTTGACTTGGACATGTATGAGATGGATGTCAAGATTGCATTCTTGCATGGGGATTTGCATGATGAGATTTACATGGAGCAGTCCAAGGGCTTTGTAGAACCTGGTAGGGAGCACCTACTGTGCAAGTTGAAGAAAAGTCCATATGGCTTAAAGCAGGCACCTAGGGAGTGGTATCATAAGTTTGATGCCTTTATGCAGTCACAGGGCTACAATAGGAGTGCTATGGATCCTTGTCTTTACAGAAAAAATCCTGTGATGACTCATTGCTTATTTTGGTACTTTATGTGGATGATATGCTGATAGCAAGAAAAGCTCATGATGAGTTGGATGCTCTTAAATCTCAGCTAAAGAAGAGCTTTGAGATGAAGGATTTGGGACAAGCCTCTCACATTCTTGGTATGCGCATTAAGTGGGACAGGCTTCAAGGACTACTCTACCTCTCTCAAAGGGAGTACATTCATAAAGTCCTTGAGCGTTTCTGTATGCAGGACGTGAAGCCTATTGGATGTCCATTACCTTCTTATGTGAAGGTCTCACAGGCCGATTGTCCGCAAATAGATGAGCAGATGGCCGAGATGGCTAAGATCCCTTACACATCAACCGTGGGCAATTTGATGTATGCCATGATAGCCACTCGTCTAGATATTGCCTTTGTAGTTGGTGTTGTGGCATGCTATATAGCTACACCTAGCAAGAAGCATTGGAATGCTATGAAGGGTATCATGAGATACCTGAAGGACACAACAAGTATGTGTATTTGCTCCGATAGCCAGGATACACGAGTTGTGGGGGTATATAGACTCAGATTATGCTGGACATATAGATAGTAGGAAGTCCACATCTAGCTATGTATTCACCTATGTTGGAGGTGTTGTCTCTTGGATGTCCATGGTTTGTCCAGGGTTCAGAAGTGTACGGCTCTCTCTACCACTGAGGTCGAGTATGTTGCACCCACTAAGGCTTGCAAGGAGGCCATATGGTTGGGTCGTTTGATTCATGACCTTGGGATTGATACTATAGCTATGCAGCATTTGGATTCTATGAGTGATGTTCAGCTAGCCAAGAATCCAACCTTCCATGCAAAGAAAAAACACATTGAGGTGACGTATCACTTCATACATGGAATCGTGGAGGACAAGTCTGTTGACCTTGTCAAGATCTCCACTAACAAAAATCCTGTAGATCTGCTCACAAAAAGCCTCACTACTAAGCACTTTGCCTTCCTTAGGAGATTGATGAGCATTGGATGAGATGATATTTTTACTCATCCTATTTTACATGTGTACATTGTTCTGTCTTTTCTTTTTCTTTTCACTCCTCACTGTGGTAGATTTGCCTTTAAGTGGGAGGGTGTTGGGGATAAAGACACCTCTGCCTAGCTACCCGTGTATTACTACACTAATAGTACCCACCACTGCACACTGCAGGTGGCGTGCGCCCATCACCATCACTTTATTATTTATCATCTTTATTATTTTAGTGATAGTTTGAATTAAGGAAGGACCTGTCACAGATTGTGACTGTTGGAGTTCCCATTTTGTGTCTCTCTCTTTCTTGCTCTTGCTCTTCCACCATAGCTCTTCCAAGCAAGCTCCGATCCTTCTCACCTTTTGTTGGAGATAAATCTATTAAGGGCTAAAAAGATGAATGGGTTGCCTCTTACCCACCCACCCTCCAGCCCTCACTAAGAGAACTAAAGAGGGGCACCACCTAGCCAAAGGGAGGATGGGCTAGGGCATTCCTTTTCTCAAAGAGAATAAAAAGAACAAAGATACAACTTCACGAGAGAGAATATATGTACTAGACACCATATTTGAATATGAGAGAGAGAGAGAGATGAGAAGAGAGGGAGACAAGAGGAGAAGAGGTAGAGGAAGCTTGCCATTATGCTACATAATAAAAGAGACTCACTCATAGCTTACCTAAAAGAGATGGACTAGCATGAGGGTATTCTAGAGTGCTCTCATGTGCTTGTCATTGTTTCTCTTTACATCTCCATGGCTCCTTATATAGCCGCCATGAGGGATTAGATTAATCTAATCTTCTTGATTAATATAATCCTAAATGATGTATGGCATCTTTGAAAATATGGAGAATAGTGGATGGGACAAGTCCCCACCTTGGTCATCATGTAAGAAGCCAAGATGGGTGATAGATAAAATAGAGAAATGGAGCTAGATTACAAGACGTGGGTGCCCAAAGCACATTATTATAATATATTTACAAGAAGGATAGAATGGAAAGTTGATGTGGTGAAAGAGAGAAGAAAATTACATGTAGCCAGCACTTTGCGCCTTCGTAACTTCAAATCAGTGAAGAATCTGAAAAAAGTTTCTTCTGCAACTTTGTAGACCATGTCAAATCCAATCGGGTATGGAAGGAATTTTCTTGAAATTCACTTTCCCTTGGGAGTTATTGAGATGATAAAAAATGACTTCCAAAAGTTACTTTGACTTTAGTTCCTTATATATATATATATATATATATATATATATATATATATATATATATATATATATATATATATATATATGTAAGCATGTGACAGAAGGGGTCCATGCTTGTAAGCTTTTATGTAAGATCCAAATGACACCATTATGTGAATATTGACTTGTGTACTATGGCAAGGTGTCCTCTACTGATGGTGATAGATTCCAAATCTTAGTAATGCAAGTGGAACCCACGTGTAGTTGGAGGCTAGTCCGTTGAAAAATCTATGTACTCACTCAACTCCTAGGTGTAATTCATTTCCATCTTCACTAAGATAACCATCCCTTTTACCCTTTACATTGACATTCCTCCTAAGAACTTGTTCCCTCCATTTGCTAGAGTTATCATAATCGAGAAGCAATGTAGCATACGTAGTGCTTGAAGAGTAAACCCAGTGATATGGTAAGGCTCTTGATAGGGGTTTTGGCCAAACTTTGTGGTAGAAATCTGGTTTGTAAAAAACCTGGATCATTAGCCCTCCCCTTAGGCTAGAGGCATTGATGCCTCTAGCTTACTAATGATGGTCCAATAGAGTAAGGAGGACTGCATCCCCTCATTGATGGCTCTTCATTGAATGACTGCTCCAAAGTGTCCATATTTCTTTGAGAGCCTTCTTCACCTCGTGAAAGCACCTTTTGCTTTCGTCACTCCACAGGATCTCATCAGAGTGGGTCAACTGTTGTAGTGGAAATACTAATTGGGAGAGGAGATGAATAAACCGCCCCATATATCACACCTTCTAAATGAAAGAGGTTAGTTTCTTCACAAAAGATGGTGATGGCACTGCCAATAGGGCCTTAATTTTGTTTGGATCCGCTTCAATGCCCCTCTCACTTACCACATGCCCTAACAAAGTTACACTACTTTCTCCAATATGACACTTCTCATGGTTTAGCTGCCCCCCCATTTGTGCGAGGTGGTTGAAACCTTCATCCACCTTCCCTAGATGTAGAGCCTTAAAACTATAAATACAAAAATCATCAATAAAGACCCTAATGGACTTCCAAAATATGGCTGGAAGACATAATTCATGAATCGCTGGAAGGTAGCTGGGGCATTTATTAATCCAAATGGCATTACTTTGTAAGCAAAACACCCCCAAGGCATGATGAAGGTGGTCTTCTGTTGATCCTCCTCAGCTATTCGGATCTGGAAATAACTTGAATATCCATCACAAACAGTGTATCTCTCATGCTTGGCTACCTTGTTGAGTATTTCATCTTGAAAGGGAAGAGGAAAGTGATCTCTCTTTGTTGCAGCATTTAGCGGCTTGTAGTCCACACAAATCCGCCATTTACCATTCTTCTTGGGTGTCACCACTACAGGTGAAACCCACTCTGAGTCTCCTACTGGATAAACCTGCCTTCAAAAGTCATTGCACCTCAGTGAGTAGAGCGTTTTGTTGAACTACTCCCAACCGTCGTAGTCGCTGCACCACTGGCCTTGCTCCCTCTTTTAGTTTAATGTGATGTTGTACTGCTGTCACACTTGTGATGTGTTTATAATAAGAAATAAAAAGTGCATAGTATTTTATCACCACTTCCATGTAGGTTGCCTTCTCCTCAACTAATAGATCCTTAGCTAATATTTTTTCTAACCCCTCCTTCTCGACCTTTGGAAGCTGCTGTGGAATTTCACTACTAGAAGGCCCTTTTAATGTAATCCCCATCACTTCTAGAGAGCTTTCTTCCCCCTCATCAGAATACTCCCCCTCTGTCGTAGTTGACCAATTCTCGCTAGAACTCCATTCATCAGTGATGGTCTCTAACACAAGATCCTCTTGTCGGCCCTCCTTCATGTTGTAGATAGTGCTCTTCCATTTTTTCTGTAGCCCCTTCTGTGGCGTTAGCTCTAAAGCCCGTGTCTCCCAATCTTGTCTGGCTTTCATTCCCTTTAAACATGGTCGTCGGAGAATGAGTGGATAGCCATCCCTCTTCACTCGCATCACATACATGTCAAGCTCCAATTGCACTCCACACACCTTTATCTTGACTTTCTTTATAGCTCCCAAACAATTTACTATTACATTGTTAGCTATTTTGGCCCCAAATTTAGTAGTTTCATTTACCTTTAATCCCAAATGATGCATCAAATTTTTCGTCATGACACAAATCTCTACACCTCCATCCACATATGTCTTTGATACTCTCCACCCATTGATTTCGGCTTCCATTAAAGGCACAATATCTTTCGTCTTTCTAGCCTAGATTGCATTCACATGTCTATTCTTCATGGGTCTAATGCTTACCATCTTTGACCATTGTCGCCGCACTGTTGGAGATAGATGTAGTAATTGTGGCCATGAAATTTTTGGCCCTTGATCCCTCACATTAGCAAGAAAATCATAAGCTCTAGTACCTTTACCCATGGAAAAATCATTTAGCTCAATGCATCGGTGTGAGCGAGCCCTCCTCTTTTTACTGCCGCGTGTCTTTGCAGCCTTTGAAGACTTTGCCTCCTCTTTCATATTTTCAACCTCCTCTAGTGGTATAGGCTCCATCCTCTCAATTCTACAGGCTTTCTTCACAGGCATTGCTTCAATCTCTACTACTTTGGCCTTTCGTTTGACATGATTCTCATCCAAACTGATAATCCTGATGTCACAATTCTCTGGCGGGCTGGACAAGCAAGGTCCGCATCTCTACAAGTGGTCGAGGATGCTAGAAAACTTTAACTGGCAGTGGAGGCCCTAGATTCGGTGGAACAAGCCTCTCCCTAGGTGGTGTCATTTGTTGTCCCCTCCTTCTGGGTTGGAATCCATTTCCTAGCAAACGCCTGGAATGAGGGTAAAAGTGCATATCATGGCCAGTCTCCCCACAATTATAGCAAATATACTCTCCTTCTTGTCTCCTTGGACCTCGATTGCCTTCAATTGTAAGGGGAGAGAGCCGTACTCCTTACACTAAATTCAACAAAAGGCTTTCAAGTTGATTAGTAATGCATTGTAGGAGCTCTTGCTATGGCATCTTCGGTTTAAGTGGGGCCTCTACTATTTCTCTAGGCCTTGGCATGGTTGATAAAACATGCATGGGCTTAACTCCCCCCTTCAACTGGGCTTGATACTTTAGTTTCCTATCTTTCTCCCTAGCATAAGTGACTGATTCTTCATAGGATGTGGGAAACTTGCCTTTGACCTTCTCCCTTAGTAGAGGGTGGAGTCTAGCCAGAAAACAATCTTTCTTAAGGTAATCATGTACTCTCTCTCCCTTGGGTAAGGAGGCTATCCATTTATCCCACAATTTTATAAACATGCCTTCATATGCTTGGTACTCCCCTGGTAAGGTTTGGCGAAGATTTAGGAGCTATCTCCAAATATCTTCAGGAGGCTCTGTATCTTGGTACTCATGCACGAATGCAATCTTGAGATCCTCCCAATTACCCCTTGTAGCCTCGAGGAGAGCATGATACCACACTCAAGCATCACGCTTTAGAACTAAAGAGAAGGCTCATACTTTGGTTGCTTCATCATCATGGCATGTGACTAGGAAGGCCATTTCTAAGTCATCCAGAAAGTCTAGAGCTTTCTTCCCTTTGTGACCAAAAAAGCTTGGAAAATCCATGATAGGAAGATGTAGATCTAGCTCAATCCAAAAGAAAGATCAACACGTCTAGGCCCAAGTCATATCTTACTAAGGGTAGAATAAATGGATTCACAGATGAATTAATTTTAGCAAGACGACGAGGGCCCAATAAGCCCCTTTTATAATATTTTGGAACCTGAGTTTGTGCTAACTATTATGTGCATGGTTTGCCTAGCAAGAGGACGGATAGGTCCGTACAAATCCCTATGGTTCATGGGATGCACTTAGATTAGAATGAATATATGCACATTAAAGGAGATGTTATAATCCAAAATAGAGAATATTATGGGATCAAGGGACAACAAGATCTCTGTCAACCTCTCAGCTCCAAAATAGAAGACCAACCTTTGCTGAAAATGTATCTTTCTACTAATGCACACATCCACCTGAATGTTTTGAACCGATTGAAAGTTGTAGGAAGTAGGAGTAGTCATTTATGCATTAACTACAAATTTCCACTACAAACTTTCATGAAGCGTGTTGTTGAAGCTCTGGCCTCTTAGATCCCACCATTTGAGATATGCGAAGGATTTGCTCACGAGTGATTAGCATAGCTTTTGTGTGACCATCATCAGCCTTGTAAAGCTCATAGGCTTTGATAACGACCTTCTCAATTACTTTGAGCCTTCTTGCCAGTAGTAGTTGAAGCGCATCACCATATGTAGCATCTCACCAATACCGCACAGCATTGATGTGTAACTCACCCTCCAAAAACTTGTTAATCCCCGAATTTGAAAGCGCATTCACCACTTGAAGAAGAGGCTCCTTAAGGAGTGTCTTTGCACTAGATACCAAGCACTCAACACAATTCCTTGACCTAGAGACTTGATGAGAGCAAGATTTCTCTTGAAGCAAAGAAGAGTGTGTGTAATTAACTTGTTTTACTCGCATACGTGCCATTTTTCAATAAAGATTCTTCTTCTCTTGAGTTTCTTTTGAAGACCATAGTGGTACTCTTGAGCAATGAATCCCTTGAATAGGGTTTGATGAAGATTCCTCCTTAGTGATTCCTTGACAAACACTCGTTGAAGAAGAGGACAACTCCTTAGATGTTTCTTCCTTCTCATAGAAATTGTAGAGCATAGCTTAAGAAGTCATCAGCGGGCGGGGGCACCAAAAATGAGGGCTGAAAAGATGAATGGGTTGCCTCTTACCCACCTAGCCTCCAATCCTCACTAAGAGAACTAAAGAGGGGCACCACCTAGCCAAAGGGAGGATGGACTAGGACATCCCTTTTCTCAAAGAGAATGGAAAGAACCAAGTCACAACTTCACGAGAGAGAATATATGTACTAGATACCATATTTGAATACGAGAGAGATATATATATATATATATATATGAGAAGAGAGGGAGACAAGAGGAGAAGAGGTAGAGGAAGCTTGCCATTATGCTACATAATAAAAGAGACTCACTCATAGCTTACCTCAAAGAGATGGACTAGCATGAGGGTATTGTAGAGTGCTCTCATGTGCTTGTCATTATGTCTCTTTACATCTCCATGGGCTTCTTATATAGCCACCATGAGGGATTAGATTAAGCTCTTGATTAACATAATCCTAGATTATGTATGGCATCTTTGAAAATATGGAGAATAGTGGATGGGACAAGTCCCCACCTTGGTCATCATGTAAGAAGCCAAGGGTGGTGGTAGACAAAATAAAAAAAGGGAGCTAGATTACAAGAGGTGGGTACCCAAAGCATATTTTACAAGAAGGATAGAATGGAAAGTTGATGTGGTGAAAGAGAGAAGAAAATTGCATGTAGCCAACAGTTTACGCCTTCGTAACTTCAAATCAGTGAAGAATCTGAAAAAAGTTTCTTCTGCAACTTTGTAGACCAGGTCAAAATTGATCAGGTAGCACAAGAATTTTCTTGAAATTTTCTTTCCCTTGGGAGTTATTGAGATGATAAAAAATGGCTTCCAATATCTCCTTTGACTTTAGTTCCTTATATATATATAAATACATATAAGCATGTGACAGAAGGGGTCCATGCTTGTAAGCTTTTGTGTAAGATCTAAATGACACCATGATGTGGATATTGACTTGTGTACTATGGCAAGGTGTCCTCTAATGATGGTGATAGATTCCAAATCTTAGGGATGCAGGTGGAATCCACGTGTAGTTGGAGGCTAGTTCTTTGAAACATCTATGCACTCACTCAACTCCTAGGTGTAATCCATTTCCATCTTCACTAAGATAACCATCCCTTTTACCCTTTACATTGGCATCCCTCCTAAGAACTTGTTTCCTCCATTTGCTAGAGTTATCATAATCGAGAAGCAATGTAGCATACCTAGTGTTTGAAGAGTAAACCCAAAGTGATATGGTAAGGCTCTTGATAGGGATTTTTGCCAAATTTTGTGGTAGAAATCCGATTTGTAAAAAACCCGGATCAACATCTCTACCTAGTTGCCGATGTATTACTATAGTGACAATACTCGCCACTGCACACACTACAAGTGGTGGGCGCTCGTCACCATCACTTTATTCTTTATCATCTTTATTCTTTTAGTGATAGTTAGAATAAAGGAAGGCCCGATCACACATTGTGACTGTTGGAGTTCCCATTTTGTGTCTCTCTCTTTCTTGCTCTTGCTCTCCTGCCATAGCTCTTCCAAGTAAGCTTTGATCCTTCTCACCTTTCACCCCAACAACAGTCAAGGAAGTGTGAAGCTTTCTAGGGCTAACAGGCTGCTATAGAGTCTTCATTAAAGACTATATCTCAGTCACCGTACCTCTCACCGACCTTCTCAAAAAGTAGGTCTCCATTACATGGACATTCGCCAAACAGTCTAGCTTTGAGAAGCTTAAGAAGAGTTTAGTAACTACCCCTATCTTAAGGTTGCCCAACCTTAGAAAAGAATTCGAAGTCATAACTAATGCAAGCTCTCTTGCTTTGGGTTGTGTGCTTATGCAAGAAGGATATCTAGTAAAATATACTTCAAGAACATTAAAGATCCATGAAATAAACTATGCTACAAATGATCTAGAATTACTTGTTGTAATTCATGCTTTTAAACTATGGAGACATTACCTACTTGGTAATAGGTTTTATTTAGTCACTGATCATAAGAGCCTAAAGTGCCAGATCTCAATATGAGACAATGCCGATGGATTGAGACCTTGCAAGAATTTGACTTTGAAATCAGGTATAGACCAAGCAAGGAGAACGTGATTGCAGATGCCCTAAGCCATAAATCATTTCTTAATGCTCTAATTCTAGAATAACCCTCTAGGGTTAGAACTCTTACCACAATGATTTCAATGCCCAGTAACCCTCTCATAGAAATGGCTAAAGAAGATGTAGTGAAGGATCCAAGCTATCAAAACTTGTTAAGATAAATTTCTCTCAAGGATTCAAATCCAAAACTCAAGACTAAATATCAGAATTTTCCCATAAACGAGGAGCTTGTCTATTACAAGACAAGACTATGTATTCCTACAAGTCAAGAACTCAAAAGGAAAATACTCTGGGAAGTTCACAATTCCCCAATTTTGGGTCATCCTAGTTATGCTAAGACTCTTAATACAGTCAGAAGAAGCTTCTACTAGGAAAGACTCAAGGGTGATGTACTCAAGTATGTCAACGAATGCCTAAACTTTCAACAAATTAAGGCCGAGCATGTCAAGTTGCCAGGAAAACTCCAACCAATTGACATCCCTCAAATGAAATGGGAGTATATCAACATAGATCTCATAGTGGATTACCCACGGTACAAGAAGGATATAACTCCATAATGGTAGTCATTCATATGCTAACAAAAGTTACACACTTTATTCCTGTAAAAACCAATTACAAGGCTTTTGATATCACTAAGCTTTTCATTAAGAAATTTCTTAGGTTACATGGATTACCCCAAAGAATCATCTGACTGCAATTCTCTTTTCACCTCAAAATTTTGAAAGAGTTTGTTTGAAGCTCTAAGAACCTAGCTCTGCTTCACTACTGCTTACCATCCCTAAATCGATGGTCAAACAGAGTGGTTCAAACAAGTTATTGAGGACATACTAAGGGCTTATTGTAATAGGGAACCCAAATGGTGAATCCAATACCTATCCTTAGTTGAATTTTCTTACAATGCATTATACAATCAAAGCATTCTAATGACTCCCTTTCAGGCACTATATGGGCAAAGATTTTCTTACATCATTAAATTTTTTCAATCCTACCCCTACAAGTAGAAGCATCTAGGCAAATGCTAGAGGAAATGGATCAGCAAGTGAAAGCTATAAGGCAAGAAGATATTCAAGCTGCCAAGGATCGACAGAAGGCATATGCCAATCAATGAAGGCAAGAATGCATCTTCAAAGAATGTGACATGGTTTTCTTACAAGTTTTCCAAAAGAAAAGTTCCTTATCTTTGGGGTAATTCAAGAAGCTAAGTCCTAGGTATTGTGGGCCATATAAGGTGCTAAAGTGTCCAGGTCCAAATGCCTACAAGCTACAACTCCCTAATAACTTGAAAGTACATAATGTATTTCATGTCAGTCTATTAAAAGCATATGTTCCTAACCCACACCATGTACTAAATGACCAACAAATTGTAATGCCCAATCAAGGAATCCTCAAACTTCAATTGGAAAATATAATTGACATGAGAGAGAAAACTCTAAGAAGCAAAGCTCCTAGAGAATATCTCGTCCACTGGAAAGACCACCCTAAAGAGGATGCCACTTGGATTGACCATGAGTCACTATGTAACCAATATCCCCAGTTTCATTCAAGATGAGGACATCTCGATTCCTCTAAGAGGGAGAGGATGTGATATCCCAACTTTAATTTAAAATATTCTCGACTTCTCACAAAATGGACTCAAAGAACTCTAAAATCATTAAATAGAGAATATCTCAAGCAAAAAGACTCAAGGATTGTATTTGACATTCTCCCAAATTAACAAAGACTATTGCCACTGGCCATGAAAGTGACCACGCAAACGAGAGTCAGGAGCCATAAGTCAAATATGACTACACACATTTAAAACTTGGTAAGTAGAAATCAAATCACAAAGCTTAAGACTTAAAGCTTAAAAAAGCTTAAGGGAATGAAGAGAGAAGAAGATAACGACAACGTTCTAGCTAGCCCCCTCCCTTTTTTGGAATTTTTAAAAATGACACAATCTTTCCCCAAATTGGCATCTCCAATTCTGTAACAAAAATCATGAATTCAGCTCCAAGGATTCAGCAATCAACTCCAGCAATCCCCCCCTCTTTTCAGTTGTTCGACAAAAGGCTTAGGATGAAGTAAGATCTGAGAGCTAGGTGAATCAATCGTCGCATCTTTGGTAGCCTCTCTAGACCTCAAAGATTAAATCGGCAACATCAGATTGTATCTTGGAAGCTTTAGATTACTGATTTGTCCAAGATCCCTTTCATAAAGAGCTCTTCTTCTTATCCACAACCCTTCTTCTCTAATTTAGCTAAGAGGCATGGAGAGCCATGGCTGAGCAAGAGGGAAGAGTCCCTTATCAAGAGTATAGAGTAAGAGAGAGTGGGGCAAGAGAAGCGCGAGCATAGGAATTCCTCATCAAGAAGACAAGGAGGATACTCCACGAACTCGAATTCAATCCCTCCATCTCTTCTATCCTATTCTCCCCTGTGAAATCAAGCCGCTTCTCAATTTCTCAAAATTCTTGGTGATCACCTTTTCCCTCGTCAAATCAAAATTCTGTCAATCTAATTACCCCCAAGATCATTCGTTAAATTCCCCTTTTTTGCAATCTCTTGCAATTAATGACCATAGCGTCAAAGAATACAGCTACAAAGGTCACCGAGGTAGGAGTTGCCCCAATAACACTACGGAAACAATTACTACAAACGGAATGGCAAGTACAGGGATTACAAACAAAGCCATGAATACCATCAACCTAGCACCCGTCTCATGGATCTTCAAGTACTATTTTTCTTAAATAAAAACATATAGCATGCCTTTATCCCATGAATAGGCAACAAAAACTGCGTGCATAAGATAAGATTTCATTTTATTTCTGCATATAATTTCCTTGAGGAATTCTTAACCACAAATTCTAAGGAGTAACTTGGGTCTGTACAAGATAAACCTAAGCGAGTACGGGAAAGGTACTATGTCCCTGAAAGATTTAGTATTTATGATTTATGTGTTAATCAAACGAAACCTCTAATGTGTAATCACGAACACTAATCCTCAGTATATAAGAGACTTTGAGATGCAATTTCCAAATGATATTCTTCATAATTAAACTAACCAATATATTATTTTATTGCAGGCAAAGACCCACAAAAATTTGAGTGTAGATCACCATCTGAGGCAGCATTCCAGTGAGCACACAATGCCAACTGAGATAGTGTTCCTAATGGCGCTAGACCTCCCTAAGGCCAATGTGAATAAAACCTACTCCAAGGGGTTTTCTCTTTTGTTTTGCATTAGTGAGAATAGAAAAATCATGACGCGAAAGGTCTTGTCAAAGGGAACTCTAGTTGGCAAGAGGAGATGAGGGTACTAGGGGGCTCTGGTCATTAACTCCTTAGGCTCTTACAAACTACCAACTACCCTTCGATTTCCTCCTAGAAGTTTCAATACTAGTTGGGTAATAGAACTTGGAGAGAATAATACTTTGAATAGAAAACATTGTAAATGTCATTTTTAAAAAAAGGAACTATCAAGAAGAAATTTTTTAACCCTTATTTTTGTGTCGTGAATAAAAGGCATGTAACAAAATTGTATCAGGAGATAATTCAAAAAAGTTGGTTTTATATGTTGGACCTAAAGTGATAGGTAATTAGATAACTAAAATTACTCTCTCAAGGGAAGTGGAAGGATGGACCCCCAACGGATCGAGACCTATGGCTGGGTGGTCTTGATAAGTCAAGAGCTTTCCTAAGAAGGAATAAAAATATCACTTGATGGACCATTCGAAACCAGAAAGCCTAACTTGCATCACTTTAGAATCTGTTAATACTAATTTGCCGCTAGTAATAGATTTGACTAGGAAAACTCAGGGTGATCCTCGTGGGAGCATTCGGAACTTCCACTATGGGGGGTAGACTCAAGCGAGCCTAATTAGCAAACTCTAAGGGTTTTATCAAAATATGGGATGATGCTTCCTAGGACATCTCTTGATGGGCTACTAAGAACTTGGGTAGGCACGTTACAACTAAAGAATGCTAAATTATCCACACAAAATGACTTTTTATTGAGCTACTATCCAAAACAAGTTATACAAAAAAATCATCTTCAAGCTATGAACATTTAACAAAAAGAGAATAAATTCATTGGGGACTATACTCAAAGCATCTAAAGACTATTCAAAAGAGTAACCAGTATAAAGTGCCCCAAAAGACCACCTCTACATTTGTTAATAAGCATGAGGAGCTTTGTCGAATCATTTCTAGAAATTCTAACTTGGATTAAATAGATATGAGCATGTTTGAAGCAATGAATTCACAAGAAAGGAAATCGTAGACACAGGAGTGGGAGTTAGTGTGCTAAGCCATGTAGTGCTCCAAACTTGGGGTAACCCAACGATCGAGGCTGTTAGGTTCAACGTCACACTGGCTATAATGGAACGAAGGTAAAACTATTCGGCGTATTAAAGAGTTACCTGGTAAAAATCTCAGGAGTCCAGTTCTCTGTTGACTTTATAGTCATGAAGGGGATGGAGTAAAACATCCTACTAGGCCAACCATGGATGTGCAACGTGAGTCATAGAAGACAGGGGCAACATTCTCATCTTCTTAGGCAATCGAACGGAGGCTGTAAGAGTAGAGATGGACACCTAGAAGACTATGTAGTTGACCTAGATGCCATCTCCACCATGCTTAAGGGTGACAACTAGATTAGGAAATCCTATGGGACCTTAAACCAAGTATATCTCATTCCCTGAGGATGAGCGAGACTGGATGCATATTCTTGCTACCATCAACCTACCGTTCTCAAATAATGAGGAGTACGAACAAGCCATCAAGACAATTGGCAAGACCAAGTACACAGCCTCAGTATACTAGTAAACATGATGGTTGGAAGCCTATGCAGGACCCAATTCTCTCACATTCCAAGTCTCCAGCAATAGATGCAAGCTCCTAGATATCCTAGGGTATTTGACCGACAAGTTGGCTGGCAATCTAGCAACTAATTTCAAGCCACTCCAAGTTCTCTTGGACGAGCTTGATTAGCAATGGTCCAAGGTGCACGATTTAAACTTGAGGTACAATTGGGATTTAGTCCTTGACCTACCAGAAGAGACATAATAGGACTTGGGAAATGGGAAGCAATCAGACAAAGATAACTTTGATGATGAATATGAAGACTATTCCTCCTTCAGTGATGAGAGTAAAAGGGATATAGATACTATAGAATACGATGCTGTGAGATGTGTAATCAAAGACTCCAGACTCCAGACCACACAATCAGAATGCCTTTAGGATGGAGAAAGGAGTCATGCGCACAAACTACGATCAAACCTAGTTGGAGCACATAGGTGCAACTGACTACGAGTAGGCAGGTCTAGCACAACCGAGTGATGCACCACTACTAAGGACCGACTCACCTTCTGCACTGCAACCACCAGGAGAGAGAGTTTGATTCTCAGTCAAAACTCAGATCAGATTGTGATGCTAAGATATGTTGAGATATTTGCAATCACACCTACTTTAGTCCCTTTGTTATGGAACAGCTAGGCTAGGAAGATGTATTCCATTCTAGGAAGAGAGACAAATCCCATATGCACAGTGGATGTTAAGTGCTACCAAAGAACTCTATATAATGATGTACTTGAACTATCACTTTCATATATGATAATGCAATAGTACTTGTCTCCTTCCATCAAGTGTCTATGTCATTGTTGTCCATACACAAGATTGTGTTTATGAGTTCAAGTCTCAATCTTGAAACCTAATTCACTTGTGTAACAGTTGTCTACATTGTCATGTCAACATGAGTTGTGTCTTTATCTTCCATCCTCCATAGCTTCCACCTTTGCCATGCTCTAGATCCCGCATCTTTGACATGGAATCAGAGCACTGTCGGGCATGGCATAACTCCCTTCTCTGCTCTCTTAGTCCCTCTTAACCTCAGGTCAGCTCAAGTCCAGCTCATGGTTCCATTTCTCACCTCCATCTCTACTTGACCTTCCTTGGCAGCCATAGCCAGCAGTACCCTATCAACTTGAAGCTCCTAGATCTCTCTCCACAGGTCATATCTAAACCTGCTCTCTTTTGCACATTTGTTCCTTGAATCCCAAGGCTTCTCCATATCACTTAATTGCTTGACATTGGCCACTCCATAGCTCAGCATTTCTCAAATTGTGAGGCACTGCCATAGCCTAAATCTATGACCTACAGGACATACCTTGATTGGAGTCCCTGGATCTCCCAACACAAATCATATCTTCTCTTGTTTCCTTCCAAGGAATCATTCCTTACATCAGGATGCTTCATCCTAGCACTAACATCCATGACATTGATCACCCTCTGCTCCAGCATTCATGAAATCGCAAGAATTTGGTTGAACTATGCCTAGATCACGGTCGTCTTCACTGCACGCGCAGTACGGGCCACGATCTAGATGAGAAGGATAGGGCTTTGGTAGAGCATCACATAAGCTACATTTTGATTAATTTTTTTTTGAAAATGATCAACCATAGCTCCTGCAATGTCAGAAAAACGAGGCCCTTGTCATGAAACCCTAAAATCCACCATAGCCAATTTTTCACTCAAGCTAAAAAATCTCATTATTTTCTTTCTCCTGCCTCCTGGAGCAACACACTGCCTTTCTGATCTATTGTCCCAGCATCAAATCAACGAGGGGAAGGACCTAGAAATATTGAAGAAGGATCGATGACCCTGAACAAAGAAGATTCAAGCTCAACATCAACACAGACATAGTCTCTACATAGTGTGTTTTCACACTGTCATTACTTGTGTCTCTTGACACATTGTAATCTGCTCTGATACCATGTCAAAGATGCGGGATCTAGAGCATGGAAAAGGCGAAAGCTATGGAGGATGGAAGATAAAGGCACAACTGATGTTGACATGACAATGTAGACAACTGTTACACAAGTGAATTAGGTTTCAAGATTGAGACTTGAACTCATAAACACAATCTTGTGTATGGACAACAATGACACAGACACTTGACAGAAGGAGACAAGTACTATTGCATTATCATATATGAAAGTGATAGTTCAAGTACATCATTATATAGAGTTCTTTGGTAGCACTTAATATCCACTGTGCATATGGGATCTGTCTCTCTTCCTAGAATGGACTGCATCTTCCTAGCCTAGCTGTTCCATACAAAAGGACTAAAGTAGGTGTGATTGCAAATATCTCAACAAGATATCTTGACCTCCCAAGACTAGACGCACCAAGGGGGACCTACCCATCCATCTAAGACGTTAGTGGTTAAGGGAGGAATGACGAACGCTGCCTAGGGATTTGCAGACAAAAGAGCAACAAAAACCACAAGACCTACCAAAGGGATTTATGAAATTCAAAGAAGGAGATAGGGTGGTGATCTTGCTAGGATCCAAATGACAGGGGCAAGCAAGAGAAACAATCAAAGGACCCACCAAGGTCAAAGAGGTCAATTTAGCCAAGGAAGGGGAGACACTGCGACCCATCTTTATAGCCAATGATTTGACTAAGGAAGAGGAAGCAGGTTTCATTTCTCTCTTACGAGAGTATATTGACGTCTTTGCTTGGTCCCTAGAAGAGCTCAAAGGGGCAGACCTGAGTATAGTGACTCACAACATACCCATGACACCTAATGCAATGTCGGTCAGTTGTGATCGTATTCCATGAATCCAAAGCACTCCCACGCCGTCAAGGAAGAAATTGACAAGCTAATGAGAGCAATATTCACCTATGAAATTGAACACATGGACCGGGTTTTTCCCTTAGTCATCGTATTAAATAGGAATGGAAAGATTAGAGTGTGTGTCAATTATAATAAGGTAAACGCGGCTATGAAGAGAGATAATTATCCACTATCATACACCAAGCACATGCTTGAGAGAGTGGCTGGCAAAGAAGCCTACAATTTTTTGGATGGCTTCTCTTGATACAATCAAGTGTAAGTGCATCCTAATGATAGGCATAAGACCCCACTTGCTATTGAATGGGGCGTCTTTGCCTACATAGTCATGCCTTTTGGGTTGACTAACACGCCAGCCGCCTTCCAATGGTTGATGTGCATGATATTCAAAGACATGCTTAGGAAGGAGTTAGAGGTCTCTTCATGGGTGGCTTGTGTCTTCACTCTACTTGGAGAGAACACTTAGACAGACTTCAAGCGGTCTTTGAATGGTTTCGACTATATCGCCTCTCATTGAACCCCTTGAAGTACCAGTTTTGGATGAAGCATGGATGCATCCTAGGATAGTGGTATCAAAGAATAGCACTGCCACAGATTTCTCAAAGATCAAGTTCATTGTCAATCTTCCACCCCCAACTAATTACAAGGGCGTTCAGTGCTTCTTAGGCCATATAGGGTATTATCGATAGTTTGTGTTGAACTATGCATTGATTGCTAGACCTCTATACAACTTGTTGATCATATTCGAGTAGACCAAGGAATGCCAACACACATATGAGAAACTGAAAAAGGCTCTGACCATGGCACCAATTTTGTGAACCCCAGATTGTACACTCATATTCCATGTGCACATTGATGCTTGAAATTTTTTGTAGGAGTTGTGTTATGCCAACCTGGTGAACACAACCTAGGCTACCCAGTGAGCTTTTCTAGCAGACAACTCACTGAGACCAAAATGAATTACCTAACAATAGAGAGATAGGATCTAGCCATGGTATTTGCTGTAAAGAAATTTTGGCATTATCTTTTGGCTACACCATTTATCTTATTTTTTGACCATCAAGCCGTGTTATATCTTGTTAATAAACCTTGTGCTACATGACACATTGCTCGATGGCTGCTACTGCTTTTAGAATTTGACTTCTTCATGGTGGTACGTAAAGGGAGGCAACACTACTCCCCACGGGAGAAGCTATTGGACAAGGCATTATGGATGAACTGCGAGACATGCATCTATTTCGCTTATCCAATAAAAAAGATTTGTTTAGAACCGATATAACATCGTATTGGGCAGATGACATAGTCCAAATGCTTGAGCACGGATTACTTAAACGACCAATAAAAAAGACCCGGACTTAGGCGGCTCATCATGAAGATCCAACCCTATCAACTGATAGCATGCCAACTCTACAGGTTGGGGCAAGACGGGTTGCTGCACAGATGTGTGTGTAAACATGAAATGCATGACCTCCTCATAGAGGCACACGGTGGAATCACAAGAGGACATTTCAGTGGAGACATGGTAGCTCACAAGGTACTATAATCCCAACTGTGTTGGCCAATTCTTTTCCGAGATGCAATGCAATTCATAAAGCATTGTGATGAGTGCCAACGGACTAAGATCCCTATTCAGAAGGATCACATGGAG
The DNA here is from genome assembly GCF_053477565.2 of Lygodium microphyllum. Taxonomy (NCBI): domain Eukaryota; kingdom Viridiplantae; phylum Streptophyta; class Polypodiopsida; order Schizaeales; family Lygodiaceae; genus Lygodium; species Lygodium microphyllum. The sequence continues at coordinate 58,747,437 of NC_141164.1, read as the reverse complement.
CTAACCCCAATCATTGCATGACAACCCTTCGAGAAATGGAAAATTGACTTTATCAAACCCATTAGTCCCACTAGACAGTATTCACAAACAAAATACATTATTGTCGCCATTGATTATCTAATGAAACGGAAAGAAGCACATGCTATGAGAAGAAACGATGCTCGCACCACTACCAAGTTCTTATGGGAACAAGTAATCTCTCGATTCGGTTGCCCAGTCAAACTTATTAGTGACCAAGGCACACACTTCATCAACGAAGTGATAGCTCATCTCTTATCCACCTTCCTAATTATCCATCGGAAATCTTTGCCTTATTATCCTCAAGCAAATGACCAAGCTAAATCCACAAATAAAATCTTGGTGAATGTCCTGACCAAGGTAGTCTCTACTTTGCACAGTGACTAGGATAACAAGTTGATGGCGGCCTTGTGAGCCTACCGCACGACTTATAAAACGGTTGTGGGTCAAACTCACTTTAGGTTGACATATGGAACTAAATCAATTCTACCCTTAGAGTTCTTTGTTCCTAGCTTAAGGATAGCTTTTCAAGAGAGATGGGATGGGAAGGAGGCATGGACGGAACGCTTGATTGAGCGGTTGAGGTCAAACGCTTATAAAAAACTCGACTTCTAGCCACCCATGTGCTAATATGCAACAAGGCAAGATGGAAAATTTGGTTTGACAAGCATGTCAAGCAGCAAGACTTTGAATAAGAAGACTTAGTACTGTTGTACTCAATCAAGGGACATAAAGTAAAAATGAAGTTTCAGGGGCTAAGTCTTTTCAGAGTTTGAACCATTAGCCAAACTAGCAACGTAGAACTTGAAACCCTAGAAGGTGAGGGCATAGGCTTCTTCAATGGTAGTTGCATAAAGAAGTACTTCCCTCCCACGCACCAGTGCATGAGCCTCCAACGCTAGCATCCCCTGTCAATGTACGAGTAGCCACTATTGTTGAGATGACAAGCTCAACACATGCGGACATTGATGATGGACCGCCTGGTTAGATGGGTCCGCACGTCTACACTTAGCACGTCGGTGGTCATTATGCATCTCACATGGCCACTGATTCATTACTTATTATATTCAGGTCATTACACCTATTTACAGCTGGCATAGTTATAGCGCCAGTCGACTAGTGTAGTCGGTTATGCATTATTTGACTTAGTAGGCCACTTTCCTTTTATGTTGTATCTTATCTATACTTTGTGTACATTGTAAAGTGTGTGGAAGAAGAAGAAGAAATCAGCAAGAAAACGTTTTGGCCTCCATCTCTCTTCTTGTGTCTTGAGTGAGCTTCTCCTTGTGCATTCTGTGTGTGTTCAGCGCAGCATCTTGAGCAACCCCCTCCACCACGCGATTCTTGACATGGTATCAGAGCCGCGCCATTGAGAGAGGCTGATTTCGAAGGTTGAAGCAAAGGAGAAGAAGCAAGTTTCGAGCAAGCAAGCCACGGGTAAGAAGCTCTCCCATCCTTCAACTCTTTCTCTTGGATAGTGCTTGTGGAGGCACCGGAAGTAGGGCAGAGCAAAAATCTCATATTGCAGTGAGATTTGGTATGCGCGAAGAGCGATGTGTATTCTGCAGACAGGCCCTTTAGGGCCTATCCACAGTTATTTTGGGCATCTGAGGCTGTTTCAGGGCCCGTTTTAGAGTCGCAAGGTTGCAGACAGCAGTTTCAGGGTACGCTGTGACTTCGACTGTATTGTCCGAACGTGGGTGCGCAGGTTACAGATTTCAGATCTGTAAGTTCAAAGGTGTTTATCAGTGAGTAAACACAAGGTTTATCTACAAACTGGTTGCAGATTGCATGTGTTGTTGAGCAAATAGTGAAAAAGGCTGTCTGGTGTATTGCTGTGCACTACAGGTCAAGGGTTGCAGAAGATTTGCTTGCTGTTTGGTATTAATTTTGTGATAATGGCAGAGAACAGTGGAAGTCCCATCATTGAGAAGCTCGATAAGAACAACTACCCTTCATGGAAGTTCCGTATCACGAACTTCCTTATTGGAAAAGGCCTCTACGAGTTCGTTTCAGGTGAAGAAAAGGAGCCGGAGGTGAGTGATCCTCCAACTGCAGAAGAGACAAAGGCACGAAAGGAATGGAATGCAAAATACAAGAATGTCATGTGTTGGTTGTCTGCAGTAATTGACGATAATATGCTGGGACACATTAGAAATGCAGAGAATGAATATGCAGCTTGGACCATACTTGAAAGTATGTTTTCTGTAAATACAAAGGCACGAAAGATTCAACTCAAGCAAGAGTTGAATACATTGAAGAAAGGGAAGATGTCTATCAATGAGTATGCATTGAAGGTAAGGAGCATTGCAGATGCATTGGCAACGATTGATGCAATGCCCGATGATGATGATTTGGTGTCGTCTACCTTGGGTGGACTTAACAATGAAAAGGCTTGGAAGTCTTTTGTAACTTCCGTATATGTCAGAAAGCCATTTCCAGATTTTGATAAGTTGGTCTCTCTAATGATCACTGAAGAAATCAACATGTAGAGTGAGACATCTGAAAGAAGTGGTGAACAGGTCCAGGCTTTCTACTCCAGTTCAGGAAGGGGACGTGGCAGGTTCTCTTCAAGAGGTCGTGGTACAGGACGTGGTCGTGACAACCAGCAAAACAGATTGAATCGGCAATTTGGCGATATGCAGGTTTCAGGAGGTCTTGGTAACTTTAGAGGTAGGGGGAGCTATAGAGGAAGAGGTGGATGGCAGAACAGAGGTTCTAACAACTCTGGTATTGTGTGCCACTACTGTGGCAAAACAGGTCATATTGCAGCCCAATGTTATGCTAAGAAAGATAATATCCGCTGTGGTAAGTTGCAGCAAGGAAACTATGCATCGTCTTCACGACAGAATGAAGACAAAAATGAACGTTTGTTCGTTATGCAGCATATGCTGAATGCTATTACAGGAAAGGGAACACATGAAGATGTTTGGTATGTTGATTTAGGTGCATCCAATCATATGACCAGCCATGCAGAATGGTTTGGAGAGATGCAGGATTTGCAGAATGCAAGTTATGTGCAGACGGGTGATGACTCATGCCACCCAATTTCACACATTGCAAAAGTTCCCTTGTCCTTGCATGATGGTAAGACAAAGAGTCTTTCAGATGTATTACATGTGCCATCTATTACAAAGAACTTGGTGTCAGTCGGTCAAATGGTAGAGCAAGGGCTGCAAGTCAGATTTAATGCAAAGGGCTGCTTTGTGGAAGACTTCAATGACAAGTGCAGGTTGGTAGCAAAGGGAAGTAGAGTTGGACGTATGTTCACTCTAGATGCTGGAATTCCTACTATGAATGCTGCTATGTATGCCAAAGGAAAAGGTGTTGTTGCAGACATTGAAATTTGGCACAAACGCATTGGACATGCAAATGTACAAAGGCTGAAATTAATGCAGTCCAAAGGGTTGGTTACAGGTTTGCCTACATTTAAAGTTGCAGAATTTCAGAAGGTATGTGAAGCATGTCAGTTTGGTAAGCAGGCAAGACAACCCTTTTCAAATGACAGAGATGTAAGCAGAAATATCCTTGATGTTGTGCATACAGACATTTGGGGGCCTACACAAAATGTATCTCTTGGAGGGAGTTCATACTTTGTCACATTCATTGATGATTGTTCTAGAAAGCTGTGGGTATATTTTATGAAGAAAAAGAGTGAAGCTTTTGAGCACTTTAGAACTTTCAAGGCTGCAGTTGAAAGAGAAACAGGCTTGAAAGTAAAGTGCCTGAAGTCAGATGGAGGGGGAGAGTACCTCTCAAATGAGTTCAGTGATTTTTTGAGGTCTCATGGGATAAAGAGACAGTTCACATGCAGGTATACCCCACAGCAAAATGGGGTTGCAGAAAGGAAAAACAAGCATATTGCAGAAGTTGCACGCACCTTGATGGCTGAAAAGAATATGCCTAAGCATTTTTGGTCTGAGGCTATTCATACTGCTATTTATATTATGAACAGAACTCCCACAGCTGCAGTTCATGGTATGACCCCCGAAGAATGTTTTACAGGTAAGAAGCCTGACGTTTCACACTTGAAAGTGTTTGGCTGCATTGTGTATGTTCATGTGCCAGATGAGTTGCGGAAGAAACTGGATCCAAAGGCTGAAAAGTGTGTCTTTATTGGATACTCTTTAGAGCAGAAAGGGTATCGCTGTTACAACCCTATCACATGTAAGTTCAGAGTGAGCAGGGATGTCATCTTTGATGAAATGAGTAGTTGGTATGCATCTAGTGGTGATGCATTGGATGATGATGATGATCATGACACTCATGTGCAGGCTGAAAGGCAAGAATCACGGACTCTTAGTGGACCAGAGACATCATCTGGTAGTCCTTGGTCTGGGAGACTAAGGAGTACCTCTACATCTTCAGGTGCATCTAGTAGCACTACAGGTAAAGATAAAGGAAATAATAAAGTGTCAGAAGGCATTGATGCAGTTCTTGATGGAGACTCCAGTGGCTCAAAGAGCTTGGATGATGAGCTTGGCATTCCTTCAGTGAGGACTCCAGGTATGCAGAGAGCACACATTAATGCAAAGACTCCATTGAGTGATCCAGTGGTACGCAGGTCTAGCAGGGTGAGATACCCTGTTAAAAGATTTGGTTTTGAAGGTTATGCAGCTCACCATTATGCTTATATGGTGAAACTAGTTGAGGATGTTGAGCCCACATGTTTTGAGGAGGCTGTTGGTCATGCTCATTGGGATGCAGCAATGGATGAGGAGATGGCTGCATTAGAGGCCAATAAGACTTGGGATCTAGTATCATTGCCGAAGGGAAAGAAAGCTATTGGATGTAAGTGGGTTTATAAGATTAAGCACAATGCAGATGGTTCTATTAGCAGGTACAAAGCTAGGCTGGTTGCAAAAGGCTATGCTCAAACATATGGCATAGATTATGATGAAACCTTCAGTCCAGTTGCTAGGATGACAACTGTCAGATGTGTGATTGCTTTGGCAGTAGCCAAAGGTTGGAGGTTGCAGCAAATGGATGTAAAGAATGCCTTCTTGCATGGTGATTTGCAGGAAGAAGTGTATATGGATCAGCCAGCAGGTTATGAAGATTTAGAGCATCCCACGTATGTGTGCAGGTTGAAGAAGGTACTCTATGGGCTCAAGCAAGCACCTAGAGCATGGTCTGACAAGATTAGAGAGTATCTTGTCAATATTGGCTTTTATGTTTCTGATGCTGATCACTCACTTTATGTGAGAAAGGGAGATGCAGGTTTGGTCATCATAGTCATCTATGTGGATGACTTGATTATTACAGGTGATAGTGATAGTGGGATTGCTGAAGTCAAGGGCTATTTGAAAATGAAGTTTGAGATGAAGGATTTAGGTGAGCTAAGGTACTTCCTTGGCATTGAGGTGATCAGATGTGATGATGGTATATGGCTGTCCCAAAGACAGTATGGCTTGGATATGCTGTCCAAGTATGGTATGACTGCATGCAAACCACTTTCAATCCCGTTGGAGCAGAATGTAAAGCTGAGTGCTGATGTTGGGGATGAGATAGAAGACCCTACTATGTTCAGGAGGATAGTGGGGAGTTTGATCTACATGACCATTACAAGGCCAGACTTGAGCTATGCTGTTGGTCTTATGAGTCAGTTTATGCAAGTACCTAGAAAGCCACATTTGGATGCAGTCAGACGCATATTGAGATATGTGAAGTCCACATTACATTATGGACTTTTCTATGAGGCAGGTACAGATGTACAGGTATTTGGATACACAGATGCAGATTGGGCTGGTAGTATGTCTGATAGAAGATCTACCAGCGGATACATGTTCTCTCTTGGTAGTGCAGCAGTTGCATGGAGCAGCAAAAAGCAATCTACAGTTGCTTTGTCGAGTACAGAGGCTGAGTATAGAGGTGCTGCTGTTGTAGCATGTGAGGTAGTATGGCTGCAAAAGCTATTGGCTGATTTGGATGTCCAGGTGGAAGGTCCAGTTGTCATTTATTGTGACAACATGAGTAGTATACAGTTGGCTAAGAACCCTATGTTCCATGCCAGGACAAAACATATTGAGGTACACTACCACTTTGTGAGAGAGAAGGTACTAGCAGGTGAGATTGACTTGGTGTATGTCAGCACAGAGGATCACATAACTGACATCTTCACGAAGGCATTGGGTACAGAGAAGCTTCAAAAGTTTTGAAGCTTACTTGGAGTTGCAGAGATGCAGTTGAGCTTGAGGGGGAGTGTTGAGATGACAAGCTCAACACATGCGGACATTGATGATGGACCGCTTGGTTAGATGGGTCCACACGTCTACACTTAGCACGTCGGTGGTCATTATGCATCTCACATGGCCACTGACTCATTACTTATTATATTCAGGTCGTTACACCTATTTACAGCTGGCATAGTTATAGCGCCAGTCGACTAGTGTAGTCGGTTATGCATTGTTTGACTTTGTAGGCCACTTTCCTTTTATGTTGTATCTTATCTATACTTTGTGTACATTGTAAAGTGTGTGGAAGAAGAAGAAGAAATCAGTAAGAAAACGTTTTGGCCTCCATCTCTCTTCTTGTCTCTTGAGTGAGCTTCTCCTTGTGCATTTTTGTGTGTGTTCGGTGCAGCATCTTGAGCAACCCCCTCCACCACGCGATTCTTGACAACTATCACTAAAATGGACAATGAGGATGAGGAAGTTGTAGAACCAACTTACCTAAGCATAGCAATCACTACCAAGCACACATGCACCATCAATGCATTGATCAATGAGAAAGCTAACATTAATGTCTTGACTCATGATCATTGGACCCAAAGTGGCAAACCATAGTCACAGCCCACTAATGCTAAGCTTAGCCCGTATGGGGGACCAATCATACACACTCTTGGGAAAGTGCAAGGCCGCAATTTCTATCGAGACTGAAAGCATGCCAATGATGTTTTATGTATTGTCCAACACTAAAGATGCAGGCACGGAGTCGTTGTTAGGACAAACCTTTAAGAAGCAAGTCGATTAGGGGTCGCAACGTATCCACCTAGCCATATGCAACATCCATATAGTTACATATTTTAGCAAGGGTGGTGTGACTCCTTCCAAGTCTGCAAAGCCACTGGTAGAGAATCCCATTGTCAAGTCTAAGGAGGGGAGTCGTGACTTGTCACAACCCACCAAGCCTCAATGCCAGCAACATGCCCCATACTACAAACCCTAAACTCTAGACTATAGTACAAACCCTAAAGCCCAAATCTTTGACCCTACCCCACAGACCACACTCTACATAAAAAATTCTAAACCCTAAACCCAAATCTCAAATCCGAAACCTTGCACTATCAACCCTAAACCCTAAACTCAAAATCCTAAATCCCAAATCCCAAAGCTTAGACCCCCAACCATGAATGATAATCTCTAAATCACAAATTCACAACAAAAATTTTCTAATCTCAAATTCTAAACTACCCTAGATTTCAAACTCTTAGCCATAAACCCTAAACTTTAAACCCTAAACCCTAGACTCTAAACCCTAGACCCTAAACCATGAATACCAACCTCTAAATAAAAAATTATAAATGCTAAGCCACGCCCTTGCAAAGCTAAGGACCCACACTCGAAACTTAAGAGGCCAAGAAGAAACTACAAACATCAATGTACGATCAAAAGCTGCGATGGATCCCCAAGACCTTATTGCAAGTGCAAGGCTACTATGAGGGTAACACTTGGGTTTGGCTACCTAAAGCCAAAACAACCAAGATCCCTACTCAAACACCACCCTCAAGCTTGGCCACACGAAACATTAAGCCAGAGACACTTAGGCCATAGGAGAATCGAGCAGCCAAGTCCATAGTATCTCCCATGCATAGATTAGTAGGGCCTAAATCAATCTACCGCCCAAAACCGCAGCTTGCTACTAACAAACCACCCAAATTTAGCACCTATGGTGTCCCCTCAAACCTCAGAAGTATCTAGTAGCATAACAACCGTAGCTATAACCAAACCCATCGAACATGAGCCAAAACTACAACCTCAAGAGTAAACCAAGCAGTAACCATTAGTTTTTGAACTTTCTAGTTCTATCAAACCTCAACCACCTATCGGCCTTAGACCCTCTTATGAGCAGTGATCAATTCTAACCTTGGCCACATACTTAGGTGAAAATATGGGGGATGACTTGGTTGCTTGCCTTAGACTCTTGGACGTGACTTTCATGTCGCTTGCTAAGAGCTATGACCGCTTAGACTTGGGACTCTTGGACAAACTTATAGCAACAAAAGTACAAACACTCCCTTGTTATTGGGAAGAATTGAAATTTATGTTTGTCAAGACTTTCAAGGCAGCTGCAAAGTTGATTGCCACACTGAGGTTTCCCGCGAACAAGCCCAGCAACAACAACGCCTCATCACCTCATATGACAAGTGCACAACTTATGCCAACAATCAAGAGATAGAAGACTTGAAACATCTTGCAACAAAAACTCCCCTTTCTTGAAAAAAATGGTACACTCTTCACCTCCAATGAGAGCTGGAGGGATGTCAAATCATGTCAAATGCCGAGCAACGACATGTAATCAAAACATCAAAGTACAACCAAACTTATGTTGCTTCAACCTCTTATAGGGTATTAATGATCCAAGGTTCTTTAAATAAGTCCCTCCATCATTGTTGGCTAAGTTGCACTTCTTCCCACCATCTAGCATGTATTTTAGCATCTGCCAACATAGTTGGCCATTGTAGGCTAACATGCTGATGAACTTCAGGGTTAAGCCCATCAATAAATTTATGCTTTTGTGTAGGTTCACGAGGAGCTGGATTCATCTTCTGAATAATTGTCTCCATATGTTCAATGTAATGCTCAATACTTTCGGTTGTTCTTTGGGACAAATAATCCAATTGAAGGGCTAGTATATCTTCAAAACCTTGCCATCAAAATTTTTCGAGGAACGCTCTTAGTAAGGCTGCATAAGTCACTTTATGTTGGGCATCTAAGTTCCCGTACCACCTTATTGCCTCATCTTTTAATATTTCAAGGAAGATATGAAGCTTTTGGTCATCGTCTACTATCTCATTGGCGACACAGGTCACCTCAAATCTTTACAAATGTGCATCAGTATCCTCGTTCCATAGTCCCCCAAATTGCATGAAGTCAGCTAATCTGACTGGTTTACGAGTCATTGTTTCTTTAAATAATATCTCTAACCCTAAATCTTGGGTAATATCCAACCACATATGTTCCTTAGGCTCCTTAAATAGTTGGCGTAATCCAAAATTCGACTCTAAATCCCAATCAAAGGGTGATTCAATACTCCCTATTGTAGCATTAGCTTCACTCTCTCTACTTTCGCTACTTTGTCTACTCCTTTTCCCAATGACACTACTGGTGCTTGAGGCCACTTGATCCCATTGATATGAGTCTACTTCACTCTCTCTACTTTCGCTACTTTGTCTAATCCTTTCCCCAATGACACTACTGGTACTTGAGGCCACTTGATCCCATTGATATGAGTCTACTTCACTTCCCGTTGATGGTGTTCTATCGAATGATATACTCGGCCTAAAAGGTTCTATGTCTAAGTTAGACACAACATCTATCCCCAGATTCAATAATGCATTCACCCTCTCAAGCCTTTCTAATAGCCAAGCCTCCTGTCGCATTGCGCGTTCTCTAGCTCATTGATCTCGAGCATCATTTTATTGTCTCCATCTCTCCTTTGAATTCATCCACTATTAATGAAATAGCTATTACTATCATATTCCAAAATTTCACACGTTTTGTTTGAAGCTATAGAGTTAAATTTTTGTGTGCATGCACGCTTAGAAGGTTGAAAATGCTTGGTAACTCTGGGTCTATTTCTCCATAAGGCAACTTTTCTTCTTGCTCAGGAATTAGGCCTAAAATTTCAACAATCTCTCTAACATCTTTTGTGTCGAAAGTGACTTTTAAACCTCTGGATACAAATATCCAAGGCAACACATCATCCCATACCACTCTTCTAAAAGTTTGATAAGCATAACGATAATACCAATCGAAGTGGTATGATACATTGATTATATTTATTTCCACTGCATCTATTAACCCAAAGTGTGCTGCTAATAAAACTATGGTTTGCTTGGAATCGTGATAACCCCAACTCCAAGAAGATAACTATTCTACATCTATAGTTAATTTCAGGCCAAAATATTTACCCCCCTCTACTAAGTCATTGTCTCTTGCCAAATCCAATATTCTCCTCTGGCAATTTTGGGGCTAATTCAAAAAATAGTCCCTTAAAAAAGAGACCTCATATTCACTCATCAATACCTATTATTTTTAATATCCTAGGGAGATCTTTGATCACCCATTTGAGTGCACTTGGCTCCCGAAAAATGCACCAAAAAATGACTGGCCAAAGACCAAGCCACTTTTAACCAGGTTGTCAAGTCAACTCCTACGAGTTGTTGCATTGAATGGGTGATATTGGTAACTAATTTATATGATTTATCCTAGTCTTTCTCGATATTTATGACACTTGTTCATAGTAGTCCAACTAATCTAATATCGAGAACTCAATAAGCTAGCATATTCTTGCACTTCGTCTCTATCTCTATACTAGACACTTAAATACTAACCCTAGAATTTTTATCCCTCCGAGAATTAACTTCAGAGCATAAGTCCAATAGTTCTATCTAATTCCTTTTATTATCAAATCAACTTAACATTCCTCAAACCTAGAATTTCTAATTTTTCTTTTAAAAATATTTCCCTTGTCCAATATTGATATAACTTAATACATCGTCAACACTTTTAATTTGTATAAAGTTAGACATATCATATTTTATATTAATAATATTTAAATTAATAATATCAAATAAATTTTCATTTTCTCTAACCCCAAGAATATTTTATAAAATATTTAAAACTATTTTATTAGATTTTCTATAGAAAATCCTATTTTTTATTGAATTATAGACATGATTTTTATCAAAAAATAATGTAATTTTCATCTAAAATAACTATTTTTTATTTTTAAGACATAGTAAATATCTTTTAAAAATTAAAAAAAAACTTTCAATACTTCTAGCAATACACACTTCATCAAAAAAATATCACATATCATAATTGTTTAACCAAATATTTTTTAAAAATTTATTTATATTATTTTAAGCCATTTAAAGCATTTGTAACGATTTTTTATTTTTAAAATAAAAATAAGAACTACATAAATTCTAAAAGCTATCCAAAGTTAAAATTAAGGTTTCAAAGACATTTTATAAAAATTCTAAACCAAAGAAATATTTATGCGAAATTACTTTTTTCTGTTAAATGAGTTAATGCACTTACGTAAAGTACGAGAATCGTAATTGCATACTTGGGAGCCGTGTCCTTTGCACTCCAGCCAAGGGGAGTCTATCCAGTCGTTCCTAATGGTGAGCTCATAATTTCCCCTCTCTCTCTCAAGATCCATTGACAATTGCATTGTTGCCATGGAAATAGCCACTTGTAACTCTTTTAAGACTTAATCTTGATTCATTTCAAGCTTAAGAGCTTAGTCTCCATGGTTTTATAAGAGAGGGGAGGAGAGTATTAAAGCTCCAAAATGGTGGTAGAAGGAGAAGACATAGCGACAGCTATGGGAGAGGCATTGGCTTCAATTCTCTCTTCTTGCTCTCTCCAACTACAATTGTTCTTCCAATCTTCTTGCTTGGATGCCTTGAAAGCCTCTTCACTCACTCTCCTTCTCCAATTGATGGCATCATGGCATTCAATATGGCGCCCTCTTTCTCCCTTGTCTGTTCTTTTTCCCCCTTATATAATGGTGCCCCCTTCTCCTTCATCATGACTCTCCAACTTCCCACTAACTCCTTCCCTTCCTCTTCTCCAATTGGCACCCTTTGGGCTTTCTCTCCCCTTCCTCACTAACTCCTCCCCTTCCTCTTCTCCAATTGGCACCCTTTGGGCTTCCTCTCCCCTTCCTAATCCTCTTCCACTAAGAATTGACCTTTTTATTGCATGTTTTTTATGTAAATACATTTATAAACAATAATGCAAGCGACCCTTTTTCTCCATACTCCAATCTCTAAGTTACACATCAAATTGGTGGCAAGTGCATGGATGATTGTCAAGATTGTGGGAGAGAAGGAAGGAGTCTCACTTGTAGCTTTCTTGATTGCACAATGGGGAAATACACACAAAGTTGGAGGCTGAAAACAGTTCTCCTCTTCTTAGTTGTGTAAGCCAAAAAGAACTCTTATACAAAGAAATAGAAGAACCCTATATCTGGGTCTCAAACCAAACTCAACTAATTAAGGTGGCATACTAACTGAGCCACGAACTAGAGTAGATAAGGATAGCTGTCATCTAGCTATTATTCATGGGCGATGTACCAACCGCATCTGTAAAACTGACAAGTCGGTGACATAAATGCACAACGGTCACCCTGGCATATCGCGAGTGGAGCTCGATATCTCAACACTCCCCTCGAGCTCAATCCCAATTCCTGCACACCAAGCAGGTCTCTGAACTTGCGCAGCTTCTCTGCGCCCAATGCCTTCGTGAATATGTCAGCTACCTGATCCTCTGTGCTGACATAAACTAGATCAATAAGACCTAGTAAAACCCTCTCCCGCACATAGTGATAATGCACCTCAATGTGCTTTGTTCTAGCATGATAGACTGGGTTATTTACCAAGTGTATACTACTCATATTGTCACAATAAATGATAACTGGCCCATCTGTAGGCTGATGCATATCATAAAGTAGCTTATGCAACCAAGCTACCTCACATGCAGCCATTGCTGCACCCCTGTACTCAGTCTCTGTGCTTAACAAGGCAACCATAGGTTGTTTCTTGCTGCTGCAAGTGACTGCAGCACTCCCAAAAGAGAACATATACCCACTGGTAGATCATCTATCAGAAATACTACCAGCCCAATCAGCAACTGTATCTGAACCCCAGTCTCATAAAATAGTCCATACTGCAATGTGGACTTCACATACCTGAGTATGCGTCTAGCCGCATCCAAATGCGGTTTCCTTGGAGCCTACATAAACTGACTTACCAATACAATAGCATAGCTCAAATCTGACCTGGTAATAGTCATATAAATCAAACTTCCTACTATGCGTCTGTACATAGTAGGGTCTTCCAGAAGCTCACCCGCATCTGCGCTCAGCTTCACATTCTGCTCCAAAGGAACTGAAATAGGCTTACAGCCTGTCATCCCATATTTGGACAACATGTCCAATCCATACTGCCTCTGCAAGAGCTGTATCCCACTTGGTGATCTAATCACCTCAATGCCCAAGAAATAACGCAGCTCTCCCAAATCCTTCATCTCAAACTTTTGCTTCAATAGCATTTTCACATGAAGGATATCTTCATCACTGTCACCTGTCATAATCAAATCATCAACATAAATGACAAGTAGCATAATACATTTCTCTGTTTTTCTCACATAAAGTAAGAAATCTGCCTTGAAAATCTGAAAGCCAATAGTGACAAGATACTGTCCTATCTTGTCAGACCATGCTCTAGGTGCTTGCTTCAAGCTATACAATGCTTTCTTCAACCTGCAAACAAACTCAGGATGAACAGCATGCACATAACTTGGTGGCTGCTCCATATAGACCTCTTCTTGCAAATCACCATGCAAGAAGGCATTCTTTACATCCATCTGATGTAAAGACCATTCCTTTGATGCAGCCATAGCAATGACTACTCTTACGGTTGCCATCCTTGCAACCGGACTGAATGTTTCTTCATAGTCAATGCCATATGTTTGTGCATACCCCTTGACTACTAATCTTGCCTTGTATTTGTTCACAGAACCATCTCCATTGTGCTTCACCTTATAAACCCACTTACAGCCAATTGCATTTTTACCTTTAGGCAAAGGTACTAACTCCCATGTAGCATTTGCTTCCAAGGCATCCATTTCTTCATCCATGGCTTTCTTCCATTTTTCTTTTTCCATGGCTTGCTCAAAAGAAGTGGGTTCTGGTTCCTGTATCACTTTGACCATATATGCATAGTGAATGGCTGTAAATCCATCATATTTCAGCCTATCCATAGGATACCTAGCTCTGGTAGACCTGCACAAAGTAGGTTCACTCCCAGGTGCTCTCAAAACATCCCTGGTCTTCCTTACTCCAGGTGTAACAATAGAAGGAATACCCAACTCATCATCAATGCTCTGTTCTGAGCCAATGGATTCACTATCCACATAAGAGTGACCTGCATTCACATCAAACATGGGCTGATCTACCTTCTCTTTTCCTTTTCGTGAAACCTGCATACCACTATCTGCATTGTTTTGAGAAGATTCTCCTGATCTCAATCTGCCTATCCATGGCGAAGAATATGAACCATTGCTAGAGGACACTCCAGGTCCACTAATATTTTGTGACTGCTGCTGTGAATTCTGTGCAGCATTACCATTTTGTGCATCTACATCATCAATCACATTTACTGGTTTATACCAGCTACTCATCTCATCAAAAACAACATCTCTACTCACTGTAAACTTACGAGTAGAAGGATTATAGCATCTATACCCTTTCTGCTGTAGAGAGTAACCAATAAAGATGCACTTCTCAGCTTTTGGATCCAACTTGGATCTCAACTCATCTGGTACATGTACATAGGCAATGCAACCAAAAATCTTCAAATGAGAAATATCTGGTTTCCTACCAGTATACCTCTCCTCTGGAGTCATGCCATGTATTGCTGCAGTGGGAGTCCTGTTCATTATGTAGACTGCTGTGGCAACTGCTTCAGCCCAGTAAAAATCTGGCAAGTCTTTTTCATTGAGCATGGCACGAGATACCTCTCCAATATGCCTGTTTTTCCTTTCTGCAATTCCATTTTGTTGTGGGGTATGACTGCATGAATATTGCTGCTTTATGCCATGCTCCTGCAGGAACCTTGCAAACTCATTTGAGAGGTACTCTCCCCCTCCATCTGACCTTAGGCATTTTATTTGCAGACCAGTTTCTTTTTCAACCATAGCTTTAAGAGTTTTGAAATGCCCAAAAACTTCATTTTTCTTTTTCATGAAATACACCCAAACTTTTCTGCTATAGTCATCAATAAAAGTGACAAAATAATGACAGCCTCCAAGAGATGCAACTTTAGTAGTCCACACATCAGAGTGGATTAATTCCAATGGCTTTTTACTCTCTTGAACATGTCTAGGAAATGGTTTCCTTGTCTGTTTTCCAAATTGGCAGGCTTCACATACCTTATGCATTTCTGCAACCTTGAATTTAGGTAGTCCTGCAACAATATTTTGGGCCTGCATTGATTTAAGTTGCTGTACATTAACATGACCAATGCGTTTATGCCAGATATCAATATCTGCAACTACACCGGTCCCATGTGCAAACATTGCTGCACTCAATTCAGACATGTCTGCATCCAACGTGAACATTCTGCCCTTCTTCTTTCCTTTTGCTATCAAGCGACCTTTATTTTTCATATCCTCCACAAAGCATCCATGAGGATTAAATCTGACCTGCAAGTCCTGTTCAACCATTTGATCAATAGAAACTAGATTCTTTGTGATATTTGGGACATGAAATACATCGGACATGTATTTATTTTTCCCATCCTACATAGACAAAGGAAATTTTCCAATCTGCACAATAGGATGTGCAGTATCATTGCCAGTCTCCACAAATCCTGGTTTTTCCATTTTCCTTGCATCCTCCATCCATTCTGCATGACATGTCATGTGGTTTATGGTGTGATGCACTTGTCACAGAATTATTAATGTGCTGCACCATAAACAAATGCTCATTTCTGTCATCACCCTGTCTATTAGAAGACGCATAATTCCCTTGTTGCAATTTTCCATTCATGATGTCATTCTGCTTTTTATAGCAGTCTTTAGCCATATGACCCATTTTACCACAGTAGTAGCATTCAACATTACTGTTTGCATTTTGGCCTCTTTGCCATCCACCACGACCTCTTTGGCTCCCCCTGCCTCTAGAGTTACCACGTCCTCCTCCATAGGACTGGTTTTCTTGAGTTTACTGCATATTTTGATTTCTACCACGGCCTCCAAATCGGCCTCCTCTACCTCTGCCTCTACCTCTTCTAGCATTTGAGTAGAAGACAACTTCTTTTGAAGTTCCTCCTGAAGAAGATGTACCACCATTTCTCTGCTCCTCAGAAATTAGAAGAGCAATCAACTCCTCAAAATCAAGAAATCTTTCACGAACTGAAATGGATGTCCGAAACTGTGCATAATCCTTTCCTAGACCATTCAAGGTCACAGAAACTAAATCATCATCTTCCAGTGGCGACCCAATGGAAGCAAGTGCATCTGCAATCTTCTTCACCTTCATGTGATAGTCATTGATGCTCGTACTTTCTCTTTGCACATTATGCAACTCTTGCTTGAGCTGCATTTTCCTGGCTTGCGTATTTGTGCTATACATTTTTTACAAAGTATCTCATGCCTCCTTTGGCGTACTTGCATCCTGAATATGCACAATCATAGAGTCTAAAATACTGATAGACAGCCAGTACATAACTTTCCTGGCTCTCTCATGCCATGCTTTGAATGCCTGCATTTGCTATTGATCGGGAACATCAGGAAGAACTGGTTCTTCTTCATTTCCTGCAACAAATTCCCAATATCCTTTTCCCATAAGGAAATTCGTCATTCTAAACTTCCATGCTTGGAAGTTGTTCTTGTCAAGCTTTTCAGTTAGAATCTGTGAAAGAGAATCAGACGCCATTACAGAATACTGCAAAAAATTCTATCACTATAGAGAACACAGCTTCAGTCTCACAAGGGCAAATCTGCAAAACTGACAAAAGTGGTATTTAACCACACAGTCACTTCCTAGTGACGATTTTGCACCAATAGGCAACAAGGATGATTTTGTAACTCCCAATATCTCTGCGCACAGGCATACAATGCAATTTCTATAGTAACTTTTCACTGACCTATAGAACAGTGGCTGCACAGCATAAAACTGGGCCTTTTCCTGAGTGCGTGCAGAAAACTTCCACCTCCAAAACAGGCCCCGAAATGGCCTCAAATAAAAAAAACAGGGTTGCCAAGAGCTAAAGCCCTCTCCCGCAGCATATACTGCCCTCTTGCTTCACCGCGAAGGGCGTCTCAACCTGAGACAATGCACTCTTGCAATTTTCGGCTAAGCTACCTGCAGATATCTGCTCCCAAAACAGAAAATGAAAGCAACACTGCTCCTCTTACCAGAACACCGCAAGCTTGGCTTGCTTTCTTGAGCTCCTTACCACGAACAAGGCTCTGATACCATGTCAAGATTGTGGGAGAGAAGGAAGGAGTCTCACTTGTAGCTTTCTTGATTGCACAATGGGGGAATACACCCAAAGTTGGAGACTGAAAATAGTTTTCCTCTTCTTAGTTGTGTAAGCCAAAAAGAACTCTTATACAAAGAAATAGAAGAACCCTATATATGGGTCTCAAACCAAACTCAACTAACTAAGGTGGCATACTAACTGAGCCACAAACTAGAGTAGATAAGGATAGCTGTCATCTGGCTATTATTCATAGGCGGTGTACCAACCACATCTGCAACTGACAAGTCGGTGACATAAATGCACAATGGTCACCCTGGCATATCACGAGTGGAGCTCGATATCTCAACAATGATCACTACAACTCAATATTGATTTGCATTTACTTCTTCTTCATATATAAGTAACCATGTTAGTATCTTGTCACATTAACTCAAATGTTCATGGTCCACTAATTGTTATACCCATGTCATTAACTCCACTTACTTGAAGATGCCTCATATACTTGGCATTGTAGAGTAGTGACTTTCCTTGTCCATACTAGCATTGCCTTTATCATTTGACTTGTCCCTCCCCTCCTTTAATCTTTACTGTGATCATCCTGGAAATAAAACTCTCTCCTTACCATATCCCAATGTTTATCCTATGTATGATACAGTGAAAATTTTGCCAGTTCAACTACTCATATCTACGATCATTATCAACGACCAAGACCACTTGTCCAATCTGTGCTATCGAATTCATGTCTTTTGCTTTTGCCAAGTCATACTCGACTATACACTCAACCATCTCTAACCTTTCAAAAATAAATAATTTGGATTTGTCAATATATTCTTTATGGGAAGAAAGGTCAAATGATCATCCAAGCCAAAATTCTAGTCCATTTTGATTAGATAAAACTATCAAATTCTACCTGGTATTTTCCTAAGTCCACCCTCTAGCACAAAAATCCTTTGAACTAGGATTTTCCACTTGTCAAACTATAGAGGTACATCCTCCAAAGATGAAATCTCGATCATATCTACATTGAGTTCCTGTAAAAAGTTGGTAACAATGTGCCAATTGTATACAATTTTGCTTAAAAATTTTGCAATGTAGGCATTGTTTCTAGATGTTGCTAGTGAACAACATGATGGATGTGACAATGAAAGATCTAGGCCTGGAAGGCACGCAACCTACTCAATGACTCATTGACTGACTAATCAAAGCATAATCAAGCCTTTAGGCATCCTTCCTTATGTCAAGATGGTAGAGATTACTCATCGATGGCATACTTGGTGGTAAAGCCCAACTCTAATGGAATATCTTACCTTGTGTTACTCAAAAGACCATGGCTGCTTGAAGAACAAGCAAGGACAAATTGGTTTAAAGGAACCCCAACCCTAGGTAGGAAACCCAACAAAGTGGTGTTGGAGCTCCATGGTTCACAACAAGGAAACAAGTCCACCTCCATAGAAGTCTCCTCTAACTCTTCCAATGAAATAGAGGATAGAACATAGCCAAAGAAGACATTGTTAGGAAAATTTTCCAAAAGAAACCTAAATCACATCCCCTAATAGTAGGCACTAAAAAGCAACTCCTAAAATATGCAAACACACACACACACACACACACACACACATGTATATGCATATATGTATGTGTATGCATGTGCTTTTTCATTTTCTCCTTCTCTTACTATTTCTACATATATATGTGTATGTGTGTGTGTACACACACACACACACACACAAAAGAAGAAGAAGAAGAAGAAGAAGAAGAAGAGAGACAAGAAAGTGAAAAAGAAAGGAGAGACAAGAGAGAGAAAAAAAGAGGGGAGAGAAAAATAATGACCTCATGAGACCAAACAAATGGATATAAGCAAAGGAGATGGGTGGCAACCTCATAGAATTGTGATTTCAATATCTACCACAATAGGGGCAAATACAATGTAGTGACTGATTCACTCTCATGGACATGGTTATGCAGAGTGGCTCCAAGAACCTACTTCTTGAATGAAGAATTCATAGTGATTGGATTGGGGAGCTCCAAGAACCTACTTCTTGAATGAAGAATTTAGTCATATGTTCTAGAAATTAGAGCATGGAATAATGAAAGAAAACTCTCAATATCAACTCAAGAATGGACTTATATGGTCCCCTAGCAAAATTTTCATCTCCCACACTTTTCCCTTTACGCAAAAGATCATGAAAGCGATGCATTCTTGTCCTATTGATGTTGGTCACCTTGGTGACTTCAAGATATATGGAAATTTTTCCAAGAGCTTTTACTAGAAGGATCTATGGAGGGATATTAAAGACTTTGTCTCTAATTGCATGGTATGCCAATAAAACAAGGAGAAAACTTTAAAGCTAGCAAGTTTATTGCAGCCCTACCAATAGGGAAATGGACCCACATTACTATGGATTTTATCACTGGCCTACTCACAACCAAAAGAAGATGGAATATCATCTGTGTGGTGGTAGATAGGCTCAAATTTTGGCGTAATGTCCCGCAAACCTTATCTCTCCATTGGTGGAAACAAAAGTTCTATCACACTCAATCCGTCCCCTTTGTCTCACACTCTGTTGATAGATATAAGAGGGTAGCCTATTCTCACATCCCCATCTTGTTAGGATGAAAGCCTACATCACTCTGTTGATAGATATAAGAGGGCAGCCTATACTCACATCCCCATCTTGTTAGGATGAAAGCCTACATCACTCTCAATGGTTTTCAATGAATATCAGTTTTGACTTGTTGATGATATCAAACATTTCTTGATGAAAAGGCATACCGAGGGAGGTAGTTGATGAAGTAGAAAGTTGGATTGGATAAAGGTTTTCTATCTGTTGTTGGAGGAGTCAAACATTCTTTGGAATTATAGGGACACAGTGCACCAAGGGAGGTGATTTTGGAATTTTATCCTAGAAAGATCATCAAGAGGTGTAATGTATCTAAACTGCATAGTGTCACCACCTTTTCCATGGTGAATTTTGAATTATATCCTAGAAAGATCATCAAGAGGTGTAATGTATCTAGATTGCATGGTGTCACCAACTTTTCCATAGCCAGCTTCTCACTCAATGGTGTTTTCCACCTTTTTTTGGAGCGAGGCTTGTTATAACATAGAATTTTTTAATTTTCTTCTATAATAAATTTTTCCTTTGTTGTATTTTTCTTCCTTTCTACTCTCTCGAGGGTGTCTCTACCTTTTCTCAAAGAGAAGGAAAACATGATTAAACACAATATTAGTGAGTTTGGGAATCTCCCAATTCCCATTTTTTGAATACTAAAAAGGTGGCATCTGGATAACATGCCGAGAAGTTTCTCAAAACCATATGATGTGACCTATCATTGGAAAGCGCTTGAAAAATGGAATCTATTGAGCTATAGAGCGCTCAATTTGGAGTTATAGTGTTCAAGTTATGACAAATCCAAAGATTTGACCACGTGTCCCAAACTTATGGGAAATTCCCATATTCCCCAATATGGTGTTATTAGACTAAAGTCCATTTCTTTCATAATCCACATTTTGTTTTAAAGACAAGAATGCCCATGTTTAGAATCAAACACACCACATCTGTTGGATTGAAAGGAAAGGAAACAAAACAGGGATGGGAGTAACAATAGAGGGGATGGAATAAGTCATCCTCCTCACTAATAAAATCCAAATAATGATGGCTATTAGAAGTAGCAACATAAGAAACATTGACGACGAGCAACACCCCAAAGGAATAGAAGTGATTTGCTAGGATTGTTAGGATCCTCAAGAAGAGGAATACTTCTTCAAGCGATAGTAGCCATTGATTAGGAAGGGATCATCATAGGCATCTACAGCTTATATCTGCATAGAGCCATGAGAGTTGACTACGAGTACCTTATAGGGGCTCTTCCAACACTATTGGAGCTTTCTAGAAAACTTGACAAAGTGTGAATAATATGCCAAGATGAGATCACCTTCTTTGAATTCATTCTACTTGATAAAGCTATCATGGTAGACTTTGCATCAAGCATGTATGGCTTCCATACATTGTAAGGCCATCCTTTGGATCTCATCTAAACATTTCAAGTGCAACAGATAGTGTTGTAGGGACTCTACATCTCCTAATCGTTCTTTTATAGCCACTCAAAAAGAGGGCGGTTCTAACTCAATTCAAAAAATGGCTTTTGTACCATATACCAACTTCAAAGGTATTTATCTTGTTGTGGTCTTACAAGAGGTTATGTATGCCTAGAGAGCCTCTATAAGTCAATCATCCCAATCTCAAAGATGCACACCAATCGTCCTTGTCAAGATTGAACAAAGGTTACAGTTTGGTGACTTCAACTTAGCCATTGGCTCTAGGGTAGTAGGGTGTGGACTTGCAATGGTAGATCTTGTAGATCTCTGTCAACCCCTCCATGATCTTATTTAAAAAGTGAGTGCCACAATCATTCATTAGCTCCAAGGGACTACCAAAGTAGGTGATAATATTCTCATACACAAACAAAGCCACAATATTACTATTATCTCACTTAAGAGTTTTTTGCTTCACACCACTTCATCACTGGTCTGTACAAACTAGTATGTATCTATTCTACTTCCATCTAGCTGGAGGGCCTATGGGTCCCACAAAATAAATACCCCATTTCTCAAATGGCTTCAAGGGAGGCATCTGCTATAGTGACATCCCATTAGTTTTTGTGGACTTTTTCATTCAATGATAGACATCACAATGCTTATAATAATCATATGTATCTTTGTGGAGGGTTGGCCACCATTATCCTACAACAAGTGGAGATTTCCTGGTCGTGGCTTCTT
The DNA here is from genome assembly GCF_053477565.2 of Lygodium microphyllum. Taxonomy (NCBI): domain Eukaryota; kingdom Viridiplantae; phylum Streptophyta; class Polypodiopsida; order Schizaeales; family Lygodiaceae; genus Lygodium; species Lygodium microphyllum. Next base: position 58,725,415 of record NC_141164.1, on the reverse strand, counting down.
TCGCAAAGTATCTACCACATGGATCATCATGGTATGCCTTCAAGATGATTGCAATCTCATCTGTTGCTATATATCCCTACAATACTTCATTTTTACCTTTCTTATACAGAGTGCCACCTACCAAGGTGTAGGGGGCTAATTGTAATAGAAGCTTCTTCTTCTCTTGGCTAGAGATGCCAAAAGGGTAGTGTTGTGTGTCCAAGAGGTTGGCAATGTTTGTATACCATGGGGTCAAAGTCTCTCCCAAAAATAGAGCTCCATCAAGAAGATTTGGATAATCTTCCACTTCTTCTTCAAATGTGAGGGATTCGCAATACATGATTAGTCAGGACATGGGAACAACTAAGTTTACTAGAGATACATCCACCTCTTTGATCTCTCATATCTTTGTTCTCTATCATGGATTGTCTTTGTAGTCTTCTATGGCACTCGAGTGTTCTCTATTATACTTCATGTATGATGTTGCTTTTTGGCTATGTTGGAAGCTTGAACTTGATAGCTTTTGTTGGTGGAATATTTTCTTTTAGAACCATATGTTCTTTTTTATTGGATCATATTATTTTAGCTACTTCTAATTCTACCAAGTTGGAGGCATGTTCTTGATTCTTGAGTTGGTTACCTATGGCATTAGCCTTGACTGGGATAGTCTTTAGTAATGTGGCATTTTCCTATGCATAGACTAGAGAGAGGCTAGTAATCCACATATCTTCCAAGGTTTGGGAAATTTAGGGAGATGTGACCCTTCTCTCCATATCTATAGCGTTTCACTTGTGATCTCTATCCAGCACCTGAATGTCTTCCTCTATAACTTTGGGAGGGAAAGCTCTTTGGACCAATATTAGGACCAAAATCTCTAGGCTTTGGGCCAATGTCTTGCTTTGTCATCTTGGATTCCAATAGGTTGAACCTTGCTTCATCATCTTTCTTCCTTCTGTCATGCATCTCCTTTTTAGAGATCAAATTCCCTCTATGTGATTCCTTCTATGGCAATAAGAAAAGAAGGCTTCAAGGATAGTTGGCTTTCAGATATATTCAATCATGGCTAAATGTCCAACTTGATGGCACTTTCCACACCAAGTGTTTGATCCCATGAATCTCTTCTTGCTCTTACAATTTTTGATAGGTTGGCACTGTTCACTTTCAATGTTTGTAACTATTCTATAATCACATCTATTAGCTCCTTGTTAATATTTGCAACTGAGTTGGATAGGTAATCCTTCAAATTTTCTCCTCTTGGAGCCCCGGGGGGTCCACCAAGGTTTACCATATGGTACCACGTGAGTGTAAGGGAGGGGGTTATTTAAGGGAAGGAATGTACATTTTATAAGGTAAGGTCCCATAAATAGGGGGTAGATAAGGGGTATTTTCATATATTTCTTGCATGCAGGTGACGTCTTCTTATTACTACTAGTGAATCCCCCTGTGTCTTGGAGCACATGTAGTAGGGTTTTGGTGGGGAGTCTCTATAATCATTGCATAGACTGGCTGGATTAATGCAAAGGGTCCTCTATTCTGACTCTAGTCCAAAGCTCCTATTTGAACTAGTGCGATGTTGATTCAAGTTGGTAGGGTTCCATTGTTATTATTTATTTTCCATTGGGAAATTTATTTGAGGATGCTATTGTTGTATTTGAACCATCATTTGAGGCATTGACTATAGTCACTGTGGAGTTAGTGATCAACCAATTGAATGGGACCTATAGTGTGAGGCACTGCACTATATTGAAGCATTATATGCATCTGAGGGTGGGGATAGGAAATAGTCCCTAGGACCACATTTGGTGGATTGATAAACCATTCTTGGCATTGGAGGCGATAGAAATCCTCTTTCAAAGGTCATAAACAATATTTCTTTAACTTAATTATACAATCTTGCACCTTTCACTTTAGTTTGCAAATTAGCTAGTCTTCTCAATTCCACAAACTTTGGAACCTTTGGTATTAGGCCTCTAAGGAAACTCTCTTTGCCTTCACCCAAGTTATGGTTAGTCCATCTCTTTGGTATGGATTTCAGTCTAGACACATATGCTTCCACATGTTCTTGACAGGACTCACTCAAATTCATGAACTCCTTTTGTATCCACTCTTCAAAACCTTCATGCCTAAATTTGGTGAGAAAGACCACCTTCACTTCCCACCTTAGTTCATCTCATGTATGGAAGGTTCCTATTGCTTATCTCTTATAACACTAAAACACCACATCTTCGAAAGTGGTGGGAAAGATCATTGACCACTACTCTAGAGTTCTAGTATTGTTGGCAATACATGCTACCATGAATTCTACTACAAGAAGATCATGGTCTTCATTGTACGCTCCCTTGAAAATTGACAATGGAACTATATTCACTCGCTTGTCATTAACATTTTCAAGACAGATTTGGCTAGAAAGGAGACCTTAATTCGCCACTAGGACTTCTATGAAGAGTGCCACAAGGGCATCAAAGGAGGATTCTATTGCTAGCTCATTCTCAGCTTTGATTTTTTCCTTCTCTCTACTCACGTATCTCTGGACTCGTTCTAGTGCTTTCCCCTTTATTATGTCATTCATCAGGGAGTTGGCCCCACCTAGTTTGCTACTGCTTCATAAGAGGGAAGTTGAAGGCCTTTAGTCTCTAGAAGACTCCCTTGCCAACATTTCTTCTACTTTCTCCTTTTCAATCTCTAAATTCAGCTTTCATGCCACTACAAAGGGAAACATATGTTTTTCTAAAGGTATTAAAGTTCATTCTTATGAGAATTGTCATGGTGCCATATTTTTATTAGTATCAACTTCAGAGGGTCTCAATGGCATAAGTTGTGAAAAACACTCTATCTACTATCTTCCAATAGCTTTCCAATTAGACAAATAGAAGGTTGTTAGTGCACTAGGTATCCAATGTGTCTTATTTTTGTACATCCATGAACAAGTTTTAGCACTTCTCCTTCTTATTCTTGTGGACCTCCACACAACCATGACTCTTGGATATTCTTCACAATCTCCCACTTTATAATGTCTAGAAACCCCTCAATGAAAGCAAATTTTTCTATTGATGTTCATTTTCTCTATTTTAGCTTATTTGATTTTCAAGGAGATAGTTGACTAGAATGATAGAGCTCTTTGTAGCTTTAGAAGATGGTGGAATTAGTCTATCGAGAGGCTTCATATCAAGATGGTAATGTGTTTTCACCATTATGGAATGTGTATCTTGAAGAAAGTGTCCTTGGCCATGAATTCCACCAATTCTTTCATAGTGCTTAGAATCTTATAATCTTCTCTACTTCTTTTTCTCTTTAAGAGTACCATGATCAAATCTTGTCCCGTTACTTGAATATGGATTCTACCCTAATTACTATATAGGTTGTTTTTCCAAGTCCCACTTTGAAGCATGGGTTAAGATTTAGCCACATGGCCAAATCTTTACCCCTTATTTGAAAGTCGGACTTGGGAGATTCCCAAATTCTCAAATATAGTGTTTTAAATCCATAAATTTAATCACAAAATCAATCATTCAGCACCCAAAAAACAACAAAAATTTCCAATCATTTCAATCCTCAACACAAAGTTTATATATAACAACTCCACCCATTCTAGCATTGGAGTTTTCCCTTTTGAGGTATTGTACAGGTATAAGTGCCCCTTCATATGGTACTCTTCAATGATAAGATAAACCCTCATAGTAAAGAAGAATTAGAATGCATGCATGCCCTACTTCTCATGATGAAGATGTGTTTGAATGTTGCCACATTGCACAAGATTAGTATGATGGAGGGCTTGGTGAGTTTGTTTAATTTTGTAGGTTTACTATAAATTCATTTCCCTGGGTAAAGTGATATTTCTTCAACCTTAATCAATACCTTGAAGAACTTTGAAACTACTCAACTCTTGGTTCTGTCTTTTAGAAGAATGCCTATTTTGAAGCTTATTTGAAGACAATTGTAAAAATGAAGGCTATACTAAGTGCTTCACCTCACCTTTTCCCTAATCCAACTTCCAAGGATGTTGACCTTTCTAGATAAATATTTACTTCCCATACCTGTGAACCAAAAAGGTGCTTGAACATGTGATGGCTGATGCTAATGACCAAACTATCTCTCTACCTGTGAAGGATGGGATCTCTAGCTTGCATGTGCAGCTAAAGTCTTCGACAATTTAAACAAGGAGGTGCAGTAGATGCCTATAACTATTGTTTCTCATCCTTTCTCAAATAATGTTGGGAACAATTTGGGAAAAGGATTCCTCCTATCATTTCTAAGAAAGTATCAAGAGGCAACTTGGGATCCTTAGGGTGAAGAAGCTCACATCCAAGCTGAATGAATATTTGTACAACCAAAACCAGTAGAGCCAATTCAAGAGAGAACTACTTCCACTTCTATTGTAGGGACACAAACTTTCTAGAGATCTCAATTTACCTATAGTAAAGACTCGATTCCCTCAACTACTATAATTATGTCAGTTCCTAGTTCAAATGGTCATATTTCTACACCATCAACTAGCTAGTGATTTCTTTTCAAATGGTGGAGCCAAATCAGCTCTAGTGCAAGGACCAAAATGCCTCATGAACGGTGCTCTCCTTGAATCAAGTGATACTTAGAAGGCCATGAAATAGGTCAATCTTGGTGGAAGGCATAGATTAAGGAGAAGATTTGAGATCTTGGTAGTGTACTCCATGAGAGCTTGAGAAGAAGAAGAAAGAGAAGATCTTCTTGAAAAAAGGTAGCAATGGGTTTACCCCTTCTCTAACTTCCATACTAGCCCCTTTTACCAAGAACCTTCAAAATATGCATAGAAAGTAGTGATAACTTGCTAAATCAGTCTTGTTACCTCCAAATATGTTGAGTGTGGAAATGATTGGCTTTTGGGCTGATTTTTTGTTGTTTTTGTTTTTGCTGAATGGTTGTTTTTTGTGGTTGATTGTTTGAGTTTGAAGATGTTTTGAAGTGTTTGGAGTGGTTTGAGTATGTTTGAAAGGGTTTATGTTGGTTTTTGATGAAATATGTTGTTCTGAAGAGTTCTGTAATTCTCTCTGTATGGTTCTAAAAGGCCTGATTTTCTTCTGTTTTGTTCTGTTTTGGTTCTGTTTTGGTAGTTGAGATGGTTGAATGGATGTTTTGAGAGATGATTGAAATGTGTGAAAATGTTTATGAGAGATTGAATTGGTTTTTTTTTTGTTTTTATGGGTTCTGTTGATCTTCTATAAAGTTCTATAGCTTTTGTGCTTCTGTAGCTCTGTAGTCATGTTGCTCTGTTGTTCTGTGGACTGTTCTGTTTGTTTCTGTTGAGTGTTATGATGGATGTATGGATGTTTTGGAAAGTATTATTGTCTTAGGAAAAGGATGAATGGAAGCTCTATTTAGGTCAAAAGAAGTGAAGAAGTAGCTGATGAAGATTCACAGAAGGTTACAGAAGACAGTGACAGAAGACAGCTATCACAGGACACTATGAAGTCTCTGGTGACCCTTCACATCGGACATACCTTTTGGGGGGTGTATCCACGACCTAAGGAGGGTTATTGTGAGTGATTATCGAGTATTGTAGTGAGGATATGATGTATTATTGATGGAGAGAGAGAGAGAGAGTCAGAGATAGTCAAATCTATGAAAACAGTGTAATTGTATATGAGAGATTGAGAAAGAGAATTATGAAGATATTGAAGATGAATACTATATGATTGATTTCCATTAAAAGATGGTGTATTCTTTTGTGTTCTTTTTTATATTGATGGATTTTGTGAAGATGTTGGAGAATATGGTTGATTCTATCAAATCCGTGGGAGATATCTACTATGATGCTGCATGAAGAATTGTTATTTTCTTTGTTTTGATAATCAAAAGGAATGAAATAAAAGCTTGTTGATGTTACAAGATATATTTTCTTGCAAGAGAATTCCCTTTTCCTTGGTGTTCCTCTTGGGGCTCCAAAATATGTCTCTAATTCCTACCATAACTCAACACACCCTTCAAGAAAGCTATCATTTCCCTATAGTACTCCCTATGTAGCTGAGTAAAATAGGGTTTTTTGTTTGGAAATGAAATTAGATTTCAAGGAAAAGAGGAAAGAAAGAACCAAAGCATTGGGCTCTAATACCAATTGTAATGAAGAGACTAATGAGGGAGAAGAGAGGAGATAAAAGGCTGTAGAAAGGAGAGAGAGAATGAAGGAAAACCATGAAAGATAGAAGAAAGGTGAAGAGACTAGTTGATTGTAATTTCCCAATACCCTAAGTGTGTCCCTTTACACCTTTTATACCCATCGGTGTGACCAAGTATTTTACATAGTTCCTATGGTAAAAATTTGATATTTTTAAAATTATCCTATACAATATTATGGATGGATCAATAATCGAGATATTAATGTTGTGTGATTATTGGCCCTTAGGAATTTTGCACTATATAGACTATGCAAAGGTATTAGGAATAAAGTCCACAATAAGAAATGGCAAGTTTTCATATATTTTTCCTATTGAAATTGATAATGATGGCAAAAACTACAATTAAGTAGTAGTAAAGATGCACATTAAAGTTGAAAACAAAGGACGAGAAAAAAACTTAATTCATATATTTAAGTGAGTACGACAATTTTATAGTAGTATACATTCATTGTCTAGTGCACGTAGAGAATACTATTCCAAAAAAGATAACATTACAAATAGTTTCATTCCATTAAAATGAAAACATCCTTCACTATTTGAAGATTTCTTACTTGTTTGAAGTTCTTGGGAGTTACAATAATGCACTTTGCATATATTGCACAATGCTAAGCATCGAACATTAAGTCTACAAAAAAGGCCTTGGAAGCACACTATAGAGAATGAATGTATTCTTTTGTGAAGCACTTAGGTCTGTCCTAACCCTATTCCAAAAATCACCTTCTACTTTTTCTTCAATAAAGGTCTTACACAATCTCATGAGAACAAGTCTAAAGAAACTAGCCTATGGAATGATAAGATGAAAAGAACACTGATACTTCTTGATTTCTCTTAGGGCCACTATACCTAGCCTCTACTTGCATTTCTTGTGGAAATGCTCCGAAGGATTCTTCTTAAGGTAGCTTGAGGATGTTGGGTTAGATTTAGAGAGGAGCGGTACGTTGGTAGGCTATGAAGTGACATTCTCCAAGACTACATTTCAGCTAGTAGATGCTTCATTGAGCTAAACCTAATATGGTGCTATGAGAGAAAGCTTTTTTGCAACCACCTTAGGCCTAGCCATCTTTCCTACACACAGCAAGAGATTTGAAAACTCAATGAATAAGATAGAGCAAAATCCTCATATACAGTGCTTAAACTTTAAGTCTCGTTCACATAGATACACACTCTCTTTTTCTTAGCTCTTTTTTAACCCATTTACTATCTTCTTAAAGCTTTGTGTCTAGCCACTTGGCATGGTTTTCTTTGAAACTTGAGACATCATAATGCACTCTTTTAGTGACATGACATAATTCAATCATGTCTATAGTTGATTCATCAACACTTTTATTTGCTTTCTTCTGCAACAGTTGACCTTTATCTGTTAGTATGATCTTTTATAGCCAAGATAGTAATTGGATAATTGGATTGCTGCCATTCACCCCTTCATCATGATTGGTTTTTCTTTAGTATGCACTACATGCTATCCAATTTAAATGTTTCATCCTTGTGTAGACCAAAATCCAGTGCTTTTCATTTTTCAAAGTATAGCCCCCATGCACCTCAAGGATAAAGGCACATAATAAGTATGAACAAAAATATGGCCAATAATTCATATACTTCTAAAATCTTGACTTAGTAGGCACCATGTAATGTGTGATTGAACTTTTACCCTACACTTGCACCATGTTTTTATAAAAGCTATGTATAGCATCAATATATTATTACTTATCTCATGTAATGTGTGATAGAACTTTTACCCTATGCTTGCACTACATTTTTGTAAAAGCTATGTACAACGTCAATAAATTCTTACCTATCTACATTGTTAAACACCATCTTTCAAAGTAAGGGAGTCAATTTATTGAGACTAATCCAAACCTTGGATTTTTCCAACCTTGTTTTTCCTCCATTATTTCAATCAGGAACCACATTGTGTAGCTTTTTCTACCCATCATAGTATTGCGGCCTATGAACTACGACTTTCCCTTCTCATTGATAGGTGCTAAAAGAAACTTCTTGGTGTTCTCTAAAGCAATGTTTTTTTGGCAAGTGACCACATTTTCGTGATCTCTTCTCGTCCTTTTCAATTGTTAGTTGATGCTTGTATAGCCCAATCTTTGATAGTACTCACTTTACATTTCTACATGTTGCAGTGGCTTATTTTTTTAGTTGCATCCTATAAGTAAAGCAAATATATTCATACAAAACTTTCACCATGATTTTAACGAAAGCATGCAACAAAAAAATGTGCACAATCCAATGGAATATTGAATATGGACTTCCAAGTATGACATTCTTTATCATGTGTCGACGTAGCAATTGTCAGTCTTTGCTAGTCCTTCTTCCCATCCTTTCCCTCCACTCTCTTTGTCAAGTAATAAGATATGGATATTTTGCATTTACGCCGTTCAAGATTCCATACATACATTTTAAAGTTTGCAAGTCACCTGCAAGATGTCATTGAACTAAGTATTTACCAAACCCTTCAACTAAGAGCATCTCACCAAGTTCTTGATTATGGATGATCTTTGGAATGCTTGTGTGCATAAAGAATAGTTTTAATACCTCAAATGTTTTCTTAGGAACTTCAAATTCAACAAGCCATTACACATGGTGCTTTGATTGAACATTATAATCTTAGCCATCAAGGCCATATTGACTATGTGAGCAATAGCCTTTCTTTCCTCCTCTATTCTCAGATACCTCCAAGTTGTTCCATTTACCTTTTTGTTAATAGTGGTAGGATTAGGATTATTACAATCATAGAGCTACTTGACTCATCACGGAAATGGCTTTCTAATGCACCATTGTAGGTTGGTGAACCCTTTCCTCATCATTTGAAGATGATGCTTTCTCCTCCTTGAGGGTAGGAATAGCTCTTAGGACAAATTCATAATGGAGTAATTCATTGGATGATAAAGTGGAAGAACTTATATTCTCTCCTCCTCCACAGTATGTGGCTGTTCCTTGAACACCACATCACTACTCACTATGATCTTCTTTGTCTCTTGGTCATACAATTTGTAAGCCTTTTGCTCATCACTATAACCCAAGAAGATACATTTTATGCTTTTTAGTTTTAACTTGTTTTTCTTATCCTTTGGAACATGTGCATAACATTCATATCACCAAGGCATCAAAGACTTAGAATATAGTGAGCAGTCAACATGAAATAAGAAATCAAACAAGGATTCAAAACTTGGAGAATCAACTAGCAATAGAGAAGTTTGTTTTAGAAGAGACAATTGAAGCATTCATTACTCAAATCAAGAATTTGTGCTTCTAGATGGCTGGCAGTGTGATACAAAAGACTAGTGAGAAGCTGGCTTAGAATTGTCTTTAGATTTGTCTACCAAAGTTTAATGGATTGATAACTACCCTAAATACACTGGGGAGATCCCAAGCTTTGATATTTGAGGAGTTTTGTGCACCACCAATGGAGAAGAAGTTGTGGCTTAAAGCATGAGAAGGTAGTAGTAGTGGAGATCATGTTGTATTCTCTACCAATGTGAAAGACAAAGGTGGTTATTCTACCAATAGTGACAAAATATTGAATCAAGGTCAAAACACTATCAAAACAGCCTGTAACCAAGGTACACAATGCATATGTGCTCCTTTGTTTCCAAGATTGTAGAAGATCTACATTTAGATGAGTTATAACACTCAAATTTGATAAATCGAGGATGGGCTCCTTTGTTTCCAAGATTGTAGAAGATGTGCATTTGGAGGAATTATAGCACTCAAATTGGATAGATCAAGGATGGGATATGGTTTTGGATTAGTCTCCAGTATCATCTCTAGAAGCTCATAAGAATCAATGATAGTTGCAATTTTAAACTTTCACAAAGTGTAGTTTGTACAATCTTACCTTCACTAAAGGTTGGTGGATGAATCTTGAGTATTTGAATTATCGCTACAACAATACCACCACGTGATGTAACAAATGGAATTTCTCCTCTCGATTATTGAAGCCTTGGGGTTATTTATACATTGAATAGAAAAGGGTTATGTTTTATTCATAGATAAGGATATTTATAAATAGGCCTCGAATGCACGTGATGTAGAGGATATACATATAGTAACTTCCCCGAGCCTCTAGCATACCCTTCACTCCTCAGAGTCCCTTGGGATCTAATACCATGTAGAAATTACACAATATAGTGAATAAAATTTGAGTAAGGAGAAGAGAATACACAACAAATAAAGATGAAAATTTGCTTTAATTTTAAATGAACCAGTACAAAGATGGCTGTATCCATCCATACACTTCTACTGTGAAGCTTAAATGGCAATCTAGACAATGGTATACAAAGAGCTTAAGGCTAGTTAAAAGAACTCTAACAGGGTGAAAGATAAATTGAAGATGGATTTGGAGGGGTCTTTCTTTTATAGCTCCAGAAGGTAGTCTACTCAACATATCCAACCATATTATGAACCTTTCCTAGTTGGCCAAGGAATATTCCCTTTACCGTCGAGTCAAAGGCGCTACCCTTAGACCCCTGTCAAAGGGGCCCATTAGCCCCCCTAAGACCCCCTAGCTAGGGGCCGCAAATCCCAAAATATGTATCCCTAATAACTCCTATACCTTGCAACTCAATGCCTCGGGTAATTCATATTATATATATACCATCTATATCACGTGCGTTCAAGGCTTATTTATAAATATCCTTATCTGTGAATTTTTTCTCAATAAAATATAACCTTTTTCTATTCAATCTATAAGTAACCCTTTCATATGGGACCCTTTTGTATGTAAAAAATGTGTAAAATGATATTTTAAAAATCCCTTATATTGAATCCACATGATATATACATATATGTATGATTGGCCTCCCCAAACTCAATGCATTGTCTCTAGAGTTGATATTAGCATAACTACTCTATCTAAAACCAAGGCTAGATCCAAAAAGGTTACCTTTTTGCTATTGTGTCACATAGACCTCATCTCACATACAAGTCAGGATCCAATCCACGCGATCTTACATATGGCTTCTCCTCATAATGGGGGTATTACAACTTAGAGCATTATGGATCATTGATGGTATATTAAAAGGGTGGGGCATTAAGCATATCTAATAAATTTTGTCAAAATTTAAGGCTCTATTAATCAAAGTTACACTAACTTTTTCAAGATTTACTTCCTTGATGATCTCACTTTCATCCAATTTGATGAAAATTTGAAATTTACCACTACATTCCTCAGCAAACATATCATAATATATTACCATTGCTGACTACTTATCTTGCATACTTTGACAAATCAGTTCCATTGACTGCTATTCACAGTCAACTCATTCATTAGTATTTTTTTGTGCTCTTGTGCCTGTTAATTTTTCTAAGATCGTCAAATTGTAGCTTTGTCTCCTGATATAAGATACGAATGTCATGAATAGTGTATTGCATTATGATAATCATATTTTTTTTTTAGTTATAGTTTCATTCAATTGCTTTGCTTATCCTATAAGCTGTCATATTTAAAGTTGATATACAACTATCACATCATGATAGTTTTTTACAATTGCTTAATAGATTGTGAATACTTTGAATGCTTGATCAATGAGAAGCCTAATGTAACCAAGCAAGCCGTTTTCACCCTTGCACATATCTTAGCATTGGTATACTCTGAATAATGGGACACATTCTAGCTCTATCTCAATATGCAACTCCTTTTTTCATGTATTCATTTTGATTATTGCTTATGCCCTAGTTACAAACATATAAATTGATTACACAATTTAGATGGATGTATATTGAGTGTGTAAAGATACTTTATATCAACACACAAAGATACTTATGAGAACAAGGGGTTTAATATCTATGGAGTTAGACTTTAGAGGAACGGATCGACATACATATTTGTTCATCAAAATAGGGTTATTAAATCTACGAAGGTAAACTAGAGAGGCATGGATAGACACATTGAGAGGCTAATGAAAGTAGTTGGTTTTGTGTTTATGAAGATAGACTGGAGGAGATGTACAAATATATTAATGGAAATAGTGAGTTGTATATCTCAAGAGATAGACTAAAGGTGCACAAATAGACACATAAAGATGTCAAAGGAAACCAAGTAGCTTAGTATGTGAGAGAGGATGGATATACATTGTAGAGTGCATAGACAAAGATAGATTGCATACATTGATTATTGATGATTTATTATGAGCAAGAGAGATCAAGGTAGTTCAATAAGTAGAAAGAAGGCTACATATACATAGAGAAGAGGTCACAGTAGACCTATGAGAGAATAGTGAAATGAAGAAAAATAGTCAAGAGAGAAGGGATATGGAAGAGTTTTCATTTTTTAAATATTTTAAATTTACTTTCAAAAACATTTTCAAAAAAAAAAAAAATTAGAGAAGAGATCACAATATAGCTATGAGAGAATAATGAAATGGGAAAAAATAGCTAAGAGAGAAGGGATATGCAAGGGTTTTTAGATTTTAAGTATTTCAAAATTACCTTAAAAAATATTTCCAAAAAACAAAAAAAATGACTAACATGTTTGTTCTTTGACTCAAAGTTATAATATTAAAAATTTTCAAAAAACATTAAAAGAAACTCTCTATTTTAAAAAAAAAAACTATAAAATGGATTAGTTCATATCTACTAATCATTTTGCATTGAAAAACAAGCGCCACAGTCCAAGAACTAACTCCTGTTTAAATATAAAATTTGATTGAAAAAAGACATTTGAATTAGAAGAGAAAAAGAGCAAATCCTTTCTTGATAATATAAAAAAGGGCAAAATGAGATTGCAAAAATGAAAAATGAAAATGCTTGTTTTACAATTTTCTCTCCACTTTTCCTTATTCGAAGGAGTAGGGAGGGGGGAGCAAAGGCTAAAAGGCTCATTTCTCAGTTCATTTTTCTTCATGGGAGTGTGTGTGTGTGTGTTCATTTTGATTATAAAAATATATGTATAAGCGATCACAATTATGGAATGTGAAAACCTTCTTTGAAAAGTTTACCCTTAAGAGAAAAGCATGCCAAGATATGCCCTTTAAAAGATCACTTACATTTTGGAAACTTCTTGAGGATACATTTTTTATGCTATTTAATATTAAGATATGTAGTAGAGACCTTGTAATTCAAATGAAAGGATGGCCTCTATCTTCAAGGACTACTTTGACTCAATCCAAGGTAATAGGTGATATATTTTGTTGTTGGCAATACACTTTTTCAATATAAATGTAAATAATAATCCATCAAATCTTATCAAGTGGTCACTAATTGAAGAATTATATTGAGAATGTGAAATTAAATCTTTAGAGACTTTACCCTTGATAGAAAGGCATACCAAGTAGAGTCAATTTGAAAATCTTTTACTTTAAATTTAGAATGTGAGTTCAGAATTTCCACTGTAGAGATGGAAAGATGGTCTCTCTTTTGAATCAACATTCAAATAAAGGACCACTTGACTTAGTCAAGAATAACATAAAGAATGCATTGTCATTATCAATATGCTTTTTTTATAAATGAAATTTACATTTCCTAGTAGTGGCATTAAGACCAAACCATGCAATCACAAATGGAAGAAATACCATGTTTCTACTTTAGTCAATGACTTGCCATGAGTCCAAAAAATTAGAGTCCTCGGAAAAATATCATTTTTCAGCCCCTAAAATCATAACGATCAAGCCAATGCATTTAAGAGAAAAGCATGGCACCAGTACCTCTCATGTTGAATACTCTATCACAAAATGTGCAATCAATCATGAACCTTTGATTCAGATGAAGACTTGATCAAATCTAGTGAAGCTTTACTACATGGGTTGTTTACAAACTAGTTATCTCAAAGTTGAATGGCACAAGGCTCTACATTTTTGTTTAGTATTTAAAATAACAAAATTTTATCTTTTTTAAAAGTAGTAAAAACTCTAGAAAAAGAGGACTAAATAGTAAAACACTCTATATAAAAGGAGAATTTAATATTGATGTCCAAAGCTGGTGTCTTATGGTCCATGGGGCATGCACAAATGACTCTAGGGGCATTCATGACATGTTTGCTTTTGTAAGAGCAGTCACTTACAATGGTGCCCGATAGTCAAAAAAACCCTAGCACGTTGATCTTGCTCATGAACTACTTGTACGCACCTAGTACGGGGAATACACCTTGGATTGGATTACCAAACCAATAATTCGTTGCAGCCATATGCAAGATTCATTACGCATTAATATTAGCAGCTTAAGCAAGATTAATTACGCAAGAATAGCAGACCCTGCAACTGATCCTGATGCTATTGTGTTCTCATTGTTCTTCTTGCCCACATGAGCTGCTGCGCCAACCACGTTTCCATTCTGGCATGGCCCCTTCATCTGATCAGACGATGCCACCATGGACGACTTCTCCCATCGCTCATCTGCCAGGATTTGCTGTTGCCGGCACTCCTCTGAGCAGAATGCCCTGTCCCCCCTGCAGTCCATTAATGGAAGCTCTTGCAGTCACAATATGGACATTCAAATAGCAAGTATTCTTAATCACATTTGGAGCTTTTAGAGAATTAACTTCAACAGATATGCCTGAACATTGAACTAGCAATCATAAGTGGGGCTTTTAGAGAAGAACTTCAAGAGCTATGACCGTGTTGCAAATTCGAGACTACAGATACTGTATTGTCTGGAAAATTAGCTTCAGAAAGCCATGCAACGCTTTACATAATCTGAGGCTACCCATAATATATTGAAATATGCTTGAGAGATTACTTAGCTAGGTGAAGTCATCTGATTGAATTGGCTAGTAGCACTAATCAGATTCTCTATGGAAGACAACAGTAAACACCTTATCAGATTCCTGTTGAAGTTAAGAGTACATACCTCCTAGGATCATCCTCTCCCTAGATACCAAAAGTTAAACTAAGTAATCTCCTAATCATGTTTGGATCTAGCCTCAGACCATGTAATGTTGCCATGGCTTCAAATCATCCTCTCTCTGTGTATTGAAGGCAAACTTGCACATTTGACAGTACCATTTCACATTTGAGGGATGTCTAGGACAATCACATACCTGTACATGAAGATGTCTCTTCCATGTCCAAGACCCCTCTTGCAGAAGAAACATTCATCCAGGAAAGATTGGGCTATTGCCTCAATAAAGTGTTTCTCTCTCATGGAGAATTTTGAAGGATTGGAGACCGTGTTCTTGGGCAAGTTCAACTGCGTTTCCCTGGTGATGCCCTCACTTCCCATGTTCTGAAACTGGGTTCTTTCTTGCGGGTAATTCCCATATTGTCGAGTCTGATGCTGCAATACAGCAGCTTGTGTGGTGCATAAGGCTCTCTCATGCTGCACCCTTCTACCGCCGTCGATCCGTGCACTACAGCGGTCCATATTTGCTCCATGCCTACGAGACCCTCCTCCAAGCTGAGACATGCTGGTGGTCCTCTGCATTGTTCTGTCCCTTTTACCAAGCATTCTCGTGAGCTTCTACCACTATGCAGTGCCTTAATCCATAGCGTCTTCCATGAGCTTTCTGCACTTTTTTCCTTCCATGAAGCTGCTGATCTGGATTCAAGGTGCAAAAACCTGCATTTAACTGGATAGATTAGTAAAAGTGCTACCCAATGCTAGCAGAATTAATTAGTTTGCTGAGATCTCAGTTAGATCAGACCACCTAGTCTAGGTTATGACAGTCCGTCCATCCTAAGTAACTACTCTTACAAGCTGGATTATAACAAATTACGACCATCAACTGATCCAGATGATAACAAATTACGGCCATCAACTGACTCAGATGATGATATGAAACCCTAAAATTCATTCTTATTGAGATAAAAGTATGTAAGCTTATGTGACGACTATATTTCTTTCTGTAAGATTACGCATGTGACGACTATATTGATCAGAGATTCGAAACCACTTTCAGTACAATCAGGCTGAGACTCGAGGCACGAGAGTGGGGACGTGCTACTGCAAAACGGTAGAGAAGTACCTGCTTAAGGAATAATTTGTATCCTTGGCACTATGGGCAGCTGATGACAGTAGTGGGCTTCAAATGTGTAGGATGGGTGATCATGTGATATACAGGATGACAACGAGGCAATTCAGAGAAACAGCGACTAAAGAAGAGAGAGAGAGAGAGAGAGAGAGAGAGAGAGAGAGAGAGCGCGCGCTAAGTAGTAAGAATGGTGGAGATACGTAGGAAAGCACAGAGAGAGAGAGACAGAGCGCTAAGAATGGTGGAGATAAATAGGAAGGCACAGAGAGAGAGAGCTGTACGAGAAGTAAAGAGAAATAACTTCTGGTCACAGAGAGAGAGCTCTACTGTTCGAGTTCTGGTTAGAAAACAGAGACAGAGAGAGAGAGAGAGAGAGAGAGAGAGAGAGAGAGAGAACTCTACTGTTCGAGAAGTAAAGAGAGAGATCTGGTTGAAAACACAGAGAGAGAGAGACAGAGACAGACAGAGAGACAGAGACAGAGAGAGCTAGCTAGACTGGAGTGCAGGTTGAGAGGAAAAGAGAGAGACAGAGAGAGAGAGAGAGAGAGAGAGAGAGAGAGAGAGAGAGAGAGAACGAGCGTGCATGAAAGTGAAAAGAAAGGTGGCAATGGTACCTCTAATTATTATAAGGCACGCTCAAGGTAAAATTTTTGCCTTATTATTATGATTGTTATTATTATTATTATATTATATTATTACTGCTTATATCATAAAATAAAGAAACTCCGAACCTTCATGGCAGGGCGTTGGGCCCCACTTCCTCGCCTTTTTGGTGCATACGTCAGCGCATCTTCTTCCCCTTCTCCCTCAGAGACGAGACAGGTATCTCAATAATTTGGCCCTTGCCAAACCCATTTTGACATGACATGAAGACCCCCCGCCCTCCCTTGCCCTTTTCCCATGTATCGTATCATGTACCCCACTCTGGCCCCCCAAGCCTTAGATACTTGTCATGATTCTTCACCCCCCCCTTTCTCCTTTTCATAAGGACTCGGGGAGCCTTCATGCCTCCGGACTCATAATGACAACTCGAAAGGCATTGCCTACACATACGCTTGCTTGTAAAAACCTAAATGCATCATACATTCACATCAATTTTAAAAGGTCCTTATTTTCTTTTGCAGGCTTTTTCCCGTGCGATTGGAGCATCCACCCAATGTGAAGAAGTGCCATCCATCCTTCCCTCTAAACAATGTGAAGAAGTGCCATCCATCCATCCCTCTAAACAATGTGAAGAAGTGCCATCCATCCATCCATCCATCCCTCTAAACAATTGGTGCCTGCCCACCTCACACATCACCCCTTCAAATTTTCCCTTGGACATCTGCAAAGCAATGAGTCATGTGACTACCAAAAGAACCTAGGCGTTTACTCTGCTCTTCCAAACTGTTACCAAGGAAAGACTTTCACTGAGGCACACATTACCAAGGAACTTATGTATTTCTCAACTATTGAACGTAAGCATGACTATCCTCGGTACGTTTCCACACACCTTCTTTTAAAAGAAAAGAGAGAGAATTTTGAAAGGTTGCATATTGGCATGGCCAACCGATGGGTGCTTTTCTCATGGGCACATATACTTGGTACTAGGTGGTCATTTCATCTCCTAACTCTGATGCATAGTAATGCACATTTTTTTAATGTTAAGGTGACAAGCAAGTTTGTGGATACTAGTTGGCAGTTGCTTGTCAAAGCATGGTCTAGCCCTTCCTCTTTACTCATTGGTGGAATCTTCCTAGGTCCCTACCAAAAAGTGCATAATAGCCAGTGGTTAGGAAAGCTATCTTGTCCAAAAGAATAGGAACACGAGCCAAAGGTTTTGGCTACAGTCTTACCATCTTTTCACATATTGGAAGCGGAAATTAAAGACTTGAACACCATCAATAAGAGTGTTTTTCTATCACGAAGGAAAACGTGAAAGTAATATATAATAATCAAGTATAAATAACATTAGATAATAAAAAAGGCATTGAATGGAGGGAGAAGAAGGTGTGTGTTCATAAGGAGACAAAATAAGCTCTCTACTTAGGACTCCAAAGTGGACAAGATCCAAATGTATGGATGATCTATTTGAGTAAACACTAGAGCTCCCTTTCCTTTGCTCATAAAACTGCAAAGCTAACTAGGCAAAGCCTCTTGAGGTTTACAAGTTTGCAAACCATGCAATGTATGGTTAGTAGGCTTGACCAACAACACTAGTGAGGCCATCTAGTACATAGAAGTGCAATGATTGTAACTATTCTCTTTTACATTTAGGAAAATAACTAAAATATTTCAAAGAAAATAAAGAAAGGAACCAAAGCTAATATTTTTTATATCAAAACCAACCAACCACTATGCAAATGTTTACATACTTATCCACATTGACCTTAATGATTTTAGCTCAATATGACCATGTAAACATTTCAACACTAATTGCTATTGACCAAATATCGCATATAAATGTTCAAATGCAAACCTCTATTAACCTTAATGAAATTGGCTCAATAAATGCCATGTTGTGCCTCTAACTAATCTTTTTGGTAGGAGAAAAGAGTGACAAGGAGCATAACAAATGTAGTTAATGAAGTCACTCTATGCTTGGTGACCACCCTATGTGTAAGAAAGGTAGTACCTTCCACATACAAGCAAGGTCCCTCATATGTAGGTGGAAACTCTCTCCTTGCCTTATATGTACCTAGCCTAAGAAGGATTTGCACAAAAGGATTACAGTAAAAGATTAGACTATCTTAAATTAGTATATAAAAAATAGAAAAAGCAAAAAACCAAATATCATAGCTAGACAAGAGTTAAATCTACACCCATGTCAAGCGATTTTAAGTGCAAATAAACTACCAATGTTTCTTCACCTCTTAGAATAGTAATGAAACTTAAATGTCACTCCCATAAGCATGAAAATCAACAAACATTATGTTAAAGACAATGGACTAGAATATGCTGCATTGATTCAAATATCTATCTCAAATCAAGCATAATCCATTTTCCCAACATTTATTTATACTCATAGGAGGACCCTTCACTCTTTAGAATCTTTCCTAGGTTTCTAAGGATTATGTATTAGTTAAAGGAATCTTCTATAACAACCCACCACTAAGATGACTTGGGAAAGATCCTCTTTGTTGGTTCTCAACCACTTTCATAAGCTTCTCCCAAACATAAAGATAGTGGCTTTTCCCCACTCATCTATATTTTGTGTACCTTGTACTTGTGCAAAGTTGTGCAAGTTACTTTTCAAGTTAATTGAGAATCTCTTTGAGAGTGGAGTCATTTTTTCACTTCTACATGCTAGGATCTCTCCAACTCCTTTTACCTTAAAATCCAATAGTGCTTCATTTCTCCTGTCAAACATGTGAGCCTCCTCATGAAGTCTCAAGTAGCTTTTTCTATACACCAATCCTAACAATTATTCACTTCAAAACATTACACATTTCTAAACTTTGGAGATATCTAACTTAAACATCGACACATGTAGCTACTAAATTTATTGTGTGTTGATGGCTTTTGCCAGTCTTTAATAGTTTGAGATTATTTCTTAGGTGCTACTACTTGACTTTCACATAAAGTGTGACATATCATGTTCACGTGCAATCTTAAAGGCAACGTGGATTAACATTTACAATATTTTATATCAAGATATTGCATGTTTGAAATGTATTATATTGGGCCATGATTAATGTAGCCATCTATTATTTATAGGAAATTAATCAAGCAAACAAAGAATTTGATGTTAGCACTTTTGACTTGAGACTTGAGTCTATTGTAAAGCATTATCACAACTTTTGATATGGCATAAACTTGCTTCTAATATCTCCCTTGTGGAGTTATTTAACCTCCATCATTGCAAGCGTGCATGTCCTACTTGCAAGGGAACCTTCATCTCATGTTCCTTACAATTCTTTGCCTTGTGCAAATAAATAGGTTTTTAAATCCTTATGCACTCATTTCCAACTCCATGACACATTGCTCCTAGAAAACTAACCCTTGTTCTATTACTATATAGTTTAGCATATATATGGTAAAATGCTGAATAATATCACCAATGATCTTACATGCACATGCACTAAACAAAGATATCTAGAAACATGGAAAGCTTTCCATTTAGAATGGTATGTAGGTTTACTTATGTGTCCTCATTATATATTTTGTGCCTTGGTTTCACAAACACATTTTTATTAAGGTTCCATACCTTATTGGGGAAACCATGAAGTAATAATTTCCACTACACCATCATGCATCCATTAGGTTGTGATATTTGGCCTAAGAATTGGGATTTGTTTGACATTGTCAAGAAAATTTATGACGTACTAGTTATTTCTCTATGTCTTGCATTTGATGCAATACTAAGTTCAATCATAATTGTGAGGGTTAATTGCATTACATGAATAAATGTGTTACTTTTTCATTGGTGCCATATGGTCTTCTAGTTGCCTCAAACATACATTTCACTAATTTGTTGTCAAGATCTTATATACTTCAATTGTATCCCCATTTTGACATTATAAAGCACTTAAAAGTTTACAAGATACTCTACAACACTACAACTGCTTTTAAAATATTAGGAACTAAGAGTAAGGCACTAAATAGGCAAATTTATTGTAAGAATAGGTCATACAATCACATCATAACCATAATTTTTCCACATGTCTTTGATTCCTATATTGTCAATGTATAGTTGCCACTTATTAGCACATCAAAATTGAAAGAAGTTAACACTTTGGATAAGAGATTCATTAATGCCAAAAAGAAGTTCATAGAACTTCATAAATAAGTTGTTGGGTTGCTTTCTAAGATCCTTTCAAGATGCTCACAATTTTGTGGAGAATAATTAGGTGGGTGATTATGTCCATACTTTCATGTTATTTTGAGACCTTTTGCACTAACCTTTCGTAGAAAAGATTGTGATGTTAGGAATCTTTTACTTTTCATAGCAATGTTTTAATTAGGTAAACCTTTTGCAAGAGTAATGATTCCAAATGCTAAGCTACCTTAGATGACAAAAATATAATAAACTAATAATTGGGAAATCATCAAGTTGAATTACTATTCATCAAATACATTGAAGTGCAAGTGTTGTAAATTTGTTACTAGATTCACATTTTGTGACAATAACTTAGATTGATGCCATCAATATGCATGAATGATTGCAAAGGAAATTCATCTCAGTTTAAAGTTTAACATGAACACAATAGATCATCATGCTTGTGATATGAGTGTAGTGTAGAATTTTTATAGGTGCATACCCATTTTAAACCAAATCACTATTTTCATTAGTCAACATTTTTGTTGAACATTCTTTGCTTCTTCTTATTTATATGATGGGTATGTAATCAATATAAATACTCATATAATATGTTGACAAGGGTCTTAATATTTAGTTTCTCATATACAAAATATGTTTATTTTCTCACCGTGTTGCTCTTATGTAAATTTGTGTATCTCTCTTATAGCTTAGTAGAGCATATGGAATCTTGCTTGTGTAAGAAAATGGCCATGCACCCATGTGGTTCTATATTACCAAAATGTATTCTAGTTTCCATGAAAAAGATAAGCAAAGATAATAGAGACCATGCAAGTCCCATAACCCATGGCTAGAGTAGGTGAAATAAGAGAGAGAGCTAGATGAAAAGAGGAAGAAGCTAATTGTGAAATGGTGGAATAAGATAATATTTTCTACTTCTTGAAATCAATATGTGCAAGTTCCTTCTTAAGGGATGTGCAACCTTTTGAAACACTTTTTATGAATAGATTTGGATTTTCTTTTATACTAGGAGGAAAGTATAAAGAAACAACATAAGCTAATTAGCTAGTGTACATGATTATGTGCCACAAATATGAAATTTAACAAACTCACAAAGTTGACATTAAAATATTTCATGGAGGAACTATTAGCTTGTAGGGTTAAGGATCCCTTCTTTAAGCACGTCAATACCCTCAAATCACTCTATAGGTAATGGTGATGTGTCAATTGTATGTCCATATGATTATGTGAATGTGAAAATGAGATTAGAGATATGATTAAGTACAATGGATCCATGCTTGATCTTGAAAATGTAGTAGAAATAAGAATGGAAATGAGTAACATCCAAGTTATTTTATGTATTTGAAAAGTTGAAAATAATCATTAAAAGGCAGAAATGTTGCATGTAGTATATATTGATACTAAGGTAAGATGATAAGACTAAAATTTAGGACTTTGATCTTTTATTGGATATTTGATGGGATGGCTCGTGGGGTGGCTATGGGCCATAACATTTATATTCACATTAACTCTCATTTTTGTATCTTTTATTGTCACTTTTTCCTATCATAGTTTTACAAATCATGGAGCCACAACATGATTGCTCTCATTTGAGTCGTTATTTTAGGATGGGGACAAAAAGAAGTAGAAAATAGATATTGTGGGTATTCATGAAAGTGTTTCCTCTTGTGGAAAGCCCCACGTGCAAAGCTTCAATGCTAACTCTTGGGATGATAGAAGCTTTTCCAATCTACATCATTATATGTCTTCATGCAAGATGGAAGAATAAATAAAATGCACGTGGTCTCACTAGATGATTACGCCCCATGATATCTATCCAATCAAACTCATTCTTACCTTGAGGCCTCCTTGCCACAATGATAAACTTAGACCAGTTTTTGGTGCCTTGATCCATCCAAATTGTGAGGTTGAGAGGTAAAAGAAAAAGAAAGAAACAGAGTATACTAGAGCCTTACTCCTCCCTTATGCCTCCTTCATTCACACAATCTAAGGCATACCTACCATAGCATGACTAGAGAGGTGATGTTTGGTAGTCGCTCAGGCCCCTCTTTGCAAGTAGCATTGTCTTGATGCCATACAACACATGGAGTCAGCTAATCATGTGGTTCCTAGGTCTACCTCACTAGCAAAGCACTTGGCCATGATGCACTTGTCATGTGGTTCCTAGGTCTACCTCACTAGCAAAGCACTTGGCCATTACCCACTAGGATCAACCTGAGGTTCCTATGAATTTTGGTCTCTTAAATGGAAATCTAGCATGCCCAATCAAGAAGGATCACTTTTGTGAGCAATCAAGAATATTGAGAGCACACTAGAGAGTGTGAAATTAGGGAGTTGAGTATTGACCCCTTGGCCACAATATAATCATATTCTAGCCCCTTAAAACAATGTTAGGAAAGGTTCCAAGATACAACCTTGGTTGGTGAAGATGATTAACTCTATCCCAATTTTCTAGTGATTACATTCATAATAATAGCTTCCAACTCTTGGCGGCAAGCCATGTGTCACATCAAACCTCTATCAAGCAACCTTTTATAAAGAAAAAATATTGGCTTTGAGATACATTGTATAGCCCATCCTTAGATGCCTACTCTTTTGAATTAACCTCTTGCCATCCAAGGCAAAGTAACACTTTCATTAGAGGTCTAAGCATAACAATAAAACTTAAATTCAAAGTACCATGGCTTGTGAATAACAAATTTTTAATAAGGATTCCTACCATGCTTAGATCTAAAATACCTAATCATAAATCTTAACCTTAGAGTGCAATCTTCTTTGTAAAATCTGGCATCTCAAAGACTCAATTAGTCATTAGGTTTTTCCTAGATTCTAGTTGATGGATTTTGGTTGGGATGCCTTTTTCAAAAATCCTATAAGTGATTTCCATTCCCAATAAGAAACTCAAGGAATCACATTTGAGCCACTACAAGGATATAGGAGGTGACATTTTGCTACAAAGAGTGAAAGAGAGAGAGAAAGTGAGAGGGAAAAAGATCGTGCCTTTAGGAGGGAGAGGGAGAGGAAGAGAGAAAGAGAGAGAAGGAGAGCTTCTCATCGCCACCGCCATTGTTGCTCATGAAGAAGATAAAGAAATGCACAAAGGAAGAAGAGGGGCCATCGTGAAGAGGAGACGAAGAATCCATCCTCAGGCCTTTGTGGTAAGTACATTGCCCCCTCTTGGTTTGTTATTCTTCTTTGTTCTTTTCTTTTGTTTGTTTTTGTTGAGAATGAGGTGCATTGAGGGTGAAAGAGAGGAAGAAGAAGAAATGAAAAGGAAGAGAGCATGAGAGAGAGAATAAACATGAAATATAATAAAGAAAGAGAGAAAGAGAGGGAGGGAGGGAGGGAGAGAGGAGAATGAGTGAGAAAATATGAGGGAGTGGAGAGAAACAAAGAGAGGGTTTGTAGCGAAGAGAAGACAAACAATCCATCCTCCTCTTGGTTTGTTCTTGTTCTTTTTTCTTGTTTTTGTTTGTTTATTTAAGAATGAGGTGCATTGAGGGAGAAAGAGAGGAAATGAGAGAGAGAGAGAGAGAGAGAGAGAGAGAGAGAGAGAGAGAGAGAGAGAGAGAGAGAGAGAGGTTTGTATTGTTTAAATTGTTATCTATTTAAATAATTGATTAGTAGGTTTGTTTACAATTAGTAAGTTTATATTTATAGATTTCTAGCTTATTTAAAGAGAAAGAGGGGGGAGGGAGAGAGGAGAATGAGTGAGAAAACATGAGGGGGTAGAGAGAAACAAAGAGAGGGTTTGTCGCAAAGAGGAGACGAACAATCCATCCTCCTCTTGGTTTGTACCTGTTCTTTCTTTATTTTAAAATTTTTTTTTCTTGAGAATGAGGTGCATTGAGAGAGAAAGAGAGGAAATGAGAGAGGGAGAAGGAGAGAGAGAGAGACAGAGAGAGAGAGAGAAAATAAACATGAAAGATAACAAAGAAATGGGAAGAGAGATAGAGAGCGAGGGAGAGAGGAGAATGAGTGAGAAAACACGAGGGGGTGGAGAGAAATAAAGAGAAGGGCAACAAAGAAATAGAGAGAGAAAGAGAGAGAGAAAGAGAGAGAAAGAAAGAGAAGGGGGAGAGAACATAAAACGAAGAGTGCAAAGAAAGAAAGGGGAAGAAAACCAAGATTTTAGTTGACGTTACTTTTGTTGAGTTACAAGAGAAGAAATCCCTTCTCAAAAGAATTAAGAAAAAGAAAAGGAGAATGAGAACAAAAACCAATTGTTTGTTGTAATGTAGACAAAATGAAAAAGATGATGGTCGTGATATTCAAGATCGCAAGGCGTATCTTAATCAGGGTGTCCTATGTTGTTGCTCTCAATGCAAGCTGGAAAATAAGACGAAAGCGTTGCCTGCTATAGAACACATACGATACTTCAGCGAGTTTCAAACGGAGATCATTGATCAAGCGATCTCAGTCTTTGAGCAAACGGTAAGAAAAATGTGCATCAATTATGCCTTATATTATTTTCACAAACTAATTGAATATCATATACAAAAAAATTAGACCATGTTGTAATATTTATACAGGGAGGTGATGTCTCATCCCAAGGAGGAATGCACCTATTATGACTTGTTAGAAGAGTTCGTAGGTGTGTGGTGGATGGAGTGTCTGAGCCAATCCACCACTTGGAAGGCACGACCTAGTCTATACCATCAATGCCAGAGGAGATAGGTAGCCTTTTAGACTTTCCTACAATCTTGGAGCCTAAGATGGATGCAATGATCGATGCATTGATACCCATGGATGTCGAGACATCTGATCCGCTAAGAGAGGAATCATTCATACCATTATATGATGGGTGCCAAGTATCTCGCTTGAAGATGCTTCTTGCACTCCTAAGTGTGCAAGAAAAATACAGGTGGAGCAATGAGAGTGTGACTGAGTTGTTTAGGTACCTTCTACGTACGCTTCGTTGATTTCTTTTCGGCACCATTATAAAAAACAATTGCGCTTCTTCAAGGTGTTTTGTGATTTCTTTTCAGGTTGCTAAAGTATCATATATTGCCACTTGGAAATACCATGCTTGAGTCTCCTGATGATGCGCGACATGTTTTACAGAAGCTTGGAATGGACTACAATAGCATCCATGCATGTTTCAATGATTGCATGCTATTTCGAGGAGAGTACAAGACTATGGAGACATGTCCAAAGTGTGGTGCTCACAGGTATCGACAGAACTTGCAAGGGCAAACCATCCCTCAAAACACTCTTAGACACTTTCCACTTATCCCCCATATATGTCACATGTTTTGTACATCGGGCATGGCGAGCTTGACAATGTGGCATGTGCAGAATAGATCCACAGATGGAGTCCAACAAATATCAATGGATTTATGCGCATGGAGCCATATTGGCTCTGCCTTTCTAGGCTTTACATGAGAGTCAAGGAATCTTCGGCTCAGCCTTGCTATGGATGGTATGAATCCATTTGGTCTCTGCTCAACTTCTTACATTGTGTGGCATGTAGTCCT
The DNA here is from genome assembly GCF_053477565.2 of Lygodium microphyllum. NCBI lineage: Eukaryota > Viridiplantae > Streptophyta > Polypodiopsida > Schizaeales > Lygodiaceae > Lygodium > Lygodium microphyllum. The sequence goes on along the minus strand of NC_141164.1, from coordinate 58,699,138 downwards.
TATTAACTACAATATCTCAACATGACTTTCTACGAAGAAAGGACACCTGATCCTTAGCTTGCTCGTTCCTGGCCACTACAAAGTCAAGAATATGGATGTCTATCTCTATCCATTAGTCGATGAGCTTAAGATTTTGTGGGAGGAGGGGATCGTCATAGAATATATGAGCAAGTGCGATGGTCAACGGTTGAGCCATTCTCATGTGGACCATGCATGACTTTTCGGGATTTGGAGAGTGCTTAGGTAAGTAGGCTTCCGTTCTCATTGGTCATATCTATCATAGCTTGTTCAAGTTTGTGTTCACTAAATAGAGGTGTTGGGATATGTCTAGTTACCTCAGGCTATCATGCATGTCCATTGTGTGGGCCACAGTTAGAATCCCAAAGGTCACAAACCATGAAGAAGATGGTATATGAAGGACATGCCTCTTTCTTGCCGGAGGGTCATGAACTGAGGGAAGGTTTTCTTGGATGACCTCCGGCATGAATGAACGCCCAAAGCTGGTACGAGTTGAAAATGGTCCACACGGAGTCGCATCCAAATGGAATGTGATGATTCTCAGTTTTCTATGAGTTGCCGTATTGGACCCACTTACAGATCAACCACTTGCTGGATCCCATGAATATTTTCAAGAATGTGGGTAGCTTACTATGGGACCACATCACAGGAAAGAGAGACACTGCAAGGGTACGAATGGATTTGAAGGAGGTAGGCAAGATGGAGGTGTTTTGACCGTAGTCAATGGCCTTAGTCGAGTGCTGATGATCACTTGCAACTACCTCACACTCCTTGGGTTTTTTCCATTAAAGAAGAGTGCATTGTGAAGCAAATTATCAGGTCTATCCGCACTTCGATGAGTATGTTGCATTCTCTCAGATCCGCTTTTTCTAAAGAAAACCAACTACCAGGGCTAAAATCTTATGATTGGTATAAGTTATGTCAAGTTTGTACTATGAATGGATTGTAAGTGGCCTACATGTTTTGCTATTTGTAGTCTAGTCAATGTTTGTAATGCTTCTTCATTTGTGGTAGTTTATACTACCGACCGCGATGGTAGGATGCCTTACTCCAGAAATATGTGGAGCAATTTATGTGTTGTCAAATTTAGTGCAATGGATATCATAAAAGGAGATCAAGACATCCTCTATTGAATCTGCAAGGTGAGGAGCAGTGGAGATGGTTTGTCTCTTTGAGAAGTACCTGCCGAGACTAGCATGCTCATGATACAAACCTACCTCCCAGTGCATCTTGTAGATGAAGTGGAGATTGTAAGACCTGTCCATACACGATGGATATTCTTCTTGGAGCACTTCATGAAAACCCTGAAAGTCTTTGCGTGACGACGAGCTCGGCCAGAAGGTAGCATGGTTGAAGGTTGGTTGGTGTCTGAGGTGTTAGTGCATATTTCACAGTGGCTACCAACTGTGGATTCAGACAATAGTATACTATGGTCGATGAAGGATGATAATAGACTGATTGGAGATGTGGTGGTTGGAAATGGGGTAGAAAAAAGGATGGATGCTACAATGGAGGAGAAAGTGAAACAGTTTCGTATGTTGCACCATGCATCCATGGAGACATGGCTCTCTAGGTACGAGCAAGCCAGGAAAGATCGGGAAGAAGCACGATTGAAATTTCGACGCAATATGCACCATAGACGGATTTGATATCTCGAGGGCATGGAGGAGATGCCATGGTTTAGGTCTATGTGATGGTTACATGGAGCTTTGATTGCAACCTCTCATGAAGGGGTGGAGGTCTCTACTGAGAGGAGTGGGAATTCTCGAGGGGATGTAGTCCAAAGGTGACTACATGTTTTATAAGCAGTTATATGTAGATTTTATATGTAACAACTAATCTAATTGTTTCAATGTACAATACAAAATATACAGTGCGAGGCGATCGCGCGGGCGACATTTCCACGTTGAGCACATTGACAAAATGTACTCCACAAAGGATTGTGGTGTCATGGCAATGTTCGAGCAAGAGAGCCGACGGCAAGCCATGGATCCAAACACCATTATTGATGAGATGGAGTGTTTTGGGAACTTGCAAAGTATTATCACAGTGGATAATCATAGCTTCTCCATAATCATATTTGATGTGCAATGGTTCAAAGTAGTACTGGAAAGAGCTGGGGCAACCATTCGACGAGGTCCATTTGGATTTCTTAAAATAGATTTTGAAAAAAGATGGATGGATCTACGTGACATGTTGTCTTGTTGGATCATTGTGAATAGGTGCATGAATATTTTTTTTAAATTTTATTACGACATGGTATATGACACAAATGTTGAATCTCTATTGTATGTAATTTTGAACAAGTAATTTTTTATCCAAACCCCCAATAACCTCGATGGTGGTATGTTGTGCCTTCATCTCCCTGAAGTGCGAGAGTGTATAATGAAAGCAATGTTCCCAATGCAGATGAGGATAGTATGTAGATGGAAGGGTCAATATTGCAAGGGGTGGAGGTCGAAGATGGCTTGGAGCGTGTAGAGGAGGCAAAATCAGGTAATGATGACGGAAATACAAGAGACCAAGAATTCTTTGAGAACGAGGTGGACTCATCCTTTTGTGGTGACTTGTCTATCAACCTTCCAGTGTATGTGGAGTTGTGCTAGGAGATTGACATGGGACCATAGGCTACGTCACACTTGCAGCATCCGCCTACACAATTCGTTGATGAATCACTTATAAGGGTACTCTAGAATATGCATTTTAAGTAACACCATTTTTTTCAGAGTTGTATTACTGTGCTTTGCTTGAATCTTTATATTGATTATGTTAACATCAATTTTTCTTTGTGCTAGGGATCTTTGATAATATTTTGGAGAGCACGATGTTGCATGGAATTTGCGCGGGGGTTCATGAAGTCTCTCGCCGTGGGACGCTTTGAGATAGAAGAATACGATGAAATAAAACTTATCCCAAAGAATTTTGAATGAGAAAATAATTTTTGGATTTAAAATATTGGTAAGTTATAGTTTCATAAGATTTTCAATTTTTATCACAAGATTTTCGGAAAAGACAAGGGTGAATGCTCAATCTGAGAGAGAAGAGAAGAAGGTGGGATGCCAAAATTTTATGAAGAAATTTCGAGGAGCACGAAGCTCGACTCAGAAGCCTGATGTCACATGGAATTTATTGTCGATCTTCAAAAAAAGGCAAGAAGCTTTAAGCTCAACTCAAGCCAATCTTCATAAGCAACTCGATGGCGAAAACTCCAATGTAGGTGAGGGGCTTAAAGCTCGACCTCAAGCCTTCTCTCTTGAATTCGATGGCAATCGTCGAAGAAGGCGAGGGATACAAGATCCAGCTTTAGCCTTTCACACTTGATTTGATGGCCTAAGGCTCTCATAGTGTTCCCTTTATATAGTTTTCCCTCCTACATTTTCACGTTGTGCTTTTCTTTACCCAAAAAAAAAAAACTAAGGGGTTTAGCTTTAAACATAAAAGTTATGCTTTTAAAGCTTAAGCTTTCTTACAAATGCTGAATTGTCACGTTGTATTTTTCTCTTTGTTTAAAGCTTTTATATGAAGCTTTAACCTCGAAGCCGAAGTGGCTTGACACAAATGACTAGCGGAGACTCAGGAAGGAGGCTATAGATTCTCTGAGACATTGGAGACAATAGCGTGAGGCAGCAAGGGTACGATTGGAGGCAGGGGTAGTGACAGCCACATGTATTACTGGAGGACTTTGTAAGTTTTTCTTTTGTTCTTCTTGCTTTCTTTTTTGCAATATCAGTTGTACTGACAATTGTGGTTCAACATTTATATTTTGTTTTCTTTGTAGCACTCCATTACAAACCGCGATCCCACATGCCTAGAGACTCGATATGCAGAGAGACATAGTTTCACTACATTGATTGATAGATCGTATACACATGGTAGCCTAGTAAGCCACTCATCTTTCCTGTCCATAGTTACTCTTTTTATTACAATTCATTATGTTTGGTGGACTGATGTGGAGTTGGTTTTTTTTTTTGTTTTTTGCAGACTCTATTCAATACTCCTTTGTGTCAGAACGAGCTTTTGGATGGCAAGGATCTATAGTTGGCGCTTGGATTCGTAAAGCACACATCCTCTTCCTTTTTCATCCTGTGATTTATGCATGCCTCTTCTATGTACTATGCTATTATCATCATTTTTATCTTGCCATGATTCCATGAGTTTTCATCAGCGATCTTGTATTTATTTATGTTTTAGTCTTGTGGGTTCTAGTATATTTTGCGCTCATTTTGACGACCATTGTACACTAAACATGTAATCGATTTGTAGAATATAAATACAACACATAGTGTTACATGTGGTAGGGAAACAAGTGGCCCTGCCACAAATTTTTTTTCTCTGTAACCGTCGCTATTAGCGTTGCAAATTTATCTGTACGTGTCACTATTGACGTCGCAATATGCATCACAAACCATCGCTATTGGCATCGCTTTTGCAATGCAAAGAATGACACAAATACAGACCTTAATAGCAACGCCGATAGCAATGTTTCTATGGAGATGCTAATACTGATGCATTTAGTGACGACAGGGGCAATTTTTTTAATGAACATTTTCGTCGCTTTGAACGTCGGTATGAGGCCTATATCTTAGTGAGCCCAAGGTATAAGTTTTAGGTAGGAAATAGTCTTAGACTAATGTACATTGCTTATTTAATCTATACTCAATATGCATAATTGATTTAATCCACATTCAACATGCATCATTGGCAATAATGAAATGCTCTCGTGCATTACTTTTATCATTTCATGAATTCAAGTTATAATATATTATTCTTTCTCTGTGATCTAATTGATATGCATTACATTGAACTTAGAAGGGGATAGACTTATTGTAAACCTAAATGGCGTGCATCATTTAGAACTAAGTCAAATGCAATTCATCTATCTTTTTAAGTCCTTCATGACACTTTGTCTAATTGATGTTCAATAGTTGTTTAGCAACTATTTTGTGCATACAAGGAATTGGGCCTATCCCTTTTTAATTGTAAAAAATATACATTGAAATTGTCCTCCTTGTAGGCCAACAAACATGACCCATGATATGGTCCACTCATCAAGAAGGAAGAGAATTTGTGTAAGATTTTGAATGCATGATGGCTACCCAAGGAGTGTATGGCCATTGCAAGGCTCGACTCATGAGAGCTAGTCCTTCAAGTCTATGCCCATAAAGAGAGAGAGAGAGAGAGAGAGAGAGAGAGAGAGAGAGAGAGAGAGAGAGAGAGAGAGAGAGAGAGAGAGAGAGAGAGAGAGAGAGAGAGAGAGAGAGAGAGAGAGAGAGAGAGAGACAACAAATTTGATTCAAGCTATATAGAGGGACGAGGATTGGATACCTAATGCTCCATAGCAACTTGAGAACCCAATGAACTACTAGTAGTGGTTGTGAATGAAATAGTGGTTGTGAATGTAGTAGTGTTCTTGATACATCAACATGGAGACATCCTCTTCCATGCTCCCCACATATCTCTCACTCTTTTCTTCATGGCTCAATTTTGGTAAAGCTCCCATGTATCGATAGAGCTTAAACCTTCGTGGCTCAATTTTGGAAGATTATTTGTGTCTCAATAGAGCTTTGATCCTTGTGCATGCTATCACTTTTCAACCTCTCCTTTCAACATGATAATCTTGGCATGTGAGTGGCATAAGAAAGATATATTCATGGCCTCTATGTAGGCCTCAATTTATAGTGGCTAGAGCTCATCTCAAGGAGAGGGAGAAGTTTGTGTTAAAAAGTGATTTGCGATGAGAAAGGATGGGGATTTGTGAAATGCTAACAACTTGTCAAAATCTTGTATTAAGCTTAAAATAAGCTATTTTGAATGCTTTTTGAGAGATTTAGTTAAAAGTAGGGACTACACAGTGAGAACACAACCCTTCCATGCTCATGTATAGTGCACACACAAAAATTCTTATACACAAGATAGAATTTCAACACATGGCCATAACTTTTGATCCGAAACTTAGAATTCAAATCCATTAAAAACATCAAAATTGTGGAAATGAGCTCTATAATTCCATCACCCCACCTCAAGTACTTGAGTAATGTTGAAACAACCAAAATTTAATATCCATGTTTTTCCATAAAAAATTCCTACTAGTATCTTTAAAAAATTGTCTTACTCCCTCAATCTCAAACAAGTTTAAGATGAAGCTTGAGGGGTTGCAAAAGGGAGGAAGCCATTTTTAGATTAGGTGCTTGAAAAAAATAGAGATAAAGTATAAATGGAGAGAGGTGGTGAGTAGTTATGCCCTTAACCTTACATATATGACCTAAAGGATCTCTCATATCCATTTGACCATGTTCCTAGCTAATTTGAGCCATGAGATGGGGGTTTTATTCAAATTTTCAAAATATATTTATAATGTGCCTGACTGAGAAGCCCTTATCAGCATGATTTAGTGTCCAATCAAGAGATTTTCCAAGTGACCCCAATACTCCTTAGAATAACATAGGGTTTGTCATCTAGGCCCTCTCGAGTCCACTTCACAACAAAAGGTTTTGACCATAAACCATAAGGAATTTGGGTTTCTAATTCAATATAAGATCACCTAACAACTTAACTACCATTGAGCTGCCACATTCGCAAGTTGACTGAAACCAAAGTAGATCAATGCTGCACTGGGTCCATAGTGAGTGAGAAGTGAGTGAGGGAGAGCGATACGCGTCAACCCTTCTACCTAGAGTATAAAATATCGACTCTGATGCCCTAAAATGGCATCGATCGGGATCTAAGACAATACATTAGACAATTAAGCATTTGGCCACTTCCTGATTCTAGCACCTTGAAGGAAAACTCTTGTCTCACTAAGCCTTCCCATTTGTAGGATGGACCCATCAAGGATCTCGCCCTCTTGCTTTCCTCGAGGGTGTGTTTTAGTTATCCAATTATCGTGACACATTTATGTTTAACATACAAAGAAAGATTTCTTAATTAACCATTAAACACTAGTTCCTTCACATAATTTATTATCCCACAAATACAAAGACAATGTCAAACAATCCATTGAAAATAGTTACACAATAATGTATTTATCCAACACCCTCTTTCAAGATGCAATGCTAGTATTCCATCCCTTAATCTGGGACTCTATTCAAATCTCATGGCACATGATCCACTAGTCCACCATTATCTAGCATTAGGGCCTTCCAAGAAGTCTACCCTAGGCTTGTAGGGGTTAGGCAGACCCAAGGGATTTATGGTCAATGCCCCTTGGTATCCTTATCACCTCTTAGCCTAAAGTCCTCCCTATAGAGAGGTCTCTCGCATTTGAGGCCAGTCCTAACCTCCAATGTGGTCATACTAGCCCCTTGGTGAAGGGCTCCTGCCACTAACCTTGGGGAAGGTTTAGTGCATAACTAGAAATCCACCCATGAAGGCACAAGAACTTTTGTACAAATACATAGCTTATGAGTGGTGGTTTTAGATTAATTTGTTCCTTGAGAAAGTTAACCCTAACAATAAAAGTAACCCATTGTTTCCTTCGTATTCCTAAACCCAAGAAACCTCCTATACCATCAATGATTGACCCTCCCCCACCATCATTATTATGAAAGTTTACTTTGCCTTACATATCTTTATGATTTTGAACTAAGCTTCATACCTCATCTTAATAGAACTAAATAGAACCAAACCCATCTATGACTTGATCAAAAGAAGTAATGATCAAGTGTAGAAGGGAATTTATAGAGCACTTGGGGGTCATTTTCCTAATTGAACAGATGATGAAGATCTTGTACTTGTGTAGCCTTCCTTTTTTTAAAACTTCATATTTGCCTCCCCCCTCTATTTCTATCTCTCTTTTTCCCTACTCTCTTTCTCTTTCTCTTTCTCTTTCTCTCTCTCTTTAGGATGTTTAGAATTGAAGCGGCAAGGAATAGCCTATTAAGCATTAAGACAAGGCTTATGTAGCCTTGGTAGAGGCTATTCATACTCTATTTTATCATGGTTTTGCACGTACTCCTCTTCCTTCCAACAATGCCCTTGAGGCTATCCATGTTCATCCAACTATGGAATGATTAAGGCAATGATCAGTTTTTTATGATTTCAAGGAGGATGGATGGCACTTTGATGATGGTGGCTTCGACGTCAATTGTTGGCAGTGCTGGATTTTTTTCATCTCTTTTCTTTAGATTTTTTTTTTCAAAGGTTTTATCTCCCTCCTCCAATCCCTGAGTCACACGTGGCTCGGGGACATCACATTCTCTCCCTCTTAGAGGAATCAAGATGTCCTCATCTCAAAGTTAGAGAGTAAGTTGCATTGTAGGATTTGTGGATTAGGATGATCCCCATGCTTTCATTGCACTACTCTAGTTATGCACAAGTTTTCAACTTCAAGATAACTCAATGAAATCAAGGAAAATGACTACTCAAGGTAAAGTTAGTTAGCCAAAAATTCAGGAATAGTATTGTTGAGAAACAAAAATCTAGAGCACGACTATGCTATGGAGGTTGAAGCTCATGAACAAGAAGCATGATAGATATGGATTAGACAAGAAGCATGAGAGCTGAGACTAACCACAATCTTGAGATGAAAAAGAGACAAGTGAAAGGACAAGGTACAATAGCATTGCACTGAAATGATAGTCAAGCACATAGCTTGATGGTTCCATGATGGTAGCACTCTTCTTCACTATGCCTATGGGATTCATGCATCTTTTCCTAGTTGCTTGCATTTCCCTTGCCTAGATGCTCCATACAAAGAAGCATAAAAATGGTTGTGATTGCCTAACTCTCAATACCCCTCCTCAATCACAACCAAGAGGGCACAAAGTGTGTAGAGGCTTTAGTGGATAACCACCTATAAAGTGTGGGTATACCACAAACATGGTGATCAATGAGAGATTTTTGCAAACAATGCTAAGTGTGGGCACCAAAACATGCTGGACATCCAGAGGCTATAATAGGGGTTTTACAAAGTGTATAGAGGCTATAGTGCCAAAAATTACACGAGGTATTTTACAAAGCTTATGAAAGGAGCACTAAGCCAAGTTCACACAAGACTCAAAAGAGTCGATCAGAGTAGTGGGAATAGAAGGATTTTTTAGGCTTGTCCTTCTCTTGATGGTATTCTTATTCATTTCCATGGTCTTCTTCTTCCTTCATAGCTGCAAGGTAGGCCTTTTGAGACATTTTTTGGGCATGACAGAACTTCTCAGTGTGTGTAGTTCTTTTGCAGAAATCACAAACCAAGTGATCTTTCTTTTCCTTGTACTTGTGGCTTACATACATCACTTGTTCATCTTTTGAAGTAATTGGATCTTCTTTGCTTCATATCTTCTTTTTTTCTTCTAAAAAAGAGGCCTTAATTTCACCCAAATTAAGGTTTGGCATGTTAATTAATGTAGTAGAAACATTACCATATTCAGGAGGAAGATTTTTCAACAAAACACCAATGCATACATCCTCATCCATTTTTGTTTTAATTCTTGTAAGTTGAGTTAAAAAACTTTCCATGTAATTTAAGTGAGTTGCCAGAGAGTAGTGCCCTTCATATCAATTCTAAAGAATTCAATTAATAGCCCATAATTAGAGGATTTGGATTGAGCTCCAAATAAGATTTCTAGCCTCTCCCATGTGTCATGAGAGGTTTCACAAGTACCTACATGATGGATGTAGCTATCATCTAACTCAAGCTTTATGATGGCTTAAGCTTTGTTATGGCTCTATTGCCAAGCTATTACAAGAGCAACATCTTGAGGCTTCTTCTCCGACCGTTGGTGATTGCCCATAATCCCTTCTTCATTAGGATAAGTTTTATCCTTGTTTGCTAGGGCTAGGGAGATCAGTCATAAATATATGTATGTATCACGTGAGTTCAACATAAGAGATTTTTAAAATGCCATTTTTACACAATTTTTATATACAAAAGGGTCCCATATAAAGGGGTTATTTACAGATTGAGTAGAAAAGGGGTATGTTTTATTAAGAAAAAATTCACAGATAAGGATATTTATAAATAGGCACTGAACACACGTGATGTAGAGGGTATACATATAGTGAACTACCCAGGTTGCTAGGTGTGAAACCTGACTCCCTTGAAGCAGTAGGATAGTGAGTCTTTGACCATGTTGAGTGGTTGAAATGTCAACAAAATTTCAGGATTGTGGGAGAGAAGGAAGGAGTCTCACTTGTAGCTTTCTTGCTTGCACAATGGGGGAATACACACAAAGGTGGAGGCTGAAAACAATTTTTCTCTTCTTAGTTGTGTAAGCCAAAAAGAACTCTAGTACATAGAAATAGAAGAACCCTATATATGGGTCTCAAACCAAACTCAACTAACTAAGGTGGCATACTAACTGAGCCACGAACTAGAGTAGATAAGGATAGCTGTCATCTAGCTATTATTCATGGGCGGTGTACCAACCGCATCTGCAACTAACAAGTCGGTGACATAAATGCACAATGGTCACCTTGGCATATCACGAGTGGAGCTTGATATCTCAACACTCCCCCTCAAGCTCAATCCCAATTCCTGCACACCAAGCAGGTCTCTAAACTTGCGCAGCTTCTCTGCGCCCAATGCCTTCGTGAATATGTCAGCTACCTGATCCTCTATGTTGACATAAACTAGATCAATAAGACCTAGTAAAACCCTCTCCCGCACATAGTGATAATGCACCTCAATGTGCTTTGTTCTAGCATGATTGATGAAGCCTAAATATGCTCAAAATCTAGCACCCTATCGCATCTACATTAATAATATCACATATCAATGTAGTCTTATTGCAGTTTTAAAAATGGTGTATTCATAAAGCAAGCCTATAAGTTTTGAGATCCCCAAGGAAACAATGGCTAAGGCCAATGTAAAAGAAAATATTATTCATTAATAAATTTTATACGAAGGGGTGCATGTGGGGGATGAAGGGGTGTGCTTCTTTCCATATACACCCCTTCTCTCTCTCATGCATAGGCCCCCCCATTGTGTGTCAAACAAGAAGTTTTCTCTCTCTCTCGTGTGTTTTCTAAAAGGATAATTATGGAGAGCGATGAGGATGAAGAGGACGATGATGCAGATATGTGTTCTTTTCTTTATGTTCCATGAGCAAGAGAGATGAAATCTCGGCATAGATTTTGCTTTGATTGTGTTCCTGGGAGAGTCATTCCTCCATGGCTCCATTTTTGGTGCACTAGCCGGGAAATCAATCGCTCATGGGGAAGAGATTCAAGACATTAATGGCAGGGTACTATTCGATTTGACTACAAAAAGGCGATTCAAAAAAGAATTGGGTGCATCAGTTTGCCATCATCAGGTTTCCTCTAATGTGATCAAGAATCATCGCAGCAACAGTCCTGTTCGGAGGCTTGTACTACTGTCTAGTAGTGCCACTTCGACGGGCATCCCCATCGACGTCCTATTCGAAGTGTTCATCTCCCTCCCTAATCATCGCAACAAGGCCGCCAATCTGCGACGGGTCTATTTTCTCTTTGTCAACATCTTGGATGTGCAGTTTCGTGTTCCATCAGAAGTTCCATAGCACTATTTGATCATCATGCGTAACAACTTTTCCATTATGAAAAATCAAATCACAATATTTTATGTTATATACATATTTAAGAAGGGCCATTGATACTAGTGTTTCTATTCGACACATCCTCAACACATGGTTCAGTTGAAGAATCCTCATGAGCATGAAGAAGATGGTCATCCCTTTGAGATTTTTGAGTGTGCAAGCTCATGACAAAGCAAGGGATAGCATCCTTGGTGTGATGGTCCCTAGGTGGTCTCCTATGGCTCGGCTTCGTCATCGACGCTAAAGACATGTTCAACGGTGTTCTAGTTCTTTTTCTTCGTGCTTGCTGACGCCGGCTTTGCAATTGTGTCCGGGGAGAATGATGAAGCCTAAATATGCTCAAAATCTAGCACCCTATCGCATTTACATTAATAATATCACATATCAATGTAGTCTTATTACGGTTTTAAAAATGGTGTATTCATAAAGCAAGCCTATAAGTTTTGAGATCCCCAAGGAAACAATGGCTAAGGCCAATGTAAAAGAAAATATTATTCATTAATAAATTTTATACGAAGGGGTGCATGTGGGGGATGAAGGGGTGTGCTTCTTTCCATATACACCCCTTCTCTCTCTCATGCATAGGCCCCCCCACTGTGTGTCACACAAGAAGTTTTCTCTCTCTCTCTCGTGTGTTTTCTAAAAGGATAATTATGGAGAGCGATGAGGATGAAGAGGACGATGATGCAGATATGTGTTCTTTTCTTTATGTTTCATGAGCAAGAGAGATGAAATCTCAGCATAGATTTTGCTTTGATCGTGTTCCTAGGGGAGTCATTCCTCCATGGCTCCAATGATAGACTAGGTTATTTTCCAAGTGTATACTACTCATGTTGTCACAATAAATGACAACTGGCCCATCTGTAGGCTGATGCATATCATAAAGTAGCTTATGCAACCAAGCTACCTCACATGCAGCCATTGCTGCGCCCCTATACTCAGCCTCTGTGCTCGACAAGGCAACTATAGGCTGTTTCTTGCTGCTCCAAGTTACTGCAGCACTCCCAAAAGAGAACACATATCCACTGGTATATCGTCTATCACAAATACTACCAGCCCAATCAGCATCAGTGTATCCATGCAACTGTATCTGAACCCCAGTCTCATAAAATAGTCCATACTGCAATGTGGACTTCACATACCTGACTATGCGTCTAGCTGCATCCAAATGTGGTTTCCTTGGAGCCTGCATAAACTGACTTACCAATCCTACAGCATAGCTCAAATCTGGCCTAGTAATAGTCATATAAATCAAACTTCCTACTATGCGTCTGTACATAGTAGGGTCTTCGAGAAGCTCACCTGCATCTACGCTCAACTTCACATTCTGCTCCAAAGGAACTGAAATAGGCTTACAGCCTGTCATCCCATATTTGGACAGCATGTCCAATCCATACTGCCTCTGCAAGAGCCATATCCCACTTGGTGATCTAATCACCTCAATGCCCAAGAAATAATGTAGCTCTCCCAAATCCTTCATCTCAAACTTTTGCTTCAATAGCATTTTCACATGAAGGATATCTTCATTACTATCACCTGTGATAATCAAATCATCAACATAAATGACAAGCAGCATAATATCTTTCTCTGTTTTTCTCACATAAAGTGAGAAATCTGCCTTGGAAATCTGAAAGCCAATAGTGACAAGATACTGTCCTATCTTGTTAGACCATGCTCTAGGTGCTTGCTTCAAGCCATACAAGGCTTTCTTCAACCTGCAAACAAATTCAGGATGAACAGCATGCACATAACCTGGTGGCTGCTCCATATAGACCTCTTCTTGCAAATCACCATGCAAGAAGGCATTCTTTAAATCCATCTAATGTAAAGACCATCCCTTTGATGTAACCATAGCAATGACTGCTCTTACAGTTGCCATCCTTGCAATCAGACTGAATGTTTCTTCATAATCAATGCCATATGTTTGCGCATACCCCTTGACTACTAATCTTGCCTTGTATCTATTCACAGAACCATCTGCATTGTGTTTCACCTTATAAACCCACTTACAACCAATTGCATGCTTATCTTTAGGCAAAGGTACCAATTCCCATGTAGCATTTGCTTCCAAGGCATCCATTTCTTCATCCATGATTTTTTCCCATTTTTCTTTTCCCATGGCTTGCTCAAAAGAAGTGGGTTCTGGTTCCTGTATCACTTTGACCATATATACATAGTGAATGGCTGTTAATCCATCATATTTCAGCCTATCCACATGATACCTAGCTCTGGTAGACCTGCGCAAAGTAGGTTCACTCCTAGGTGCTCTCAAAACATCCCTGGTCTTCCTTACTCCAGTTGTAACAATAGAAGGAATACCCAACTCATCATCAATGCTCTGTTCTGAGCCACTGGATTCACCATCCACATAAGAGTGACCTGCATTCACATCAAACATAGGCTGATATACCTTCTCTTTTCCTTTTCGTGATACCTGCATACCACTATCTACATTGCTTTGAGAAGATTCTCCTGATCTCAATCTGCCTGTCCATGGCAAAGAATGTGAACCACTGCTAGAGGATGCTCCAGGTCCACTAATATCTTGTGATTGCTGCTGTGAATTCTGTGCAGCATTACCATTTTGTGCATCCACATTATCAATCACATTTACTAGTTTATACCAACTACTCATCTCATCAAAAACAACATCTCTGCTCACTGTAAACTTACGAGTAGAAGGGTTATAGCATCTATACCCTTTATGCTCTGCAAAGAGTAACCAATAAAGATGTACTTCTCAGCTTTTGGATCCAACTTGGATCTCAACTCATTTGGCACATTAACATAGGCAATGCAACCAAAAATTTTCAAATGAGAAATATATGGTTTCCTACCAGTATACCTTTCCTCTGGAGTCATCCCATGTATTGCTGCAGTGGGAGTCCTGTTCATTATGTAGACTGCTGTAGCAATTGCCTCAGCCTAATAAAAATCTGGCAGGTCTTTTTCATTGAGCATGGCACGAGATACCTCTCCAATATGCCTGTTTTTCCTTTCTGCAATTCCATTTTGTTGTGGGGTATGACTACATGAATATTGCTGCTTTATGCCATGCTCCTGCAGGAACCTTGCAAACTCATTTGAGAGGTACTCTCCCCCTCCATCTAACCTTAGGCATTTTATTTGCAGGCATGTTTCTTTTTTAACCATAGCTTTAAGAGTTTTGAAATGCCCAAAAACTTCACTTTTCTTTTTCATAAAATACACCCAAACTTTTCTGCTATAGTTATCAATAAAAGTGACAAAATAATGACAGCCTCCAAGAGATACAGCTTTAGTAGTCCACACATCAGAGTGGATTAATTCCAATGGCTTCTTACTATCTTGAACATGTCTAGGAAATGGTTTCCTTGCCTGTTTTCCAAACTGACAGGCTTCACATACCTTATGCATTTCTGCAACCTTGAATTTAGGCAATCTTGCAACAATATTTTGGGCTTGCATTGATTTAAGTCGCTGTATATTAACATGACCAATGCGTTTATGCCAGATTTCAAAGCCCATATTGAAAGATGAGATCGATGATCTCTCAAGCGTGAGCACACCAGTGTCACCTCCACGACCAAAATCAAGAGATGTGACTGCACCAAAAAGTAGTGCCACATAGACAAAGCCTAAATGCTACGGGCGAACAAATTTTCAAGGCCATTGGCCAAGAAACGTAGGGATAGGAGATTAGCAAGCAACTAGTAGTCTGCTCACCACACTGGTGACCACCCTCATGATGCTAAGCCTAGGAGATCTTGTTAGGCAGCATCTGCCATTGTGGCAAGAGCTGAAACAGTGGGTTGAATGGTCAATGGAGTAAGTTGCCGTTGACTCACACCAACATGATGCTAAGACACAAATACCGAGTCTGACATTGCACCCAATACCAAATTCCTTACACATCAATGCTTTTTGGAAGGGCACTGAAATGCATGCCGTGTTGCTAGTCTTAGCTTTAGGCAATACCACAAGAAAAGGAATTGTAGACATGGGAGCGGGAGTCAGTGTGATGAGCCATGCACTACTCCAGACCTAGGGTAACCCACCAGTCAAGATGTCCAGGTTTAATGCCACATTGGCTAATGGGATGAAAATGAAGCCATTTGGCGTATTAAAGAATTGGCCAGTGAAGATTGCAAGAGTCCAATTCTCAGTTGATTTTATAGTCATGAGGGGGTGGACTATGACATCCTGCTAGGCCAATCCTAGATGCGCAATGCGAGAGTCATAAAAGACTAGGGCAATGGTCTGATCTTCCTAAGCAATCTAATGGATTTTGCAAGAGTAGATATGGACACCTGGAAGACCACACTAGTCAACCTAGATACCATCTCCACTATGCTAAAGGGTGACGACCAGAATAGAAATATTACGTGCCATTGACTAAGTATATCCCTTGTCCTAAGGAAAAGTGGGACTAGATGCATGTCCTTGCTACAATGGACCTACCATTCTTGAACAATGAAGAATGTAAATAAGCTGGTAAGGCAGTTAGCAAGACTCGAGAAGAGCCCTGAGTGCCAATCCCCATGATGGCTAGGAGCGCAAAAAGAGAAACCCAATCTGGTCATATTCCAAGTATCGAACAACAAGCAAGAGCTGGTAACCTTAAACCACTCGGAGATCTCTTGAATAGAACTAAGTGGTGATGGACCAAAGTACATGACTTAAACTTGATGTACAATTGGGCCTTAATCACGGACAAGAAGGACGAGACATATCAAGGCTTAGGAGATGACATGCAGTAAGATGAAGATAGCTCTAACAACAAATATGAGGACTATTGTTCCTTCAGTGACAAGAGTGAAGGAAAATTGACATTGTAGAATATGACAAGGAGGGATAGGTGATAGAGCAAATAAGAGCAAACTCCAAACCATGCAAGGAAAATGCCTTTGAAATTGAAAAAGGAGTCATGTGCATGGATTGCGATCGCACCTGGTTGGAGCATATAGGTGGAATAGACTTTGAGCGAGCAAGCCTAGGCCAGCCAAGTGCCACGCCATTGCTTAGGATGGGTTCACCATTGGAGCTACGATCCTCGAGAGAGACTCCCTCTTCTAGTGAAGATGTAGAGTTTGATTCCAAATTGGAAGTAAGCTCAGATAATGATCCAGAAATGCCTCGACCTTCTAAAACTAAACTCACCAAGGGGGACTTACCCATCCACCTCATGCACCAAAAATTATATAAATGATCTTTTATGTGTTACCAAACACCCCAGTTGTAGGTACATAATCACTCTGTTAGGATGCACATTTAAAAAGCAAGCTCACTGCAATGTCGACTACAAGTCCTAGCATATCCACCTCACCATAGGCAACATGTGTATGGTCACCACTTTCAACAAGGGCTACGTGAATCCTTCAAGGTCCAGAAAGCCACCAATAGAGAAACCCACCACCAAGTCTAAGGAGGGGGTCATGACTTGCCACCACCTGCCAAACCTAAAGACCTACAGCTCACTGAAGCCAAAACTAAGACACCTGAACCAAGGCTTCAATGGATACCTAAACATCAAGGCCTGCCACCTAGGAGTAGACATATATGGCCCTGCAAGACTAAGGCCCCACACTCGAAACCTAGGAGGCCAAAACAAAACTACAGACATTGACGTACCATCAAGCCGTGATGGGTACCCACCAAGAGCTTATTGCAAGTGCAAGGCTACTATGTGGGTAACACATGGATTTGGGTATCGACAACCAAAATGGCCATAGGACCTACTCAAATGCTACCCTCAAACTTGACCACACAAAACATTAGGATAGACCAAGCACTTATACTACAAGAGACTCAAGATGGTAAATCCATTGAACCTCTAAAGCCTAGGTCTGCATAATCTAAAATAGTCTATAGGCCAAAACCGCATCCCGCTACTAATAAACTATCACAACTAGGGCCGACTAGTGCCCCTCAAACCTCAAAATCACCATTAGTAGCCACAACCCAACTTATTGAACAAAAGTCCAAGCCACAACCTCAAAAGAAACTAGAGCTTCAACAATTAGTTGTTGAACTCTCTAGTTCATTCAAAGTCCCAACCAGCTACAGGCTTAGACCCTCTTATGAGAGGAGATCAATTCTAACCTTGGTCGCAAACTTCACTGAGAATACGAGGGATGACTTGGTTGCTTTCCTTAGAAGCTTAGATGCCACCTTCCAGTCACTTTGCTAAAAGCTATGACCTCTTGGACTTACACCTTTTGGAAGAGCCTTTAGTGATGGAGGTGTGTATGCTACCTTGCTTATGGGAAGAATCCAAATTTATATTCGTTAAGTCTGCCAAAGAAGCTGAGGAGTTAATCGCCATCGAGATTTCCCATGAGAAAGCACAGAAACAATGCCTCATCACATCATATGACAAGCAGACTGCCTATGCCACCGACCAAGAAATCGAAGAGTTGAAGCAACTTTCTCATATCGACTCTTCTTTCTTGAGGAAATGGTACGCTCTCTGATTTCAATGGAAATGTGAGGGCTATCAAATCATGACTAATGCTAAATAGAGAGGTGCTATCAAAACCTCGAAATATGACCCTACTTATGTAGCTTCAACCTCCTATAGGGTTTTGACAACAATTCGTAATAGACCCCTAGAAGAGCACCTCCTGACCTATCTATCTTTAGATTGTATTCTACCTAAGGAGGAGTTACACATTGCTAGCTAAATTGATTCTGATGACTTCCTAATGGATGTCCTTACCTACATTGCTCACATAGGAATTCGACCTATCGACATGGATGACTACGCTAAAATGGAATATAATCCAAAATTCTAGGCTTGGCTCATGCGGACATGAATCACTGTGTATAGGCATTGAATGCCCTTAACCTTTTACCCTCTAATCCTAGGAAGGACCCTTCTCATTCTCAAGGGGGGAGGGGGTAAGGTGAAATCAAAAGGTAAAATCAAATAGATAATGGGAATAAAATGCACAAGGAAAACTAAAAAGCCTTAGTCAATTTCCAAAATGGATGAAAAAGTAAATTGTGAATCGAGAAAAATGTCATAAAATATTGGAATGAAGGGATTCCTTGAAGGAAAATTCTATTGATGTGCTTAAGCATCTCAAGTCAACAAGCATGTAGTCCTTCCTTCTGAGAGTAATTATTTTGAAAAGAACTAATGGTGAATATGGCTTCATGACAGGCAACCATCATGGCAAGCCAAGAAAAGACTAGCAAATTGCCCTTCTTAGAAGAAGAACATGCAAAAATACAACCTCTCGATGGAGACGAGGGCTTTCAACTAGTTTAAATTTTGGCATATCTTCAACCTAGAAGATGTAGCCATTGAAGAATGGTGGACTGTGAGGCAGATCATTGAGTAGTGCAATCTATAGAAGTACATGGAAGCAATGGGCTAAGGGGTAGACTACATCCATTGCATGGGAGTTCTTAGGAATGTTTTACAAGAACCACGACACTGTGACCATGTAGGAGGGAGAAGAGACTTATCAAGTGCAGATTGAAAAGTGGAGAGAAAGCCAAAGAGAGATGTATAGCCAAAGAGAGATGTATACACAATACTTGGGATGGACAAGGTGAAGGTCCACACCAATGATGGCATCTGCTTGGTGGACATTTCGGACCTTGAAATCCAACTCCAGGCCAAGATGGGCACACATTCTTCTCTAGTCAGAGGTATAACACAATCATGAGCCGAATTAATGTCCCCTTACTAGAGAGCATTGCAGTGCAATCACTAGATGAGGTGAACCTCAATGGCTTTGTGAGGAAAACCATCGAGACCTCGAAAAAGGCTCTCGCAAATAGGAGGACAGCCCACTGAAGAAGAGTCCCCTTCCACCAAGGCTAAAAGGAAAGATTCATCTTCAAAGGCCTCAACCATTGGATTCCATGGGGTCTTTACTGCCATCATTAGAAAAGCCTTGGGGCAAGGGTAGGGAGAAGGAGAAGGAGTTGATGAAATGCCCAGTAGGTTCCCACCTCACTTGGAACAAGAGGCACATTTTTGTGAAAGAACGATGAGTGAGGATAAAGAAGACAAGGAATAGGAAGAGTAGTCTCGAGCTATGGGGAGGCTAAGAAGACAAAGAAGAAAATTGCACAACAAAAGAAAGAAGAGGAGAGAAGGAAAAAAGAAAAAGCTGACTTACAAAGGCTTGTAGGGATTCCAAGAAGGCTGAGGAGGAAAGGAAGAGAAAGGTATAAGAAGAGGAGGAGGAGTTGAAAAGAAAGGAGGAAGATATAACCATTACAAGGCACAGATCCATTGAGCAGCAGTCCAAGTAGGATGAGCTAGAGCCCATGAGCCCGCTTAGAGATGAAGGGCTGAGCTCAAGTGCCCATGTGCCAAAAATCATACCACATGCAGTGCAAGATGGCAAGGGCAAGGCCCCAATCACCCCCATTTCTACTCTCTTGGTGCCCACCACTACCACCACCATATCCACACCTAGCTCTACGACCCAGGTAGACACAAGCAACCTAAGGGCCTAGGTCCAATACTTAGTGAACAAGGAAATGAGCCAAGGAGTAGGAGAAGGGACCCCTCCGATAAGAACCAAAAGACCGATAGTAGTCAATGTTGAGTCCAGACAAGACCTGAAGAAGCAAAAGGTGGCAACCTCTATAACCTCCATTCCTACAACAAAAATGCCACCTTGCAGTGTACGGTGAATATATCAAGGAGCTTCTCTCTCAACTAGAGAAAGCCAAAGAAGAGAAAAAGGTGGTAGTGGTAGAACTAGAAGCAAAAAAAGAGGCCATGGGTGCATTTCAACTGGAGAAAACCCGCCAAATAGCGATGGCCCAAAGGGAGATCAGTGAGCTCAAAGAATGACTACAGGCTAAAGAAGAAGCAGAAGTTGAATGTGGCAGGCAAGGGTGGACGAAGAAACTAAAACCATAGTGCACTTGCAAAGACACAACAAAGCGATAGTGGGGCTTTATGAGGATTTGCAAGTGGAGTTGGAGAATATCACTAAAGCCACTGAGGAAGGCGCTGAGGGAGGAAAGAGCATGCAGATACAAAAAAGAAGTGGAGAAATTGACACAAAAGGCAGTCTCAACACAGGAAGAGTAGCAAACATTGAAAAGAGAATGAAAGATTAAGAAGAGAGGCTAACAGTGCTAGCTCAGAGGCAAGGGGGAAAGCCTCCAGGAGATGACACAAAGAGCAGACAAATGGGCAGCGCATAATGAAAGACAAGTCAAGGCCTTGGCATGCCGTCTAGATCAGGCTGAAAAAGATAAGGTACAAGTTGAAAGCCAACCAGAGGCAATCCATGTGGGCTTTGAGACCCAACAACATGCCTTCCTCAATACACTACTTGATGTCACCCAGACGAAGGAAAGGGAGGCCATTAATACTTTCAAGAAGAAGCTACAGATTGCATGCAAGGCCTTGAGAGTAGGCTTGCAGATGCCATGTGCTTGACCTTGGATGAGCAACAAAGATATCTATTGTTGGTAGGCTTGAATCCACAAGAAATAGATGCAATAGGGTTTGCAGAAGGGATCCAACAAGAAACCCAGCAGGGAGATGATGCTGGCCCAAGCTTTGAGATGGGATCCCATGAAGAAGAGATAGCCCCATAGCCTCCTTCCCCAGTACGGCCAGAAGACCAATAACAAGTGGACACATCCAAAGAAAGAAGGGCCACACTTAAGGAAGAAAGCAAACACATGGTGGAGGAACCAGGAGAAGATTGAATGTCAAGCCGGTACAAGTGCCACCCGCGCCTATTCCACCGATCTAGGATAGTCTTCCATCGAGCTTCCATGCTGATTTGGTAATCTGGGAACAATAGGAAACTTCCAAAAACCCCTTAGATTTGAGCTTCTAGTTCCCCACCAATTTATGCAGGGTTCTACTAATCAAGGTGGGGGAAGAAGTGATCAACATTGGAAGCAGGCTCAGGAAAAAATGGTTGGCGGAGAGAGAGTAGAATCCCACCCTCTAGGGCACAGTGGATGTGAAATTTTGGAAAAACAAGATTTTTGAGGTCCCTAGATCAGTGCCAGGCTATGAGTGCCAGCCTACATGGAGAAGGAATCTCTTGTTGGGGGTAAAGGCGCCTCTTCCTAGTCGCTCGTCAACATCACTTTATTCTTTATTCTTTTAGTGACAGTTTGAATAAAGGAAGGCCCAATCACACATTGTGACCGTTAGAGTTCCCATTTGTGTCTCTCTCTCTTCTTGCTCTTGCTCTCCGCCATAGCTCACTTCCAAGCAAGATTTGATCTTTCTCACTTTCTTTCAACTGGTATCAGAGCTTGATCATGGAGCTTGGCCCAGCATTACTTCAATTCGGATTGAAGACCTAGAGCTTGGAGCTTCAATGCCAGCCATGTCTTCTTCCCCTGAGGTAAGATTTCATCTCCCGCCTCTTCTCAGTCCTCATAGGCTCTTTGCAAGTGTTCCTTGGCCCAGCATTACTTCAACCCGGATTGAAGACCTAGAGCTTGGAGCTTCAATGCCAGTCATGTCTTCTTCCCCCGAGGTAGGATTTCATCTCCCACCTCTTCTCGGCCCTCATAGGCTCTTTGCAAGTGTTCCTCGGCTTCATTGGGCACCTTATATGTCCCCATTTGCCCCCTTATCCTCAGCATAACCAGCAGGCCCCATAGTAGCAACTCACGTTTTTTTGTGCCTATTTCAAAATCTGGCTTAAAAATCCCATTTTGTCTCATATCTCGGGCATCCGAAACTTGATTAAGGCAAGGTAAGAGTCTAACTTGGGGTTTTGGCATGCTTGAGACGCGATGGCAATGTCAAATCTACCAAATTCTGATCACAACATTTTCTACAGCAGATCTGAGTTGATTTACAATAAGAAAATGTCATGCTCTTAGCTTATGCAATGCTCCCTAGGCTTGGTATTTGATGCCCAGATGCTTTGGGGATGTTTGCCCAATGTTTTGAGATACTTTGGGACTTGGTTTGAGTTTCCATAGCTCAATTTATGTAGGGATTTATTGCTGTACATTGTTTGGGCAGTAAGGTTTTATCAGGGACGGCTTATGCATAATGCTCGTCGTTGGCATTCGGTGTCCTGTTGGATATATTAATGCTTGGTCATCATGGTTTATGCCCAGATATGCTATTTGAGAGCTAATGAACCTTGATTTGGATGCAGACACTTCGTTGTTGGTTGGGATTTATGCTACCTTGGTTGACATGTTATTTTACCTCTAGTTTGGTTATGCCTATTGGTTTTGGGCTATGTCTTTGGGATATGCAATGGAGTATTGACCTTCAGGGTACGACATCGAGCTTGCCTTTGGTTTTGAATCTTCATTTGAGCTTGAGCTCGGCTTTTTGGAATGCATTGATGCTCTGTCTTGGATGTATATATGGCATGTATGTTACTATGTTTGACTGGTCCTTGACATGCTTGGCCTATGCCACTACTACATGCTAGTTACATTGTCTGGAGTCAATTGCTACTAGTGCCTTGTCTTGGCTTGCATCGGAATTCCCAGAACTTACTTGGGATATTTTTTGGCTTTCCAGAGTTGTATTTGGAATACAGTTGATGGCTATGGATGCTCTAATTGGTTGCTACAGAAGCCTATATGCTCATGATGTCTCATTGATGTCTGGTCTTGGATCTTTCATTGCTGGTACTCTCATACACCTTTCTTGAGCTTCTTGGCTTGATCCATATGGCTTTTGTTCCAGTGGGAGCATCGTTGGATGTTTGACAGGCATTGAGTAGGTGGTTTATGCTATTGAGCTTTGAGTCTTCTGAGACTAGGATCTTCTTCACTTGGATGTTGCATGGTTGATATGCCATGGTTCTCATACATGTACTTGGGTTGATTTGGGATTCGCACTCCCTGAGCATACACCTCTTTGTGTCAAGTCTTGCCAATGTTGTCTACACTTTGCCTTATTACACAGGGAGTGTGCCGGCTTACTGACAGATTCGTTTGACATGCTTGGTGTTTATTCGATGTCTGTATGACTGTCATATGCCGATTTATGCCCGCTTGATGCTGGTTGTGCTTTGATAATCAGTGGTTAACTTGGTGCATTGATTTTGCCTACAGTTTGCTCTCATTGTAAATAGTTGTAATTTATTACAACAAGCAAATATGTGTGGATTGATGTGGAATTTTCATGCTAAACCATCCTGATTTTATGTACTTTTGATAGTACTTGGTGGATAGCATCATTAGCTATTAGTTCTAGTCATTTTGCCTTGGTTTTGGTGGTATTTTGGTTGTTTACAGCAGAAAACAACAAGCAGTTTTGAACTATCTGCATTGTTTTGGACTACATTATGGGTTCTTCTTCCATTAACAGTGCTATTTTCAACATCACTAAGCTTGATGACATGAATTATGCCTATTGGAAGAGCCAAGCTTGGCAGGTATTGGTGTAGAAATTGTGGATAAAACCACTAAGGATGCATGGCAAGCAGCCTGAAACTATGACTAATGACGAATGGGATGAGCTTGATGAGTTATGCAAGTCCACCCTCATCTTGTCTCTCAATAAACATGTCCATTACAATGTGGTCAAGAAAGCACAGAGTGCTTGGCAGCTTTGGGATAAAATTAAGAACCTCTATGACAAGAAAAGTCTAGCAAGTCAGATGTATTGGTGGCTGAAGTAGCTTATGGACCTACACATGAAGGAGAATATGACAATGTCTACTCATTTGAACCAATTCCATGCTATTCTCAAGAACTTGACTTCGCAGGGTATTACCTTTAATGATGAGGTTACTCCATTATTTTTGCTTGGGACTCTAAGTGAGTCATGGGATGTATTCCGCACTACCTTATGTACTCTTGCTACTATTTTGAACTTACCTGATGTAGAGAGTGCTCTTCTATGCAAGAAGAGATCAACCATAAGAAATTGGATGCCTTTCATGTGTGGTATGCTTTGACTATTAGAGGCAGAGATGGTAATGGCAAGAATGACCGTGGGAATGGCCGTGGCAGATACTCACAGAAGTCTAGGTTTAAGTCACGTGGTAAGTCGTGTAGCAAGTCTCATGGGAGAAATGTTAATGTGGCATGTCATCATTGCCGCAAGAAGGGTCATATACACCCATAGTGTCATGAGTTGTGCAATGAGAAGCGCAAAGAGAAGGGAAAAGACAAAGTACTTGAAAAGTTCTCTGATCGCAGCATTATGCCGGTGAAATCTAGTGTGAAAATCGAGGAGATAAATGTCAAGCAGACTGATGACTCTGATGGGGGAGTACATACTTGCAGCTAGTTCTTATGATGCTACGTCATTGATCGATGTTCACTCTATGTATCCACAGTGCTGGCTTTTGGATTCTGGTGCTTCATTTCATGTTATAACATGCCATGAGTGGTTCCACTCCTACCGCACTCTCTTTGTTTCAGTTTGCTTGGGTTATGATAGGTCACTTGCTATTGTTGGCATTGGGGATGTATGATTGCAATTCTCTACTGGTAGTACTTTTCTATTACATGATATATGTCATGTACCTACGCTTACATGCAGTCTTATGCCTGCAAGGCAGCTTGATGATGTTGGGTTTCATGTTTCATTTGGGGATTCTACCTAGAAGATCACCTATGGCAAACTTTGTTGAGATATCGAGCTCCACTTGTGATATGCCAGGGTGACCGTTGTGCATTTATGTCACCGACGTGTCAGTTGCAGATGTGGTTGGTACACCACCCATGAATAATAGCTACATGACAGCTATCCTTATCTACTCTACTTCGTGGCTCAGTTAGTATGCCACCTTAGTTAGTTGAGTTTGGTTTGAGACCCATATATAGGGTTCTTCTATTTCTTTGTATTAGAGTTCTTTTTGGCTTACACAACTAAGAAGAGGAAAACTGTTTTCAGCCTCCACCTCTATGTGTATTCCCCCATTGTGCAAGCAAGAAAGCTACAAGTGAGACTCCTTCCTTCTCTCCCACAATCTTGACATGGTATCAGAGCCTTGTTCGTGGTAAGGAGCTCAAGAAAGCAAGCCAAGCTCGCGGTGTTCTGGTAAGAGGAGCAGTGTTGCTTTCATTTTCTATTTTGGGAGCAGATCTCTGGAGGTAGCACAGCCCAAAATTGCAAGAGTACATTGTCTCAGGTTGAGACGCCCTTCGCGGTGAAGCAAGAGGACAGTATATGCTGCGGGTGAGGGTTAAAGCCCTCAGCGACCCTGTTTTTTTGATTTGAGGCCATTTCGGGGCCTGTTTTGGAGGCGGAAGTTTTCTGCACGCACTCAGGAAAAGGCCCAGTTTTATGCTGTGCAGCCACTGTTCTACAGGTCGGTGAAAAGTTACTGTAGAAATTGCATCGTATACCTGTGCACAGAGACATTGGGAGTTACAGAATCATCCCCGTTGCCTGTTGATGCAAAATCGTCACTAGGAAGTGACTGTGTGGTCAAATACCACTTTCGTCAGTTTTGCAGATTAGCCCTTGTGAGGCTGAAGTTGTGTTCTTTGCAGTGACAGAATTTTTTTGCAATGTTCTGTAATGGCGTTTGATTCTCTTTCACAGATTGTCACTGAAAAGCTTGACAAGAACAACTTCCAAGCATGGAAGTTTAGAATGACAAATTTCCTTATGGAAAAAGGATATTGGGAATTTGTTGCAGGAAATGAAGAAGAACCAGTTCTTCCTGATGTTCCCAATCAACAGCAAATGCAGGCATTCAAAGCATGGCATGAGAGAGCCAGGAAAGTTATGTACTGGCTGTTTATCAGTATTTCAGACTCTATGATTGTGCATATTCAGGATGCAAGTACGCCAAAGGAGGCATGGGATACTTTGTCAAAAATGTATAGCACAAATACGCAAGCCAGGAAAATGCAACTCAAGCAAGAGTTGCATAATGTGCAAAGAGAAAATATGAGCATCAATGACTACCACATGAAGGTGAAGAAGATTGCAGATGCACTTGCTTCCATTGGGTCACCAGTGGAAGATGACGATTTAGTTTCTGTGACCTTGAATGGTCTAGGAAAGGATTATGCACAGTTTCGGACATCCATTTTAGTTCGTGAAAGATTTCCTGATTTTGAGGAGTTGATTGCTCTTCTAATTTCTGAGGAGCAGAGAAATGGTGGTGCATCTTCTTCAGGAGGAACTTCAAAAGAAACTGTCTTCTACTCAAATGCTGGAAGAGATAGAGGTAGAGGTAGAGGAGGCCGATTTGGAGGCCGTGGTAGAAATCAGAATATGCAGCAAACTCAAGAAAACCAATCCTATGGAGGAGGACGTGGTAACTCTAGAGGGCAGGGGGAGCCAAAGAGGTCGTGGTGGATGGCAAAGAGGCCAAAATGTAAACAGCAATGTTGAATGCTACTACTGTGGTAAAATGGGTCATACGGCTAAAGACTGCTATAAAAAGCAGAATGACATCATGAATGGGAAATTGCAACAAGGGAATTATGCATCTTCTAGTAGACAGGGTGATGAAAGAAATGAGCATTTGTTTATGGTGCAGCACATGAACAATTCTGTAACAAGTGCAGAAGAAAGCAACGATGTGTGGTATGTTGACTCAGGTGCATCAAACCACATGATAGGTCATGCAGAATGGATGGAGGATGCAAGGAAAATGGAAAAACCAGGATTTGTGGAGACTGGTGATGATACTGCACATCCTATTGTGCAGATTGGAAAAATTCCTTTGTCTATGCAGGATGGGAAAAAGAAATACCTATCCGATGTATTTCATGTCCCGAATATCACCAAGAATCTGGTTTCTGTTGGTCAAATGGTTGAGCAGGGCTTACAGGTCAAATTTAATCCTCATGGATGCTTTGTTGAGGATATGAAAAATAAAGATCGCTTGATAGCAAAAGGAAATAAGAAGGGCAGAATGTTTACATTGGATGCAGACATGCCTGAATTGAGTGCAGCAATGTTTGCACATGGGACCGGTGTAGTTGCAGATATTGATATCTGGCATAAACACATTGGTCATGTTAATGTACAACGACTTAAATCAATGCAGGCCCAAAATATTATTGTAGGATTGCCTAAATTCAAGGTTGCAGAAATGCATAAGGTATGTGAAGCCTGTCAGTTTGGAAAACAAGCAAGGAAACCATTTCCTAGACATGTTCAAGAGAGTAAGAAGCCATTGGAATTAATCCACTCTGATGTGTGGACTACTAAAGCTGCATCTCTTGGAGGATGTCATTATTTTGTCACTTTTATTGATGACTATAGTAGAAAAGTTTGGGTGTATTTTATGAAAAAGAAAAGTGAAGTTTTTGGGCATTTCAAAACTCTTAAAGCTATGGTTGAAAAAGAAACAGGCCTGCAAATAAAATGCCTAAGGTCAGATGGAGGGGGAGAGTACCTCTCAAATGAGTTTGCAAGGTTCATGCACGAGCATGGCATAAAGCAGCAATATTCATGCTGTCATACCCCACAACAAAATGGAATTGCAGAAAGGAAAAATAGGCATATTGGAGAGGTATCTCGTGCCATGCTCAACGAAAAAGACTTGCCGGATTTTTATTGGGCTGAGGCAGTTGCTACAGCAGTCTACATAATGAACAGGACTCTGACTGCAGCAATACATGGCATGACTCCAAAGGAGAGGTATACTGGTAGGAAACCAGATATTTCTCATTTGAAAATTTTTGGCTGCATTGCCTATGTTCATGTGCCAGATGAGTTGAGATCCAAGTTGGATCCAAAAGCTGAGAAGTGCATCTTTATTGGTTATTCTCTGCAGAAAAAGGGTATAGATGCTATAACCCTTCTACTCGTAAGTTTACAGTGAGCAGAGATGTTGTTTTTTATGAGATGAGTAGCTGGTATAAACCAGTAAATGTGATTGATGATGTAGATGCACAAAATGGTAATGCTGCACATAATTCACAGTAGCAGTCACAAAATATTAGTGGACCTGGTGCGTCCTCTAGCAATGGTTCACATTCTTCTCTATGGACAGGCAGATTGAGATCAGAAGAATCTTCTCAAAGCAATGCAGATAGTGGTATGCAGGTATCACGAAAAGGAAAAGAGAAGGTTGATCAGCCCATGTTTGATGTGAATGCAGGTCACTCTTATGTGGATGGTGAATCCAGTGGCTCAGAACAGAGCATTGATGATGAGTTGGGTATTCCTTCTATTGTTACACCTGGAGTAAGGAAGACCAGGGATGTTTTGAGAGCACCTGGGAGTGAACCTACTTTGTGTAGGTCTACCAGAGCTAGGTATCCTGTGGATAGGCTGAAATATGATGGATTTCCAGCTATTCACTATGCATATATGGTCAAAGTGATACAGGAACCAGAACCCACTTCTTTTGAGCAAGCCATGGGAAAAGAAAAATGGGAGAAAGTCATGGATGAAGAAATTGATGCCTTGGAAGCAAATGCTACATGGGAGTTAGTACCTTTGCCTAAAGGTAAGAATGCAATTGGTTGTAAGTGGGTTTATAAGGTGAAGCACAATGCAGATGGTTCTGTGAACAGATACAAGGCAAGATTAGTAGTCAAGGGGTATGCACAAACATATGGCATTGACTATGAAGAAACATTCAGTCTGGTTGCAAGGATGGCAACCGTAAGAGCAGTCATTGCTATGGCTGCATCAAAGGGATGGTCTTTACATTAGATGGATGTAAAGAATGCCTTCTTGCATGGTGATTTGCAAGAAGAGGTCTATATGGAGCAACCACTAGGTTATGTGCATGCTGTTCATCCTAAGTTTGTTTGCAGGTTGAAGAAAGCCTTGTATGGCTTGAAGCAAGCACCTAGAGCATGGTCTGACAAGATAGGACAGTATCTTGTCACTATTGGCTTTCAGATTTCCAAGGCAGATTTCTCACTTTATGTGAGAAAAACAGAGAAAGGTATTATGCTACTTGTCATTTATGTTGATGATTTGATTATGACAGGTGATAGTGATGAAGATATCCTTCATGTGAAAATGCTATTGAAGCAGAAGTTTGAGATGAAGGATTTGGGAGAGCTGCGTTATTTCTTGGGCATTGAGGTGATTAGATCACCAAGTGGGATACAGCTCTTGCAGAGGCAATATGGATTGAACATGCTGTCCAAATATGGGATGACAGGCTGTAAGCCTATTTCAGTTCCTTTGGAGCAGAATGTGAAGCTGAGCACAGATGCAGGTGAGCTTTTGGAAGACCCTACTATGTACAGACGCATAGTAGGAAGCTTGATTTATATGACTATTACTAGGCCAGATTTGAGCTATGCTGTTGGATTGGTAAGTTAGTTTATGCAGGCTCCAAGGAAACCGCATTTGGATGCGGCTAGACGCATACTCAGGTATGTGAAGTCCACATTGCAATATGGACTATTTTATGAGACTGGGGTTCAGATATAGTTGCATGGATATACTGATGCTGATTGGGCTGGTAGCATTTCTGATAGACGATCTACTAGTGGATATGTGTTCTCTTTTGGGAGTGCTGCAGTCACTTGGAGCAGCAAGAAACAGCCTACAGTTGCCTTGTCCAGCACAGAGGCTGAGTACAGGGGTGCAGCAATGGCTGCATGTGAGGTAGCTTGGTTGCATAAGCTACTCTATGATATGCATCAGCCTACAGATGGGCCAGTTGTCATTTATTGTGACAACATGAGTAGTATACACTTGGAAAATAACCCAGTCTATCATGCTAGAACAAAGAACATTGAGGTGCATTATCACTATGTGCGGGAGAGGGTTTTACTAGGTCTTATTGATCTAGTTTATGTCAGCACAGAGGATCAGGTAGCTGACATATTTACGAAGGCATTGGGCGCAGAGAAGCTGTGCAAGTTCAGAGACCTGCTTGGTGTGCAGGAATTGGGATTGAGCTCGAGGGGGAGTATTGAGATATCGAGCTCCACTCGTGATATGCCAAGGTGACCGTTGTGCATTTATGTCACCGATGTGTCAGTTGCAGATGCGGTTGGTACACCGCCCATGAATAATAGCTACATGATAGCTATCCTTATCTACTCTACTTCGTGGCTCAGTTAGTATGCCACCTTAATTAGTTGAGTTTGGTTTGAGACCCATATATAGGGTTCTTCTATTTCTTTGTATTAGAGTTCTTTTTGGCTTACACAACTAAGAAGAGGAAAACTGTTTTCAGCCTCCACCTCTGTGTGTATTCCCCCATTGTGCAATCAAGAAAGCTACAAGTGAGACTCCTTCCTTCTCTCCCACAATCTTGACAGACTTGTGCTTGCTAGAGGTGCCAAAGCTGGTAGCCTCTATCCTCTTGTAGTTGATGGGTCCTCTGTTGACCATGTTTTGTCAGTGGGTTGCATCCCACATGTATCTCTTTGGCATCCTTGCTTGGGCCATATGTCCTTGAAGGTAATGAAAATGCTTTCTAGTTTACAGTACTTACCGCCCCTTGACTACGCATGTTTTGATTCATGTGAGCACTGTCTTTATGATAGGCAGACTAGGAATACACATAAGAAGTTTGGTAGGACACGCATGAGTGAGCCCCTAACATTGGTACATTTGGATGTCTGTGGACCCATGCCTTGTTAGTCTATGGGTGGTGCAAAGAATTTTGTGACGTTCGCTGACGATTTTTCGCATAAAATCTGGGCTCACCCCATTAAGCTTAAATCAGAAGTCTTGGCTGTGTTTCAAATATGGCTTACATTGGTCAAGAACCAAATTGGGCATAGATTGAAATGCCTTAGGACTGACAATTGGGGAGAATACATGTCACATGCTTTTGAGCAACTATGTGACGAGAGGGGTATTAAGCGTCAGTTGACCGCTGCCCCCTATACCCCACCCCAGAATGGTTTGGCTGAGCAGATGAATAGAACCATCTAGGAGCGTGTACGCAGTATGCCTAGCCATGCACGCTTACCATAGAGCTTTTGGACTGAGGTAGTTAGTACAGCTATGCATGTCATAAATAGATCACCTTCTAGTGGTTTGGATTTCCAGGTTATAGAGGAGGTATGGACTGGGAAACCTTTGTCTTATGTGCATCTACGTGTCTTTGGATGCCATGTGTCCAAAGACAAGTGTACTAAGTTGGATCCTAAGAGTGTCAAATGCATCTTCCTTGGCTATGGGGATGCAGGCGAGATGGGTTACCTCCACAAGCACAGAAAGTCATCCGTAGCCATGATGTAGTCTTCCATGAAGATAAGATGCATAGGCAGCTTGAGAAGGTGGTAGAGATATGCAAGGTTATAATCCAGGAGGAGCCACGTGCTCCTCCATAGCCAGTTGGACATGCTGCAGTAGTAGTTAGTACACATGGCTAGGATGTTGGACCGGCCACAGAGTGGAGTCTACTAGAGATAGACGTCCATCTAATAGATTTGAGCCCTCGATGCATTACGTCTTGGTTACAGATGCAGGAGAGCCTCTCACCTATGATGAGGCTATGTGAAAGGGTGACACTCACTCCTAGGAGAGGGCTATGTAGTTTGAGATAGACTTCTTGCACAAGAATATGACTTGGGATTTGGTTGCACTGCCTCAGGGCAAGAATACTTTGCCATGCAAATGGGTGTACAAGTTGAAAAGTACCCCTGGAAACCCCAAGCTGGCTTATAAGGCAAGACTTGTTGCTAAGGGTTTTAAACAGGAGCATGGAGTTGAGTTTGATGAAGTATTTTCTTATGTGGTTAAGATGACCACCCTACACTTGGTGTTGGCCTTAGTCACGTAGCTTAACTTGGACTTGTACCAAATGGATGTCAAGACTACATTCTTGCATGGGGATTTTCATGATGAGATATACATGGAGCAGCCTAAGGGCTTTGTAGAGCTTGGTAGGGAGCACCTAGTGTGCAAGTTGAAGAAAAGTCTTTGTGGCTTGAAGCAAGCAGCTAGGGAGTGGTATCATAAGTTTGATGCCTTTATGCAGTCACAGGGCTACAACAGGAGTGTTATGGATCAGTGTCTTTACAGGAAGAAAGTCCATGATGGCTCATTGCTTATTTGGTACTTTATGTGGATGATATGCTAATAGCAGGAAAAGCTCATGATGAGTTGGATGCTCTTAAATCTCAGTTGAAGAAGAGCTTTGAGATGAAGGATTTGGGATAGGCCTCTCACATTCTTGGTATGCACATTAAGTGCGACAATCATCAAGAACTAATCTACCTCTCACAAAGGGAGTACATTCATAAAGTCCTTGAGCATTTTCAATGCAGGATGTAAAGCCTATTGGCTATCCATTACCTTCTTATGTGAAGGTTTCACAGGTTCGATTGTCCCACAAACGGATGAGGAAAAGGGCTGAGATGGCCAAGATCCCTTATGTATCAGCTGTGGGCAGTTTGATGTATGCCATGATAGCCACTCCTCCAGATATTGCCTTTGTAGTTGGTGTTGTGGCACGCTATATGGCTACACCTGGAAAAAAGCATTGGGATGCCGTAAAGGGTATCATGAGATACCTGAAGGACACATCAGATATGTGTATTTGCTATGGTAGCCAGGATACAAGAGTTGTGAGCTACACACACTCCAATTATGTAGCAGACAGTAGGAAGTCCACTTTCTGGCTATGTCTTTACCTATGTTGGAGGTGCTATTTCTTGGATGTTCAGGGTTCAGAAGTGTACGACTCTCTCTACCACTAAGACCGAGTATGTTGCATCCATTGAGGCTTGCAAGGAGGCCATATGGTTGGGCCATTTGGTTCATGACCTTGGGATTGATACTATACCTATGTTGCATTCGGATTCTATGAGTGCTATTCAGCTAGCCAAGAATCCGGTCTTCCATGCGAAGACGAAACACATTGAGGTGAGGTATCACTTCATACGTGGGGTCATGGAGGATAAGTCTGTTGACCTTGTCAAGATCTCCAATGATGAAAATCCTACAGATCTACTCACGAAAAGCCTCACTACTGAGCGCTTTGCCTTCCTTAGGAGGTTGATGGGCATTGGATGAGATGACACTTTTCCTCATCCTGTTGTACATGTGTACATTGTATTGTCTTTTATTGGGGGTAAAGGCGCCTTTGTCTAGTCGCCCGTTTATTATTACACTGACAATACCCGCCACTGCACACTGCAAGAGGTAGGCGCCTATCACACCATCACTTTATTCTTTATTCTTTTAGTGACAGTTTGAATAAAGGAAGGCTCGGTCACACATTGTGACCATTGGAGTTCCCATATGTGTCTCTCTCTCTTCTTGCTCTTGCTTTTTGCTATAGCTATCTTCCAAGCAAGCTTCAATCCTTCTCACCTTTCATCTTTGTGACGTGAATATGGACACTTGGGTGGCTTTCTGCAACACACTCCCATTCGAATGCAATAACTTGACATTCATGCCCTCTCTGCAACAAAGAATGGGAGTGTATTTTGACCCCAATGTCCACGATCGGCACAACTTCCCTCTAATCTACAACACAAATTTTACTAAGCTTGAAGAGGCCCTTATCTTCACCCCAAAAAATCTATATGACTCTATAGTCCATTTTGTAGAGATGAATTCTCGTCATGGCCCGACTTGCATTCATTACTACCTGTAATTACCTTAGGCTACTTAGAATACTACTTAGGCAAAATCACGCTCCACAAGAACATAACCTTCTACCCCTTTACTTTAATCCCAACGCCATAGACAGTTGCGCATTGCTCGATTGATAATGTGCATTTTTCCTCTCCCTTCATTTTTTTAATCCCTTCTAGAATATATGAATGATAGTTGCTTTATGTGTTACATCCATTTCTATCTACCACCACTCTACAAGTCTGCTTGAACCTCAAAGGGTACTTGCAAAGTTGGCAATTCCTGAATAAGTCTCTTAGGCCCCCTTCTCCACCCCACTTGGACGACGAAGCTTAGCTCTCATCTTGCCTATGTAATAAAAAACAAAAAGACAAAAAGAAAAGGAAAAAAAAAAGAGAAGATGAAGAAGAAGAAGAAGAAGAAGAAGAAGAAGAAGAAGAAGAAGAAGAAGAAAAGAAAATGAATGAGAAACAAAAAGAAAGAAATACAAAAAGAAAAAAGTAAATATGAAAAGAGAAGAAATCACAAACGAATAGCACTTTACCCCACATAGGCCACAATCACTGCACCTAGGGGTTCTCAAGTTTGGTATGTTTGGTGGCTTCGGTCGGTCAGCTCCATCCCTAACCTCCTAGTCTCATTTTTATTTTCCATGTCATGCTTAGGGCACATCAGGGGTAGGACATACCTAGGGAGGTAACACTCACCTATGGTTAGACCTATCACCCTAAGCTACACGTACTGCACCTCCCTTCTGCACAAACTGGGTCCTCAAGTGGGGGACAACACCTAGGCTTGCCTGTGGTTTCAACCCAACTCCCAGTTCCACTAACATAAGCACAATACACCACACAACAAAGCAGACACACCCACATGTAGTGCATCTTCTTTTCTTTTTAGGCACAAATAAAGGCTCCAACCCCCCAATGTTAGAGGCCCCATCATCCATGGAATGCGCTCCCGACCTCCACCACCTTACCCGGTTGATCAGTTTATTTCCAAGACCAATTCTCCTGAGACCCCATTATCATCGACTCATAGGATCACACTTTCAATCACCGAATCCTCATCAACTCAGAACTACCAGTGTCACGAAACTTACAATTGTCTAGGAGGGGGTAACGTTCCACGAGATATCACCATGCAGCCCACATGACGTAGAGGAAAACCAAGAAAGCCCTTGTTAAAAAGTGAATGAAGAAGTTCATTCTACTCAAGCAGAGACAATGGAAGAGAAGGGAAGATCCAAAAAAATGACAAAGAGCATCGGATATTCTAGCAAGGCTATCTCAAGGATGAGGGCCAAGGGATCTCACAAGGAAAGCACGAGGCGCAATGTAATTCATTTTTTACAAGTGCCAAGTTCCCTCCTGTGCAAGTGGTAAAGTCTAAATGGGCATAGGTGAAGGGATAAGGCAACTTCTTGAAGGGAATAGAAAAAAGCTAGGTTAAAATCATATCGTATCGACCTTCGAAGGTGAGAGGACGGGTTTGTCCAACACCATCTTAAATTTCAAAGGATCGACCCACCCACCATCAGCATCAAGGAGGGACTCGCCCCAACATGATCTTCAATTTCAAGGGAAGACCTGTCCAACACCATCTTAAATTTCAAAGGACCAACCCACCCATCCTCAATGTTAGGGAGAGACCTGCCCCAACACCATCTTCAATTTCAAGGGTAAATCCATCCAACACCATTCCTAGCAAGGGCTTGTATACAAACTCAAAAAGCTATTTGGCTACACCCATCCCACCTTCCCACAACTACCTATTAGTGCCATGGGGTTGGCACTCAACTAGGAGGGGGTAATGATTACCTTAGCACATGAAAATTTAGAAAAGCTCAAGTCTGGAGCTAAAAGAGGCGGTGGCCCAGAAGAAGAAAATTGGACACAACGGAAGAAGCAGGAAGGGAAACAACCAAAAGTGCAAGGGCGGCCTCAAAAGCTAAGTCAAAGGCGAAAGGGAAATTTTAAATGCAAGGCACCCCTGAAACTTTTGTAAAAGAGCACTAGGCTCCCTCCTGTGCAAATTGTAAGGGTAGACAAGTGGTAGAAAGGAAGCTAAGAAGATAGAAGGACAATAGGATAGAGGGCCTAGACCAGGCCATGTAAAAAAGGGGATGACCATCCAAAAGGGATTAGGGTTTTTTATATAAACTCAAAAAGTGAATGAGAAGCTCATTCTTTGGTTTGTGAAAAAAGTGGACTCATCTTCTTCTCTCCTTCTCTCCTCTTTGTTTTCTTGTGAGTGCTTGAGGGAGGGAGTGTGAGTGAGTGAGGGAGTGAGTATGTGATGGTGAGGGATCTTGGAGGTGAGGCTCTCCATCATCTCCTCTCTTCTTCTTCTCTTGTCTTCTCTTCTCTCGCCTTGCATGTGGCTATGGAGGATGGAGCTTGGAGGAGGAGGCTTGAGGATGCTTGAGGTTGCATCACGAATCGTGGAGCTACAGTGCTTGAGGAAGGAGGCAACAACCATAGGTGCTCCCTTGAAATGCTTGCAGGAATAAGCCATCCTCCATGGGTCTTGGTGGTTGAGTGTGAGCTCGCATTACAACATCTTATGGCTAGATACTTCATCCAAGATAGTATCCAAATAGGAAATGGGAAACAAATTCGGGATGGTGGATGCATTGAGCTTTCCGTAGTCCAGACATATTCACAACTTCTTATTCTTTTTAGGGACTATGACAACTAGGGAAATCCAATCCACTTGATCTATTGGAGTGATAAACTCAACTTCAAATAGTTAATCTAACTCCTCTTTGACCTGTTTGGCCATTCGAGGGTTGCATCTAGACTAAAATAGTATCCAATTTTGGTGCTACATCTAGACTAAAATAGTATCTAATTTTGGAGAAATCCGGTGTGCCGATAGAATTGGGGATCTAGACCTTTCATCTTTGAGTATTCCAGGGTGAAAGCATCTTTAAACTCAATCAATAAAATGATGAGTTGCTGTCAAAATCTTGGCACTCATGATCTTTACTGGTTTGGTTTTTTTGGACCAAAAACACTTTATGTCTATTCATCTTCCTTTACCCTTGTGAGCTTCTACATTTGCACCTCAAAATTGCACTCTTATCTTTTTTTAAAAAAAATTTCAGCTTCAGCAATTTGATTAATATCAATATTTTTCTATCTCACAATCTAAGTTCTAGGTTTTGAAACTATTTGGAGTGATATCCTCCTTTTTTTTCTCCGAGGTTTTGGACTATAAACTTTATTGATGCATGTATTATTGATTGATTTGCAACACATTAATGAGACACCAAGGCTGTAGATTTGTATTAGCCTTCAAGAATTCCTCTTTCTTATCATCACTTAAGCCTTCTACCATATTGATTGTTTTGTCCTAGCAATGTGGTATAGGTGGGGTAATATTAGTTAAGAACATAGTCACTTTATGTTGATTTCTTGTAGATTGTAAGTTTGTCTTTATCCCAATTATGGCTAACTCTTGCTTAGGGGAGCCAAGGTCTTCTCAAGAATAGGCGGTAATCTTCACTAGCATGCTCTATATTTAACACAACCAAAGAAACCAAGGATGGAATTGTAGTAATTTCCAAAAGTATAGTGTATGATACCAATCGGTCTTGCTGTTGATTGGCCATTCTTACAAGGAATGGGAATGATTTCCAATCCATTGATCCAAATTCTAGCCAAGTTGCCAATGTGATGATATTGACACTAGATCCACTATCGAGTAGGAAGTTCTAAATGATTTGGTCCTTGCACCGAATATGAATAACTAGAATGGTCAAATCAAACAAGGGGCATGTTGGCACTAGCTCTTGCTAGATTTCATGAATTGTTGTCTTCAAAGTGTCCTAATTACTACCTCAAGTTTTGGTAATATTAGGCGCTTTGGCTAAATCATCTTCAATACAAGATCCTTGAAAGCTGGTAGAAGAATCAAGTGGTCACCTAATGGGAGAGTAATATCCAATAGTCCTTATCCGATTGATACTTTGGGTGACTCGAGAATAGCCAAAATGCTTAGCATGTTCCCTTCTGCTACTACTACAAGCCTAGCATGAGTCTAGTGGCTTCAACTTCTTCTAGGATTACCATTCATGGTTTTACCTTGTCTCATGATCTCTCAAATTCTTCTTGTGATCTTTATCATGATTATCATCCAGTAATTGGCTCTTCTACTTGGCAAGATAAACATCTGACTACTTGATTTGTGAATCTCGAGGCGATACCTAGATTCTTAACTCCACTGGGTTGTGGATCCTCTGTGGTAGCTTTCTTGTTTTTCTCCTATTTTGGAATTGCTACTTCTTGTATAAATTCCTGTTGTGATTTTGACTTCATAGATACTAGGTCTATGGCCAATTTAGGGTTTAAGGGAATCCGTCCTAGGTGTGGGTTTATCTTCACACCTTGTTGCATTCCCTGAGCTAGCAAGATATGGGCTTGTCTTCTTGCATTTATTACATTTCATCTTTTTGGGTATTTTTTCCAACAGTTGTTTGTTTGCAATAGGCCCCTTCTTTTTACAAAAGATACACTTATTGACAACTATATGCACCAAGACTTGGTCACCGGATATTGGAGTAGATGTCCGACTGGTGCTTCCTTCTTTGTGATTCCTTTTTTCTTCATCCAAATAGGATTGGATGCTACTTGCCAAGGTAGGATTGGTAATATTAGTAAGGGTTGTTACAAGTGTGGAAAAGACCTTTTTGGCTGCTTTTAAAAGAATAGCAATAGCATCCTCATAATGGATTGGTGCTTGCACTAAAGAAATCTGTGTCATGAGGCCTTTCATATGAGAATAACTTTTCCCAAGTCTTCTCCCTCTATATATTCCAAGCTGAAGAATTCAAAATTAAAGAAAATCTTAGTGTTTTTACATGTAGCATCATAGAGCTTTTCAAGCTCATCCCATTTTTCCTTGGTAGTGGAGAGATGGTCAACATGATGAATTAAGGATTCATCTAGGTGTAACCTGATTATTGCTTGAGCACGTTGATCATCCTCCACATCTGAAAGATTTGTGGGATCAAGAGCTCTAGTCCCTTGAATGAGAGGCTAATAACCTCTCCATCATTTTGTACTTAATGAGTTCTTGCCAAGGATGAAAGTCTATGCCATCAAATTTACGATTCTAAGGATGAAGGTCAGCGTAGGCTGAGGCCATAAGAAGGTCTTACTACTTGCTTAGTGCAAGTAGCAATGTCTAATTCTTTACAAAGGGCCATTAGTGAAAGAACAAAAACAATGCAGATTTTACAATTAAAACATCAAGGTTGAGAATGGTTGAAAATCGTATATATGGAGTATTTCAAAATAGGACTAAGGTGGTCCTTGCCTTTGACCAACCCTTTTTTTATGTTTGATTGTTTTCCTTGGCTTTAGTGAAGTGAACTTAGACTACACTTCTGGCTCCTCTTGATAATGTGGCCTATTAGAGGAGTTCTTAGTGGAACAAGGCTGATCAATCAACTCTATGCTATGGGATGAATCAAAGGAGAGTAGAATAATACTCATTTCTATGATTTACCAGTAGCAAATAGTAAGAAACATGAGCTAAATGCATCAGTAGTGCTAAGAATCATTTGTACCAACTTCCATTCTTCTACTCATAATGAAGGCCAATCTTCATGAGCTTCATAGTGCCCATGAGATGAGAAGAGACTCTACATTTGATCTCTAGAGGGTAGCAATAGATCTTGACAAGGGTTTTTTAGTGATTAGAATTAGTGTTAATAATGGCCATATTGAAAAAAATGAGAATAGAAAAGCTTGAAGCTTCCTAGCTATGGTTGCTAGGAAACCCACAGTTAGGGTTTTTGTCATGGTAGACAATAGAAGTGGAATGAGGTCAAACCCTCTTAGAGGGAGATGGCCCACTAGGAGGGCTATGAAAGCCCTATGGTAGCTGGAGAGATTGCATTGCCTGCTGATCATGCCAAGCTCTGAGATGCCATGCTGCTTAGACTGTGCCATTTTCAGCAATTTCAGCAATGCTGCCCTCCACGTTGCCCGATGTTTGCTTCTGATGTGCCATCCTAGAGCGCTTGAGTTGGGGGTGAAGTCTCTAGAAGAAGTCAAGAGATAATATTGCCTCCTTTGCCCGCACCAACTCCTCCAAGGTCAGGGGCTCAAGCTGTGGCTATGGAGGTCAAGAGGTAAGATGAAGAAGATGAAGACTCATGTGCACTTAGTGGTGTAATGAGGCTAAGGGATGCTAAGGATTAGAGGTGGCTATGATACCACGTGTAAAAATCATAGTGCAAGCCAACATTGAAGTTCATATGCCTATACTCTCAACATGTTATAAGTGGCCATCTTATAAATACTACACCATCACTGGTTTAGGCCGCATTCAGCCTAAATGTATCTAATATTATTGCAGATCTCATTTTTCTCAGCGTTTTTTGATGTTTTCTTTCCCTTGTCCTTCTTCATACTCTTGGTGGGATTTTCGCCTTCTTCTCTTCGAAGTTAGATTCCTCACTATTAGATTTTTCCTCCATATCAAAATTAGAATCAGAATCACTATTGTCATCATTATGGTGCTTTTGAGTTGATTTATTGGATTTCTTTCCTTTTTCTAACTTTTCTTTGGAAAAAAACTACTCTAATCTAAGGGCTTTCTTGTAGAATGGTCTATGCTATTGCCCAACAAGTCATCGAAAGCAAATGCTTTTCGAATGAGTTTATTGAACCTTGAATAGATAATGTATTCAACATCTCACGTTTTGGTTAAGCATATGGATCAATTCCAGTTTTGAGAATAGCAAACTTGGCAGTATACACATGGACTGATTGATCTCCTTGCTTAAGGTTGTGGAGCCTTTCAAGATTTTAAGCATCAAAAAGTCAGGTTGGAATCAAACACGGAATGTGATGAGTGCATCATTCCATGTTGGCCAGACAAGTTCTACTACTAGCAAGGTTGCACTCTTTTTTTGCATTGAAGATTTGAATACGACAACCTTGTGAGGATCATTGACTTGACCAGGAAAGTTGACCATATATGCCACCTCAAACTAATGGATAAAGGCATCCAAATCCTCATTGGAAGATCGAGAGAACTTTGAAAATGAAATACTAGGTGGGTGGGCCATTGTAATAGGAAGTCAGGATGGAGTTGGGAGTATTAAGGGGACAACAACTAGCTTAAGAGAAGCCAATAAATGACTTGTTAGATCTAGTGAAGTGGTAGGAGCAATCGGGGGAAGGGTAGATTCATTAGCAATGAAGGAAGTGGGATGCAAACCATACCTTTGCAACTATGGAGAAGAGTGTTGCACTCGAGATACATCATTGTTGAGGATAGAAAAGACTTAGGAGATGGTATCATTTGGCACTTTTTAGACTTGGACCATTGTGCTTGGCCTAGAGCCAGAACTGCATCTAGTAAACCTTGCAAATACATATGTATTCAATTTAGCATATGGAGAAACGATGATCGTGGTCACCATGTGTAATTGGTAGAACAAGCTTTAAAGGCCACTAACTAATGTCTCCTTTAATAGGGTTGAAGTCTATAAGAGTATGGATTTATGATTAAATACAAGCCATGTAAGAAAAATATAGCTGTGGATTCTTTAAGTTGCAAGGTGTTCCTTAATGCTCTCATTGTAATAGAATTATCAAGACATCAAAATTAT
Source organism: Lygodium microphyllum (assembly GCF_053477565.2). Taxonomy (NCBI): domain Eukaryota; kingdom Viridiplantae; phylum Streptophyta; class Polypodiopsida; order Schizaeales; family Lygodiaceae; genus Lygodium; species Lygodium microphyllum. The sequence continues at coordinate 58,657,593 of NC_141164.1, read as the reverse complement.
CTACCATGTAAGAAAAATATAGCTACGGATGCTTTAGTTGCAAGGTGTTCCTTAAATAATTCTCAAGGCATCAATCAATATATGCTATAGTATTAATGCCAAGTAATCCCTCATCCAAATGATAAAAGAAGAAATTGAAAAGGATCCTAAATATAAACTATTAAGAATGGACATTCAACTTAAGGATCAAGATCCTAAGCTGCAACTTAAGTACAAATACTTTTTCATTGAGAGAGAGCTTGTGTACTTCAAGAAAGGGTTATGCATTTCTAGTCATGAACCATGTGGAGCTTGACATCTCAGTACTCCCCCTTGAGCTTAGCATGAGTTCATGTATTGCAAGTATAGTCTTGGCAATAGAGCTTTTCAACTCCCAATGCTTTTATTAGCCATGGCTTGATGCATTATGTTTGCCCTTAGCATGGTTAGAACCTTAGTCATAGTAGTTCTATGTGTGAAGCAATATTTAGATGCCTCATGAAGTTGTATGCCTCACAAAGTGTAGTTATATGAGCAGTTTTTAGGCGTGATCTAAAGAAGTGTCTATAGTTTCTGCCCCATCTTTTATCATTCCTGATACTCATGACTTGTTGTATGATGGATATTCATGATGATATATGAGATCTAATAGTTGGTGCCATGATTCTCTATGTTTCTATCTATTTTTAGTATATTCTCTAGTCTATGTTTTTAATTTTCTGATTATTACTGTTGAAGTATGTGTTCCCACATCTCTATATCATTATTTTCTGAGTTTCCTATGAGTTGCATGATGCGGTATTAGGTATTTTCCGCACTGCTTACATCAATGAGATGTCTCTCTGTATAAGGCATGCAATCCTATTATGAATTCTCCATGCATTAGAGGTTGCAACACTTTGGCGATCCTAGCATTGTCATCTTAAACCTCCAATGTCATGCTTTGTGAAAAATGACTTTGTTTTATGGAAGAGAAAATGAATTTGTTGTATGCAATTCAAAGGGTTTTCTATTTGTATATCCTGTTATTGTTTCTCTATATCTCTAGTTTAAAACACTAGCAAAAATGGCCTTGTTTGATGGCATAAATTCAAATTTCTTGTATGAAGTCATGATACATTTCATACAGCAAGATGATGCAATTCCATCATTCTTACCTTGCATCTCTTATTTTAAATCGTACTCAAAAAATGCCTCTATTTGATGCTAGAAATCTACAAAAAAAATTTGTCACAACTTGAAGCTGTGACAATTGCCTAAAGCAGTAATCTATTACTTGAAGCAGGATGATATAGTTCACAGGGTTAATTTTGCCTTTTTACTTGTATGACAGATAATCACTTTGTTATTTTGTCTAGCAATAAGCCTCAAGAATTGAAGAAACCATTCACAAAGCAATAATAGTAAGAGTTTCAGAAGATTACAAGAGGAGAAGTATGAATATTTTCAATTCTAAATGAAAATAAAGACAAATTGTTCATGGAGAACTTTCAAAATGCAAGCACTATTGTAGCAATACTCTCTTTGTAACAAAATCTGGCTATCTCTACTAAGAAAGAGGAAGTAATATCTTTTGATGCTATAGGAAGCCTACACAAGATTATATTTAGAGGATTTGGTGCTTAAATCCTAGCACAAACCATATTTCATTTTCAGTTTTGGAGTTTAAAATTTTAGTATGATTAATTGCAATGGATAAAGCAAAGGAGAAGAAAAAGAGGTGCAAAGTTTGTTTTGAATCTTAAAGATAGGGTTGAAGTCATCACTAAGTAAGTAAGCCTCTTGAAGCTCCTCTCAAATCACTATGAAGCTCAGAAATAGATGACACTTTGCATCCTAACATATGAGAGCGAAAATCAAGCTAGAAACAACATGCATGAGGCCAAGTCACTCTAGAACGTGGCAGTCTAGTTGATTTAGACCAAGATCCTCATAATTTTAGCAAAGATTCTATATAGTGGATCTTGATGTTTGGTTCAATGAGGACATTATTGCAATCCTAAAGGTTAGATAATCATGTACGCTACATCAAATGAGGATGGATTTACATAATGAAGATATTGAACTACCATGCTCATTTGTGTTCCAACCTAATAATAAACAAGTAAGTTTTCATATCATATTATATCCGCTTAGGTGTATATCCAATTCCACTTCCTGATTAGTAAACATTTGTAACATGCTTTTTTTTGTAGATATCAATGAGGAGAGAGAAGAATATACAATGCAAGGATATTGAAGAAAAGATATCTTTACTATCTAACGTGGCTATTCTTTTAGATCTTGAACCAGAGCTTGTTTGCCCCTCTAATTGTAGCGAAACCACTTGTCCACAGTGTGAAGAAAAAGGAGTGAACTGAATATTTTGTAATTAGTGATTAAGAAGACCTTAAAGCTTAAATTTCTCGTGATTGGAAAAGGAGCACATTTTTTTGGTGCCCTCTTATTTCTCCAAAAAATGAGATTTTGAAACTGTCATATTTGAAGAAAGTATTCTTGCCATGAGTTTCTAATTTTCTTTGCTCTTGATCGAAAAGTTATGATTGTGCACATAAAACAAGATGCTATTTTTCTAGTATTTGTGTACCTTAGAGCATTCCACCTTGCATGGAAGGAGCATAAAAGCATGGTATCAGAATAAGTCTCCTTCATGCATGTTGATTATTTGAAAAAAAACCTATTGATCCACATGGAGTGGAAGAGGATCCCTAATCGTGGGATAGCACATTTATGCTTGAGAAAAAGATTGTGTGAGGTTATGAAAAGTCTCATAAAATGATAAATATTAAGAAATGAGTATGTTATAATGTTTTATATGTTTCAAGTGTGGTGCATCTTGGGGCCAATCCCTGGGGCATATGAGACCCATAGGGGCAACAACAGTCAGCTAGGGGATGCCCTTTGTGTATGTGATTTAAGGTGATATAGTCACCTATGTATGGGAAACTCCTTTGCTTAAAGTCGGAAGGGGTAACTAGTTGAACTATAATCCAAAATTTCATCTATAGACACATGAATTAAAAGAATCATTTATACTTTCCAGACGCTCCCCTGACCGTGAGGTCGTGTGGAGTCATTTGATATGTTTAAAAGCTCAGCTAGAGCCAGAGCCAGTATCGGTCCATTTTAGGTCCCAACAAACTCTTTGTAATATAGCATTTCATGAATTCTATGAGTGTTGATGGTTCATCTAAGAATAATGTATAGTATATAGATTCAAGTACCTCTAACTAGATGACTTCTCATTAAGAGTTATTTAGAGAGATGTGCAGTCCACTATTAACTACAAGAAGTAGACAACATGTAGCATGCAAGTAAACACAAAGAAGGAGCCTAATTTTTGGCTTATTAGTGACAATATAATGTGCATGAAGAACTTATATATTTGATTTATCAAAAGGTTATATCAATTGTATTAATTTATCATGTAAATCCATAAGCGAGACATGATCTTGTGCAAATTGTAATGTTGGAATATCACTACAAGATGGGTACAAGATATATGCCTCATACCAACATTCAAAGCAATGCAAATGTTCATTAAAAAAATTGCATCCGTCTCATTGGTAAAAGCATCGGTCTAAGCATCTCTACACATTCATCGCAGTGAGTGTCACTACTTGTGATGCTAATAGTGATGCTCTCTGATGCAAATAGCAATGCTAATAGCGACACATGCAATAAATTACTGATGGTTACAGAAGAAAAAAAGATTTGTGGTGGGGAAGCAAGCTGCCCTGCCACCTATAACACCATGTTTTGTATAATATTATGCAAAGAAATTACATATTGAATATGCAGTTGTCATCAATATGAGTAGAAAAACTACTTAAAATCGCAAGATTGATAGCTCATAAAATAAGTACAAGACTAGTAATGACAACTGATGAAATTATATAGAACCATGGAGAGGAGAGGAAAAACAAATATGAAAATTTATCTACAAATATCACAAAGTGCAATTTTATACAAAGGATGATAAGTATATCAAATGAATGCTACATGGGAGAGGCTTGCAAATATCACAGAACCAAAAAAGAAGATGATGTGTGCTTCCACGAATCCAAGCATGTGCTATAGATCCTTGTCATCTGAAAGCTCATCCTAATGCAAAGGAGTGTCGAACAAACTCTGCAAAATGAACAACTAGACATTAGTTTGCTATATACATAATGCATAAAAAAGAAATTCCGATATGATGCATGACCCCTACCTCCAATCGTGCCCTCGATTGTTGCCACCATCATCCTAGAGAATCTATGGCCTCCTCCCTTATTCTTTGTCAATCCTCTATGTCTAGCCACTTGAACTTCGAGGTGCCACTCTTGATTGGCTTGCATGCATCTGATCGTCTATATGACATGTATGCATGTATACACTCCATCAGCTACCCAGTGGCTACCCAGTGGAAAAACTCCCTACTGCCGTAGGTGCTGGAAACTCCTCATGCAAAGATGCCACTACATAGTCCTTGCTCCCCTTAGGTATATTCTTCTAATGGTCTAGAACATTGTGCCTAAGTACTTGTTGCCACAATGTCAGAGAGAGAGAACTAGGGAGAGAGAAAGAGGAGAGAGAAGACTGCAGAGGAGAGAGAAAGATTGCAGGAAGAGAGAGAAGAAGAGTGACGAGGAGAGAGAAATACTAGATTTAGAGAGAGAAAGACAAGAAAGAAGGGGAAGCCATAGAAGCTATGAGCAAGAAGGGAGAGAAAGACTGTAATTGTATTAATGTGTCAAAAAGATCCGAAAATTTACATCTTCTCTCCTTTTATACCAATGTCAGTGTGACATGGCATAATATCAACATTATTAACACTTATTTGTTATTCCCAGCTTCTTACAATCCATCCCTTCCCAAAAGTTTTTGTCCTAAAAAACAAACCTAGAAACAACTAGAAAGGAGATGGATAGAAGAGAGTACTACTCTGTTTTACAGCTTTACAAATGGGAAATGAATGAAGAATGACCATTACAAGAGCTGAATTTGAAGAATGGAAGTAAGGCCCAACTATATACACGATTTGAAACACTTCAGAAACAAATGGAGCCATAAAGTCTTCAACAAATAGTCCCAGAACAAAGTAGACAGCTTGCTGAATAAACAATCCCTGCTGGACCAAATCTGTCATAACTTTTGATAGAAGTGTCCAAATGAGATGTACCATATATCAAAATGAAGCTCTTGAAGAGTACTTTAAGCCCATATAGATTGCTTAATTCTGAAAATTAGGTACGATAAAAACTGTTCTAAAACAACGTGCTGTCCTGAACCAGTCTGCATCATTACTAGCTCCATAAGCAATAGGCTTCAGCCACCAATGTCTCCCTCAAGTATGGATACTCATCCAATATAGAATCAGGTCTCCAAGAAGCCTCTTCAGATGGTAAACCTCTCCATTTGATCAAATATTCCACAATAGAACGTGATCGAAGCTTCTTTTCGCGCTGACCTATAACAGCCTCTGGGATGTACTGAACAAGACCATCTTCATCAATAGGTGGCAGCTCATCAACTATATCCACTAGATCACCATAATAGGGCTTGAGCTGACTAATATGAAAGACGTTATGAATCTTTGTAGAAGAGGGAAGCTCTAGTTTGTATGCCAAATATCCAATTCGCTTAAGGATCCTGTAAGGGCCATAAAACCTGTGGGCAAGCTTATTACTGGATCCATCTTTTAACGTAGAGTACTTGGATTTGGGCACCTTCAACAAAACTAGCTCTCCTTCTTGGAACTCTAAAGGCCTCCTCCTCTCATCAGCATACATCTTCATTTGATCTTGAGCCTTCCTTAGATTCACCTTGCATTGCTGAAGAAGGGTCTGCATTCTTTCCAACTCCTCCTTCCCATGAGGATTGATCTTTTCATTAAAGATGACTGTGGGTAAGGGCACCTTGTAACCATACAAAGCCTCAAAGGGTGAAACTCCTATGCTTGCATGAGTGGAATTGTTGTAAGCAAACTTAGCCAGGTGTAACCAAGAATCCCATGAGGTTTGGACATCATAGCAAAAGTGGCGAAGATAAGTCTCCAACCATTTATTAACTCTCTCTGTCTATCCATCAGTTTGGGGATGATAAGCCGTAGATGGAGCCAACTTAGTATCCATAGATGTAAATACCGCTTGCCAGAAGTTACTCATAAACTTTGAGTCCCTATCATGGACAATCACCTGCGGTAATCCATGTAGTCTAAAAATATGCTCCATAAACTGGTTGGCCACTTGAGAAGTAGTAAACTGAATTTTTGTTGGGATAAAATGAGCTGCTTTGGTGAGTCTGTCAACCACCACATAAATACTATTCCACTCCTTCTTAGTAGTAGGTAAGCCAGTGATAAAGTCCATAGTAATATGAGTCCATTTACTCGTAGGAATAGGCAATGGCTGTAACAAACCTCCTGGCTTATCGGTGCTATCCTTATTTTGCTGACAAGGCATACACTTCATAACGAAGTCCTTGACATCTTTCCATAGTCCTTTCCAATAAAAGCTTTTGCTGATCCTGTCATAAGTTTTGAAAACTCCCAAGTGTCCAGCTAAAGGTGAAGGATGTAACTCCTCCATAATTTTCCGCTTAAAAGAAGAAGTAGAGGGAATAACAATCTTGCCTTTCCACCAAATAAGATCATTTTTAAGCTCGTAAAGTGAGTTTTCTTCCATAAGACCAAGCTATAATTTTTGAAAGATTTGGCTGAATTCCTCATCTAAAAGATAGGCCTCCTGTAGTTCTTCAATCCAATCATTATGTAATTCTGTCATGGCTGACACTTTGTAGGCCCACATACGAGAAAGAGAATCAGCCACTATGTTATCTTTGCCCCTTGTATGAGTGATGTCAAAGTCATAATTATGTAATGTAGCTACCCAGCGATGTTGCTTTGGAGTGAGATTTGACTGAGTAAGGAAATACTTGAGTACCCGGTGATCACTATGTACTCTGAATCGGCTGCCATATAAGTAATGGTGCCATTTCTTGATTACATGCAGGATAGCCAACATCTCCTGGTCATAAACATTCATGGCCATCTCCTTATCTGTAAGCTTACGGCTCTCAAATGCAATTACTCCATACTCCTGAAGCAAAACAACCCCAATGCCATGGCCATTAGCATCACACTGTATAGTAAACTCTTTGGAGAAATCCGGGCATACTAAAATATGAGTAGAAATAAGTAGTTCCTTTAACTGGTTGAAGCTGCTATCTGCAAGAGCATCCCAAAAGAAAGCCTCCTTCTTCAACCTGTTAGTTAAAGGAGCTGCAATTGCCGCATAATTCTTTATAAATCGGAGATAGAATGAAGATAGACCAAGAAATCCTCTAAGAGAGGTAGTAGTAGTAGGCATTGGCCAATCTCTTATGCATTGCATCTTCTTGGGATCAGCCTGTATTCATTTTTCAATGACTGTATGTCCCAAGTATTCCACTTCAGTCTGCATGAAAGAGCACTTCTTCTCCTTAGCAAAAAGCCTATGATGTCTCAACACATCAAAAACCTTCCTCATATGTGCCAAGTGATCCTGTAAAGTCTTGCTATAGATCAAAATGTCATCAAAGAACACTAAGACAAACTGAAAGAGGAAAGGTTGCAAGATTTTATTCATCAGGCTTTGAAAGGTAGCTGGAGCGTTTGTAAGCCCAAATGGCATCACCAAGAAATGATAGAGCCCACGGTCAGTCCTAAAAGAAGTCTTGACTTCATCACCCTCTCGCATGCGAATCTGATGATACCCTAATCTCAAATCAATCTTCGTGAAGAATCAAGCCCCCTTAAGCTCATCAAGCAAATCATCAATCCTGGGTATACGATACCTGTTCTTCACTGTTATCTTATTGAGATCCCTGTAGTCAATGCGCATTCTGAAAGATCCATCTTTCTTTTTGACTAATAGGACTGGAGATGCATAAGGTGAAGAACTTGGTTCAATGAATCCCATTTCAAGAAGCTCTTTGATTTGCTTAGCTACTTCCTCTCGTTCACATTTTGATAATCTGTAAGGTGGCTTATTGATTGTCTTTGAGTTGGGCTCCAAATCAATGGGGTGATCCATCGCTCTCTTAGGAGGCAATGAAGTAGGTACTTCAAACAAATCTCTATACTCCTCAAGAAGAGCTATCAAGGCTGGATGGTTTGCTGAATTATTGGGCTGATCCTGTGTTTCTTTGTTCAAATGCAAAACAAATATTTGTGAGCGCTTCTTGTACTCTCTCTTAAGTTGTTGAATGGTGATAAGCTGAAAATCAGATCTACTAGGAATTCCCTGTAAATGGATGAGCTGTCCATTGGAGATAAACTCCATATATAACTGTGAGAAATCCATAGTAATCCTGCCTAATGTCATCAACCAATCACAACCAAGTACAATATCTATGGGCCCCATTTCCAAAGTGATCAGGTTTACTTTGGCTTCAAAATTTTTAGTCAACTGCAAAGATACTTGTGGGCAAATCTGTGTGCTGATTTTCTCTTCACCATTAGCCACTTGTACTCTAATGGGCTGTTGTAAGTCTGTGGGAACACAATTTAACTTGTCCATGATGGACTTATTGACAAAACTGTGAGTACTGCCACTGTCTATCAGGATGAACACTGGCTTTCCACATATGCTTCCCTTCATACGAAGTGTATTAGGGCTCTTAGATCCTGTCCAAGCATCCATAGAGATAGAACAATTAGTGGCAGCAAGCGACTCATCACAAGATCCACCAGGGTCAAACGGAACATTTCCACCTGGATCAAAAGGAAAAGAGTCGGCTGGATCATAAAAGTACTCCTGTCCAACGTCCTCCTCAAAATCTTCATTTTTAGCATTGATTGCCACTGCATTAGCTTCATCTATGTCATCTTCAAAGTCCTCAAAAACTAGCATACTCTGAAGCTTTGGCTTGACATTTTTGTATGCACACTTTGAAGCATGGTCAGGTGTATACTTTTCTCCACACTTGAAGCATAAGCCCTTGTCCTTCCTTTCCTTGTAAAGATCCATGGGAATAGATTTGAAATTTGTATTAGCTGAAATAGACTTAGGCTTGTTGTCACCTGTTTAAATTCAACCTTTGGACTGTTTGCTGTTCTGAAATTATTTTGAGACCTAGAAGCATTAAATGGAGGATAAGTTGGTACCCGTAAGCTCCCATTAGGCACATGATTGCTACCATAAATATTACCAACTTGTCCCTGCTTTAAAACAGTCCTTGGCTGTCCATAACTGGGCTGAAATGAAGACTCTTTCCTATACTTTCTTCCATAGCGCTCCGCAAGCTCAATAGCCTTGAAAAGTGAAGTAGGATTTTGTGCCATAATATCAGCTGACAAAGATGGCTCCAAACCATACATAAACTTGTGAAGCTTAGTCTCATCACTGATGCTTTCCACATACATGGTCAAGTTGAGGAATTGGTTTGTATACTCTGTTACACTTAGGCCCCTTTGTTCCAAACCATACCATCTTCATGCTAACTTCTCTTTCTCAAGAGGCGAAACAAAGACTTCAGCCATAAGTGCCTTGAAAGCTTCCCAATTCTCTACAAGTATATTCTCTTTCTTGATATACCTCCACCAAATATGGGCAAATCCTTCTAGATGCAAGGAAGCAAAGTGAATCTTCATATCATCAGTTTTAGGGTATATATCAAAGTAGGACTCCATCTTAGAGGTCCATTCCACTAAGTCTGATGGTGAAGATGACTGGCCATTTAATTTGGCTAAAACAATTTTGTCATTGAACTCTCTTTCATGAAAGGGTCGCTGTCCCAAAATTGGCTGATCAGGATTACCAAGTACAAAACCTCCAAATTGAGACTGAAATTTTCCAACAGGTGGCTGAGAATTACTATGTAATCTTCATGTTGGTAAAGTACCCCTGGAATTTTGAGTATGCAGTCCAAAAGCTTGAGTATTGGCCCCATTCAAACTACCCAAATAGTCATCATGCCTTTGTGAAGCTTCTCCTACTTCATACTAACTATTTGGAATGCCTCTTCTTCCAATAATCCCATTTCCATGACCATTTTGGTTAGATGGCTCAAGTGGGACTGAAGGGCCACTATTTGAACAAGCCTTCTCATTAACTTCTTTTGATGCCATTTGCAACTGTATGAATTTAGAGATTTGTGCCATGAGTTGTTCGTTGGATTCTACCAACTTATCAATAGAAGCCTTGGTCTGATCAGAAGATAGAACCATCTGCTCCATTCTTGACAAGATGGCCTCATGTCGTTCCCTATGTCTTTGTTCATGGGCACACGAAGTATTATTGAGTAAACTGACTTCTCCTTGTTGTTGAAGCTCTTCAGGATTCTCTTGAAGTGTGATATCCATCATGGAATCCCTGATTTGCTGAGCATAATCCTCCTGGACCTTATTTTTGCCTTTATGTCCTACCATATTAGTGCAGTCCTGCAGTACCCTCTGTCAGAAAAACGGCTATAACTTTGGCTAGGAAACTCCAATTTCAGAACTTTTTTGTGCGAATCGAAGCTAAGAATGCCCTCTTCGAGATGAGCTATAGGACGCTATAACAGGTTTAGGAAAGAAAATTCTGTAGATGGATTTCAGAGTCTGAACTGTCCAGTCCTACACCTTGTCTAGACTTGTAAGTGCCCTGTTTTGACCCTGTAATGCAAGATAGTAACCCCAAATGGCTACCAAACCCTGCAAAAGGGTATATAGGACATGTGGGTACCCTGTAGTATCCCCTGTGCTTCAGCAATGAATGGTGTACCTGTAACCACCTGTAAATACCCTGTAAGTGACCTGTAAATTCCCTGTTTTACCCTGTTTTGGTCCTGTAGGTACTTGAGTCCTTGGAAAGTCTTCAATCTTCAATCCTCCACTTGCTGTACCTGTGTGAGGGATAAACCGGTATGACAGGCTCCCTACATGGCTCCGAATCACCGGGAGGTGGGCAAAGTTCTCCCCGAATCAGTTGGTTGCACCCCTTCGGGATCTTCGATGGTGAGGGAGGGTCACCTCTCTTTTGTCCCACTATCTTCCCCGGCATCCACCTTTTTCCTCAGTGGGAATATCAACATGGCAGAGGCTAGTGTTCTAAGCAATTAGCATGATATGCATTTCAGAAATATTCATTTAGCCTTTCATGAGATGCAATTGATTGGGATTAGAAAAATTGGGATAGGACAAGGGTCTTACCGATGCAATTCAGTGACTCACTGATTGCTAGTACTTACTCTTTTACAATATTTCAATTTGGGCAAAAGAAATTCAGCCAATCAATTGGATTAGAGTAAACAAATTCATCAATCAATGGATTCAGTCGATAGGATTCAAGTATTATGCTGAAATTTCACATTGAAACCTCTAATTCACTGATTGGAACTAATATATATAAAGCAAGCATTGCATTCATGAATAGATGGATTCAAGCAAAGGTTGGCTGAGAATTTGATGAATAATGTTCAATTCTTTAATCTCTCAATCAAATGGATTAAGCTCAGCAATTGGATTAATGAGAGAGATTAAGAATTGAAGAAGAGTACCTTTGACATGGCTGAAGATGACTTGATCAATCTCATATGCTTGATAGAGCCCCCCATTGTCCAATGTTGGTAAAATAATCCATAAGGCTTACTTATCTGGGCTTAAGAACAATCTTGAAGCCTCAAATGCTTGAAATTGAAGCATTAAACCCATTTCCCCCAAATTTTTGCTCCATAGAAGCTCTTGATCTTCAATCTTTAACCATTCGGTACTTAATCCTTGCAATTTTTTGAAGAATCCTTGCTGAGATGATTCCACGGGCTAAAAGGATTAAGAATCTTCAAGAAATTGTTAAGAAATGAAAGCTTGGGCTGAAGCTTTCATGGCTGCCCATGGATTGTTCATGTAGGGTTTCGAAAGAGTGAAAAGATGAGGAATATAGCCCTATTTTGGAGTAAACACACCAGGAAGTTGAAGAAATCACTGCCAAGGATAATTTAGAAGCACCATAGCTGAAGATTGACTGAGAGAAGATGAAGAACAGGATGAAAAAAATCAGCGCAAATTTCGAGCTGCTGTCCAGGCCATGTGGCAGCTCCTACAGCGCATAAAATGGTGCTCCACCTGTTGCATTTGATGTCTAGAGTGCCATTATGCAGGCCATTGTTGATGGAGAGCAAGGATCAATGAGAAAAGAAGAGATCTCAGTCCAGCAAACTCCATGGAAGCTTGGGCAGAGCTTGAAGAAAGAGGAAAGGAAGACCTCTTTTGAAAAGTAACTGTAGTTTAGTCTCTAACTAAGCCCGGTTAACCATCCTTTACCCTAGTTACCTCCATTTTTGCATGAAATTTGATGACCTCCAGCCATTCAAGCCTTTATCCGCCATATTTGACCTTGGATATCTCTAGATGTAGTCTCTTACTAACTACAGATGTCCTGTAGCACTCCACTAGTCACTGTCTTGTACCATTTTTGTCTGAAATTGATTTTGAAATAGAAAAAATGGGACTGAAAATGGAAGAAAATAATGGATCAAAGACTCAAGCTCTGATACCACTTGTCAGAGAGAGAGAGAACCAGGGAGAGAGAAAGAGGAGAGAGAAGATTGCAGAGGAGAGAGAAAGACTGCAGGAAGAGAGAGAAGAAGAGTGACGAGGAGAGAGAAAGACTAGATTTAGAGAGAGAAAGACAAGAAAGAAGGGGAAGCCATAGAAGCTGTGAGCAAGAAGGGAGAGAAAGACTGTAATTGTATTAATGTGTCAAAAAGATCCAAAAAATTACATCTTCTCTCCTTTTATACCAATGTCAGTGTGATATGGCATAATATCAACATTATTAATACTTATTTGTTATTCCCAGCTTCTTACACACAACTTCCTCATGCAAGACATCACCCTCCTCCCCTCACCATTCATGATTACAACACCTATCATGTCATCTATGAGGTGTATGTATCCTACTGGGATTTGTCTAAGTTGTGTCCTCTCCCACCTGTAACCATGCTCCTGGGCATAACCAAGAGACCCCTGTATGTGTGGCATACTTGTGGGGGTAGTATCTCTAAGAGTAGCACCCATAGGGTTGCCACTTGCAGAGGGACAACTAAGCAAAACTCTGAGTCACATGAGTAGATGTCGCTACATGTATGACAAATCTTGAGGTGATAAGTATTCACCTAGGTCGATGAGATGTAGACATTGCATCGGTGCCTCCACAACACCCAACTGAGCCACTCTCTCTAGGATTGTACAAGAGTGAGGAGTAGTAACCCTTTATGGAATTGACCGCAGGCTCAGACCATCCACATCTGTGTAGCACCCCCTAGAACCTCTCCCTCCATTTGGGGCCAGTTTAGAGCATCAACCTTGCCCTATTGAAAATTGAAGCATCAGAGCATATCAAAGTAGACCTCATAAAGCAGCTTGATGATGTCCATGACATCCCCTAGTCTACCATATCTCTTAATCGGGCCCTCTAATCTAGAGACATATATATGAACATCTCTTGTAACTCCTCATCAGTCATTCCTCCTCGGTTGATCCTACTCTCTAGGTATCATCAAAGGTAACATGCATAGATAGAAAGTGATGTTAGCATAATCAATATAAGGATTTAGGTAAAGCACAACAATTTAACTCTGAAAAAAATGATGCTAATTAAAATGCATATACTAGAGTATCTTTAAACATTAATCATTAATGAATTGAGCAAGTGGATGCAAATACGACCTAACCTATGGCCCCATGTCAATATCCTAGTATAGCTTGATGTACACTAGAAAGTCTATAGATAGGTCACCACAGAAAGAGGAGTCTACTTCATTCTCAAAAAATTATTGACCTCCTGTCTCTTTGTCTATGTTACCCATGTTTACCTATCTCCTCTGCATTCTCCAAGCCCTCTCTTCACCCTCCACCCTCTGCGATGTCGACCCCCTCCACCTACATACTCTCCTTATCTATGTTGGGAACATTGCTTTAATCATACATTTGTGTACTTGGAGGAGGTAACGACACAACATACCACCATCAAGGTTGTCAGTGATTTGGATAGAAGATTGCATGTTAAATATCACATATAAGAGTGAATTAATATTTGTGATTATTTTTATCATATATATATATTTTTAAAAAGGTCATGCACCTATTCACAATGACTCAATAGAATAAACATGTAATGTAGATTTGTTCATCTTTTCTCGGAATCTATTTCTAGAAATCCAAATGGACCTTGCCAAACGGTTGCCCCAATACCACTTTAAACCATTGTATATCGAATATGATAATGGAGAAACTACGGTAATCTACTGAGATAACACTTTGTAAGTTTCCAAAATACATCTCATCTACTATGGTATTCGAATCCATGGCTTACCATCGACTCTCTTGCTCAAACTTTGGCATGACACCACAATCTGTTGTGGACCGCATTTTGTCGATGCACTCAATATAGAAATGTTGGCTGCATGACCACGCAACACTATAGGTTTTGTATTGTATATCGAAATGGTTAGATTAGTTTTTGCATAATATAAATTCTAGATACGATAGCAAATAAATCATGCAATCATCTTTTGACTACATTCCCTTGAGAATTCCCCCTCCTCGATAGACCTCTACCCCTTCACGAGAAGTTGCGATCAAAGCTCCATGTAACCACTGCATAGACATAAACCACGTCATCTCCTACATGCCCTTAGGATATTGAATTGGTCAATAGCATGTACTGCATCAAAATTTGGATTGTGCTTCTTCCCAGTATTTTCTCGTCTACTCATATCTAGCGAGCCACTTCTCCATGGATGTATGATGCAACATTAAAAAATGATTTGCTTTCTTCTCCATGGTAGTATCCATCATTTTTTCTACTTCATTGATGCCAGGAGGCATATTCCACGGTGGATTCCGTGAGGTTTTACGGTGGATTCCGTAAACTTAGATGACCGGGGCTCATACACAAAGAGGATTCTTTGTGCGAGAAGTTGATGGGGACGCCTATCCTTTTCGGGCGTTTCATTAATTTAGTGTGTACATGGGTGATTCCATAGCGGGTGATTCCGCAAAATGCATATTAAATTAATAGACGTTTATGAGTTTAGAGTGCGCACTCGTAATAAATTAAGGTTAGGATTTATTTCTAACCAGTTGATTTATTTTTGTAGCTGAAGACTGCTAGGTATTCACTTTTGTCGGTTTAATTGTGTTATTTTACTAACGATTGTGAATGCTTCAGTTGATGTGTAGAGATAGCAGCAGTGGCAGAGGAAAGCATTGGAGTCTAGCGGGTTTCCGATCTTTGGACTATATTTTGATAGGCGCCACGCCTATATTTTGATTATGTCTATAGAGACATCGATTATTTATTATTATTTTGTATGCGCTTATGCGCCTGGATATGTTATTTTTATTTGGACATTGAGATTGGGCGTGCCAGACTCTTTGGGCACCGTCCATTAGCTTTATTTTCCTATTTTTGGTAGAAAGCAAACTCAAAAGCTAAAAGCTTGTCATATTTGTAATTGGGCTATTTTTGAGCAAAAAGATTGGAAATATATATTAAATACATGCTTTGTGAAGCGCTCACACAAGGCATGGGGGAGATTCAACCCAATTTGTCTCTTGTCTCATGTCGTGCTTGTTTTTACATTGGTTTTTGTGCTAAAAAGTAGAGTACTTTGTTCTTGGGGACCTTTGGGAATTCACTACGTGAGCTACCTGTGTCCGATCTGCGCACGAGTGGTATCAGAGCGGAGCAGAGATCAAGGGCTTCCAATCGCTACCAATCTCGGGCGAAGGCGGAGCTCCAGGAACAAACGGCCTCTACAGTCAATCTCGTCGCGAACCGTCGATACAGGCAGACTTCTGGCGATCAAGAACCCCTGTTTCCACTCTCAGATCGCGAAGGACCACTCTCTGTCGGCGGAGGACCACTCCCTCAACTCCATGAACAAGTCGTGATGAAACTGTGAGAAAAGCTCTTAATCCTATTAATCAAAAGCTTAATCATAAAGCTTAAGGGTATTAGAGAAGCTTGATTAGCTTCAAATCAACAAATCGATGCATCCTGGGAGGTCCGAAAATCACGCGGAAAAAAAAAACGGCCCCCCCCCCCTCTTCACGAAAAAACGGCGGACTGTAGCTACTTATTTAAGCTTATTAAGCTTTAAGCTTAACTAATTAAGCTTAAATCCTACTATACTCTGCAAGTTCTACTGGTCAGACAAGTCTGCAAACTCTCGGTCACGCACTCCAGAAGACAAGTTTCGCAAGTCGACACTAATCAAGTACTGCTAGTCCTGCAAATCGGCTAAGTCCAGCAAGTCAACAACCCTGCAAGTCTGTTAAGTCTGCAACTCTGCAAGTCAGACTAAATCAGAACTGACTAACGCTCGAAACTCCTAGAAGACTTGTTCGTTTGCAAAAACTCTGAACTGGAAAGTTGTTCGCAGCAAGCTGTTTTACCTATCTGCAAGTTCGTTGAAGTACTTTCAGCAAACAGCGACAGAAATATTTCAGAATTTCTGAAAATTGAAGAAGAAAATACCCAAAAATACATAGCCTTCTAACCCCAAATTTGAGCTACGCTCATCCCGCTAACTGATTTTGAGTGAGAAAGGTTTGTTGAGTTTTACAGGATGACTACCCCACATATGGATGATCCTATGGCTGAAGACGATCTACCCGAGCCTACCATGGAACAAAAGCTGGATCTTATCATGTTACAATTGGACGAAGAGCGAAGAGCTAGGCAAGCCTTGCAAGCGCAATTGACAAAGCTACAAGGAGCGTCCACTGATAAAGAAGAACCTCAAGCTGAAGATTTGATACGCCGTACCATCGACGCCACTCTTGAAGCACAAACCATTCGCAAGGAATCCAAGATAAGTAAACGAAGTTTCAAGTTTCGCACTTTCAATGGCATAAGAGAAGGAAAGACTGTTTTATCATTCATTAGCCAGTTTGATGACTATTTTCATGAGGAAACTTATCCTGAGAAAGATAAAATCAAGTGTGTTACTAATCATCTGATAGATAGAGCATCACTTTGGTGGACTGTCGTCCGCAAGAGCATAGAATGTCCTGCTACATGGGAAGATTTCAAGAAGAAGTTCATGCAAAATTTCCTTCCACCGCAATTTCATGAGAAGTCAATCAAGCAATGGGATTTACTTCAACAACGCGACCGTGAGCCTATACCACAGTATACAGAGCGTTTTTGGAATGCACTTCTACAGCTACGCATGCTTGAAGATGTACCAGAGACGACCCATAAGCGGAAGTACATGTCTGGACTTCTTGGACATTACTACGCTGAGGTGAATATGTTCAAGCCTGCTACTCTTGAAGATGCCATCTCCTTAGCTCACGACACTGAAGATAAGTTACGTGGAAGAGATCGACGACCACAGCCATTCCAAGCAAACGGTAATTATGGATCTAAACAATTCAATTCAAATTTCAGAAGGTTTAATCCAGGTCGTTTCTCATCACCACCTTTCCGTAAGAATTGGCCTAAACCACCCGCATTACCATCCACTGTCAATCCAAATCCTAAGCCTATCCAACAAGCAAATCCAAATATACCCAGACTCCCAGCCATTGCAAATAATGTGACCAAAGCCAAGCCAATAGTATGCTACAAGTGCCACCAGCCAGGCCATCTCGCAGCAAATTGTCATTCAAAGAAGCCATCAGCACATATCAACTACCTTGGAGCTATGGACGAAGACGAGCATGAGGATATGCCGGATTTCACTGAAGAAGAAGATGATCCTACTACTACTTCCGACACTTTACCAGGTATGCCTACTTTACATTCATTGTTGACTATGAAATGTATGGTGCATGGAAAAGAAAGAACTGTATTGCATGATGACGGTAGTACGCATGATTTTATTTCAGCAAAATTGGTAAAGGAATTGAAATTGGATACAGTACCTACGCACTATCGCATAAAAGCTGCATTTTTAGGCACTAGGTACAATGGCACACAAGAAGTTCAAAATTTAGAAATTCAAATTGGTCCATATATTGAAAGAAGAAATTTCTTAGTTGTCCCATTACAGTCTAGCGACATTATTTTAGGAATGCCATGGAGACACCAACATAATCCCAATATAGATTATTCCACACACACAATGAATATTAATTTTCAAGGAAAATCTATTACATTATTTGGTATGCATGCATCTCATATGTTTCCACTGCTTTCGCATACTCAAGCAAAACGTGCACTACGCAAGAACACTAAATCATATCTCATTTGGGTGAATGAATTGCACGCAAAAGAAACTCATATGCACCCTAGACATAAGGAATTTCTTGCATATTTTAAGGACTGTTTTGCAGAAGACCTACCACCAGATTTACCTCCATCACATCCAGAAGACCATAAGATTGACCTAATACCTGGCACACAACCACCTTGCAAAGCCCCATATAGGCACAATCAAATAGAGCAAAAAGAAATCCAGAGTCAAGTAGAAGAATTACTAAATAGAGGTTTAATTCGACCTAGCAGTTCTCCATTCGGTGCACCTGTGCTCTTAGTCAAGAAAAAGAATAATACTTATCGGATGTGTATTGACTACCGAGCATTAAACAAGATCACTGTAAAGAATAGGTATCCTATACCTAGAGTTGATGACCTTATGGACAAAGTGCAAGGATCTTCTATATTTAGTAAAATTGACCTTAAATCTGGATATCATCAGGTGAGGTTAGATAGATCCGACATATTTAAGACTGCATTCAGGACACAGTTTGGCCATTACGAATTCTTAGTTATGCCATTCGGATTAACTAATGCACCTGCCACTTTCAGTAGAATGATGAACCGTATTTTTCTAAAATATCAGTATTGTGTGATTGTTTTCTTTGATGATATTTTAGTGTTCAGTCAAAGTGAAAAAGAGCATTATGAGCATTTATCATTAGTTTTTCAATTACTGAAAGAAAATCAATTGTTTGCAAATCCTGACAAGAGTGAATTCTTTAAGATAGAAATAGAATATCTAGGTCATATTGTATCAGAAGAAGGAATAAAAGTTGATCCTAAGAAAATTGACGCAATATTGCATTGGCCTATTCCTAAAAATGTACATGAATTACGCTCATTCCTTGGTCTTGCTAGTTTCTATAGGAAGTTTGTACGTAATTTCTCATTACTTGCTTTACCACTGACCAAACTTCTTAAGAAAGGTATTATTTATCAATGGACTGAAAACCAGCAGAAATCCTTTGATTTACTTAAACGTGCATTGACCAATGCCCCTGTCCTACAATTGCCTGACTTTAATAGACCATTCTTTTTAGTTGTGACAGATGCTAGCGGATCAGGAATAGGAGCCGTGCTAATGCAAGACAACCATCCAATAGCATATTCTAGTTCTAAGCTGAAACCCTCTGAGCTTAAATATTCCACTTATGACAAGGAACTCTTAGCAGTTGTACAAGCATTGAAATAATGGAAGCATTATTTAATGGGTTCAGAATTCATGATAAAAACTGACCAGCAAAGCATTAGACATCTACTTAGCCAACCCCAAATTTCTGACCGTCATATCAAATGGGCTTCATTCATTCAAAGTTTCCATCCTATCATTCAATACCAACCTGGAAAAGAAAATGTAGTTGCTGATGCATTGAGTAGAAGACCTGCAATTCATAACATTTCTATCATATCTTTTGATTCTTTGATTGCTATGAAAGACACATATCACCAGGATATTACTTTTCATTCTGATTGGCAAAAATTAGTTCAAAATAATTTCATTCCTGTTGATTCATTATCATATAATGATGGATTCATGTTCTTTGAAAAGAGACTGTGTGTTACTATTCC
Organism: Lygodium microphyllum; assembly: GCF_053477565.2. Lineage (NCBI taxonomy): Eukaryota > Viridiplantae > Streptophyta > Polypodiopsida > Schizaeales > Lygodiaceae > Lygodium > Lygodium microphyllum. The sequence goes on along the minus strand of NC_141164.1, from coordinate 58,637,824 downwards.
ATTCCGATCTTTTGTTTTGAATGAAATTCATTGTCCCCCATATCAAGGTCATAGAGGTATCATTTCTACATTACGCATGTTAACTGAAGATTTTTATTGGCCGCATATGGATGCAGATGTGTCTAATTTTGTTTCTGAATATTGTCTGATTTGTCAAAGAATAAAGAGACATCATGGTAAACAGTATGGGTTATTAATGCCTTTATCTATTCCATCTAAACCTTGGGAACATATATCTATGGATTTCATTACTGGCTTACCAAATACTAAATCTAACCATGACATGATTTGGACAATTGTAGATAGATTTAGTAAGCAAGCATATTTCATTGCATGTAAGAAAACTTTAACAGCATCACAAGCAGCACAATTATTTTTGAAAACTGTTTTTACTAACCATGGATTGCCGAAAGTGATTATTTCAGATAGAGATTCTAGATTTTGTAATAATTTCTGGATTACACTGTTTTCAAATCTAGGCACAAAGATTGATTTTTCATCTGCATTTCATCCAGAAACAAATGGACAAACAGAACCCACAAATAGCACTATTTTAGATCTTTTACGTGCATACACTATCTCTAAACCTCAGACATGGGATACTCATTTACATTTATTACAGTTTGCATATAATAATACACCTCACACATCTACAAAGAAAGCACCTTTTGAAGTTATTTATGGACATAGATTATCTACACCTGTTGCATCTTTGTCTAATAGAATACAAAGTGCCGATGATATTGCTGTTATGCATAACACTATTTTTGATGAGGTCAAGGATATGATTGCTAAAGCCCAACAATCATATACCAAACAAGCCAACAAGAAAAGACAAGCCATGAATTTCAAAATTGATGATTATGTTTGGCTTAGAATAGAAAAGCGTAGACTGCAAAGTGTAGATAGACATCCAGTTGTCAAATTAGCCCCTAGATTCTACGGACCATTTAGAATCATTCATAAGATTAATGACAATGCATTCAAGTTAGAATTGCCATCTCATTGGAAAATTCATAATACATTTCATATTAGTTTATTGAGACCATTTAGAGGACAATTACCTATCCACCCTGTATATGAAAACCCACCTTTATTAGAAGAAGAGACTGAAATCCTTGAACCAGAAGCCATCATAGACACTGATTACATGACCACTAGAACTGGTCGAAGGTACTCTAGATATCTCATGAAATTTAAGAACCATCCTGTAGAAGAAGCACAATGGATGCACGCTAGGGACCTAAATGCTTTCCCCACTCTGTTAGCTCCACATTGAGCTAATAGCAATTGAGGTCAATTGCTATCCCACCCCGGGGGTATGATGCCAGGAGGCATATTCCACGGTGGATTCCGTGAGGTTTTACGGTGGATTCCGTAAACTTAGATGACCGGGGCTCATACACAAAGAGGATTCTTTGTGCGAGAAGTTGATGGGGACGCCTATCCTTTTCGGTCGTTTCATTAATTTAGTGTGTACATGGGTGATTCCATAGCGGGTGATTCCGCAAAATGCATATTAAATTAATAGACGTTTATGAGTTTAGAGTGCGCACTCGTAATAAATTAAGGTTAGGATTTATTTCTAACCAGTTGATTTATTTTTGTAGCTGAAGACTGCTAGGTATTCACTTTTGTCGGTTTAATTGTGTTATTTTACTAACGATTGTGAATGCTTCAGTTGATGTGTAGAGATAGCAGCAGTGGCAGAGGAAAGCATTGGAGTCTAGCGGGTTTCCGATCTTTGGACTATATTTTGATAGGCGCCACGCCTATATTTTGATTATGTCTATAGAGACATCGATTATTTATTATTATTTTGTATGCGCTTATGCGCCTGGATATGTTATTTTTATTTGGACATTGAGATTGGGCGTGCCAGACTCTTTGGGCACCGTCCATTAGCTTTATTTTCCTATTTTTGGTAGAAAGCAAACTCAAAAGCTAAAAGCTTGTCATATTTGTAATTGGGCTATTTTTGAGCAAAAAGATTGGAAATATATATTAAATACATGCTTTGTGAAGCGCTCACACAAGGCATGGGGGAGATTCAACCCAATTTGTCTCTTGTCTCATGTCGTGCTTGTTTTTACATTGGTTTTTGTGCTAAAAAGTAGAGTACTTTGTTCTTGGGGACCTTTGGGAATTCACTACGTGAGCTACCTGCGTCCGATCTGCGCACCATTCATTTCCGACCACCACATCTTGGATCAGTCTATCATCATCCTTGAGTGACCATAGCATACTATTATCTGAATCCACTATTGGTGGCCACTCTAAAATATGCATGAATGCCTCTGATATTAGCCAACAACCTTCAGCCATGCTACCTTCTTGCCAAGCTCATTGTTGCACATAAATCCCTTCAGGGTTTACATGAAGTGCTCGCAGAAGAACATCCATAATCTCCAATTCATCTACGAGATGCATCGGGAGGTGAGTTTGTATGGCAAGCATGCTCATGGGCATGTAATTCTCAAAGAGACTAACCATCTCCATAGCTCTTGACCTTGCGGATTCAATAGGAAATGTCTTGATCTCCTTCTGTGAGATTCATTGAACTAGATTTGACAACTTGTAAATTGCCTCATGTATTTCTGGAGTGAGGTATCCCGTGATCGCAATCAGTAGTATAAATTGTCACAAATGGAGAAGCATTATGAACATTGAGTAGACAATAAATAATGAAATATTGAGGCTACTTGCAACCAAGGTCAAGACAAACTTGACATATCTTATGCCAATCATGGGATCTTAGGCCTAATAGCTAGTCATCTTTAGAGAAAGCAGACCTAAGGGAACACATTATACCCATTGAGGTGCGGACAGATCTGATAATTTGCTTCACGATGTGCACTTCTTTAGTGGATAGGACCCAATGAGCACAAGGTAGTTGCAAGGGACAATCAATGCTTGACTGTGTCCAAAGTACCTCCATCTTGCCTACCTCCTTCAAATCCATTGGTGCCCCTACAATGTCTCTCTTTCCTGTGATGTGGTCCCATAATAAGCTTTCCACATTCTTGAAAATATGTATGGGATCCAAAAAATGGTTGATTTGTAAGTGAGTCCAATATGACAACTTGTAGACAATTGAGAATCATCGTATTCTGCTTGGATGTGACTCCTTATTGACCATTTTCAAATTGTACCAACTTTGGGTATGCATTCATACTAAAGGTCATCCAAGAAAACCTTGCCTTAGTTCATGACCCTCTGGCAAGAAAGTGACGTGCCTTTGATATACCATCTTCTTCATGGTCCGTAACCTTTGAGAGTCTAATTGTGGCCCTAACACAATGGACATACATGAGAACCTAAGGTAACTAGACTTCTCACAACATCCCTATCTAGTCAACACAAACTTGAACGAGCTATGCTTGATATCACCAATGAGAATGGAATCCTACTTACTTGAGCACTCCCTAAATCCCAGAAAGTCATGCATGGTCCACATGAGAATGGCTCCTATATTAGAAAATCGTCAACTGCCGTGCTTGCTCATATCTTCCACAACGACCCCCTTCTCTCCCACAAAATCTTGAGTTCATCAACTAATAGATGGAGATACACATCCATGTTCTTGACTTTGTAGCACCTAGAAATGAGAAAGCTAAGGATTAGGTTTCCTTTCTTTATAGAAAGCCATGGGGGGATATTGTAATCAGCAAGGAATATAGGTCAACACATTATAAAAAGTTGAGCAGAGACCAAATGGATTCATGCCATCCATAGCAAGGCTGAACTGAAGATTCCTTGGCTCTCATGCAAAGACTCAAAAGGTGGAGTCAATGAGGCTCCATGCTTGTGAATTTGTTGATATTTGTTGGACTCCATCTATGGATCTATTTTGTGCAAGCATGCCATATTGTCAAGCTAGCCATACCCAACATACAAAACATGTGACATATACACAATATAAGTGGAAAGTGTCTAAGAACATTTTGAGAGATGGTTTTCCCTTGCAAGTTCTATCATTGATACGTGTGAGCATCACACTTCGAACATGTCTCCATAGTTCCATAGCCTCCTCAAAACAACACACAATCATTGACACATGCATGGATATTATTGTAGTCCATGCCAACAAGCTTTCGTAACACTAATCGTGCATCATTAGATGACTCACACATTGTGTTTCTAGGTGATAATATATGATACTTTAGCAATCTTAAAAAAATAAAAAGACACCTTAAAGAGATGAATAAGTGATTTTTATGATAGAGCCAAAAAAATCAACAGAGCGTAGAATGTACGTAAACAACTCGGTCACACTCACATCAATCCACTCGTACTTTGCCTGCACACTTAGGAGTGCACATAGTGTCTTCAAGTGGTGAGATACTCAACACCCATTGTATAATGGTATTGACACTTTCTCTCTTAGTGGATCAAATGACTTGGCATCCATGGGCATTAATGCATTGATCATTGCCTCCATCTTAGGCTCCAAGATTGGAGAAAGGTCCGAAAGGCCCATTGTCTCCTCTGGTATATCAAGGGTGTAGTCTACAGCATACCCTCCAATTGGTGTATCAGCTCAGGCACTCCATCCATCACACACCCATGAACTATTTTAATGGACTGCAATAGGTGCATTCTTTAGGATGACATGTCATCTCTCTATACAAATTTCACAGATACGTCTAATATTTTTGTATATAATATTTAATTACTTTATGAATGTAAACCATGATTGATACACACTTTTCTTATTGTTCACTCAAAGTTTGAGATCACCTAGTCAATGATCTCTAAATGAAACTCTTCAAAGCGTTGTACATGTTCTATGGAGACAAGCGACATTTTTATATGATTGCTAGCTTGCATTGAGTGCAAGGAAATGAGACACGTTGATTAAGATACGTCTCGCAATTTTGAACATCATGACTATCATTGTTTTTCATTTGGTCCATGTTACGACAAACAATAGGTTTTTATTCCCCTCATTGGTGATCTTCCTCCATTTTAATCTCTACTCCTCTTTCTTTCCCTTTCCCTTTATTTATTTGCCTCCCTCAATCTCTCTTTGTCCATTCCTTTTCTGTCCATGTCTCTTTATCTTTATCTATCCCCCTCTCTATTTCTCTCCCCACCCATTTTTCTCTCTATTTCCCTTTTTTCATTTACCTCCCTTCATCCTTCTTTCTTTCTCTCCCCACCTCTCTTTCTCTCTCTCTTTCTCTTTTTTTATTTGCCTCCCTTTATCCTTCTTTGTTTCTCTCTCCCCCTCTCTCTCAATGTTTCTTTCTCTCCCCCATCTTCCCTTCCCACTCTCACTTCTTCTCTCTTTTTATTTCATTCCCTTCTTTTCTCTATCTATTTCTCTCTTTTTCTCTCCACTCTCACTCAAAGCATCTCGTTACAATCAAAATCAAATATGAAAAATAACAAACTTATAAAACAAGGGCATTGAAAGACTATCTCTCCCTACCTCTCTTTGTGCTCTCTAATTCTCTCATTGTTTTTGTTTATATATATATATATATATATATATATATATATATATATATATATATATATATATATATATATATAGTTCTCTCTATTTCTATCCCTTTTTCTCCCCCCTCTCTCTCTCTTCCTCTCTCTCTTTCAATGCCTCTCATTATAAGGAAAAAGAAAATAAAATAAAATAAACACAAAAACAAAGTAAGAAGAGACAATGTACCTACCACAAAGACTCGAGAATGAATTCTTTTCCACCTCCTCTTCGTGACATCCCTTCTTTCTCCCTTGTGCACTTCTTCCTCTTCTTTGCATAGGTAGTGCGGCGGTGGTAGTGAGGAGCTCTCCTTCCGTCGTCCTCTCCCTCTCCCTCTAAAGGTGATAATATCTCTCGCTCTCTCTCAAAAATGTTTGTGGCAAATGCCATGCTCGAATTTTCGGCCCTTTTTTTCTCTCAGATCGGCATTGCTATTTGTGTTGCCAATAGTGTCACTAAATTGCACTAGCAACACTCTTTGTGATGAAAATAACGACACTAATAGCAATGCCACTATTTTGCATCATAAACCACCATTGCTATCTCCCCATTCCCTTGTAATGTAGGTTGATTGGTAAAATCACAAAGGTTCTATTCTATTCTCACCATAGAAATAGCATGCAATAAGAAATGACTAGTCTTTTGGCCCAAAAGAAGGGTTCGATGCCCAATAGGAATGAGGAAAACCCAACCTTAAAAAAGTATATAAAAAGGATAAGAATGGATAGAGCAAGCTATTCATGTGTGCAAACTTCCAATACTTGCTCTCTTGCATTTGTTCTTGTGAAAGAGTGAGTGAGGAAGAGTATGACATTGAGAGTAAGAGAGTGAGAGTGTGAGGTCAGGGACCAAGGGAGTGAAGCCTATTTTATCTTTTCAAGAACTCTTTCATGCCTTTCCCATGTGTTCTCCTTGCATGAAAAAGGTGTTGAAATATTAGAGTTGTAGCATGGAAGAGTGTGCATGAAGTATAACTGGTAGACTCTCTCTTCTACCCTGAAAGTGACCTTAGGACTATTTATATAGCCATTGGATGAGCTAGGGTTAGGGTTTCCCCTATCCTCTAGTTCATTCACACCTCACCTTCCCTCATGCACCCTTTCTTACATAGGGTTCTCATGCTAGACTCCTAACATCCCCCCTCAATGCCAAGGTGGTTGTCTTACATAGCATGGAAATGTTCCCCCTCCCCCTATCAATCAGTGGGATACCCTTATAAAGTAGACTACAAGGATGTTTATGGAAAGATGATACAAAGAATACTAGAAAATATGGCCATCATGTGTTTTGCAGACATAGTTGGCCTCCAATTCTTTTGGTGCTTCATGGGAGTTAGGACATTTATTGGTGATATGTCCTATTTGCTTACATTTGTTGCACTTCATCTTATTAGGATATTTTTTCCAATATTTTCTTACAATATGTCCGTTTTTATTGCAAAAAGGAACATTTAGTAGAAATGTTATTGACTAACAGTTGATCTCGAGGAAGTTACTCATGAATATGTATGCATCACATGGGTTCAAGATAAGGTGTTTTTAAATTACAGTTTTTATACATTTTTTACATATATAAGGGTGTAATATAAAGGGGTTATTTACAGATTGAATAGAAAAGGTTTATATTTTATTAGGAAAAAAATTCACGGATAAGGATATTTATTAATAGGCCTTGAATGCACGTGATGTAGAGTGTATATATATAGTAGCTTCCTCGAGCAATTGATCACGGGTTGTTGAGATAGATGTTGAGCTAGTGCTACTTTCCTTTTAATTTCTTTTCTTCTCATCCAAATAAGATTGAATGACATCTTCAAGTGTATGATTTGGTATATTTATTAAAGTAGTTACATGAGCTGGGAAAACTTTTTGTACAACTTTGAGAAGTATTGCAATGGCATCTTCTTTAATAACTAGAGCTTAAACTAAAGCTAATTGGGCCATCAATCCCTTCATGTGTGATTTTTTTTTTCCCGAGTCTTCTCCTTGCTTGTATTCCAAGCTTAAAAACTCTATTTTGAGGAAAATTTTGGAGTTCTTTCTTCTTGCACCATACAATTTCTTGAGCTTATCCCACTTCTCCATTGTATTTGCAAGTTGATCAATGTGTTGGATTAAGGATTCATAATCCAGGTGCAACATTATTATGGCATGGGTTCTTTCATCATATTCTACATCTATAGGGTTAGATGGGTTGATGGCCTTGGTCTTGGCAATTAACAACATAGGCAATGATAGGAAGGTCTTACAATTGCATAGGCAATGACATTGTTTAATCGTTTATAAGGGAGGCAATAAGAGAAAAATCAAATGAAATGATGCTTAGATATCAAGTTGAAAATGATTTAGAACTGATATACAATTGGATGAAGAGAGAAAATGGTATATGTGTTTATATCTAACACATAGTCTTACAATGGTCAAGAGAGAGATGATGATAGTTAAGCACTTAATGAATATGATTAAGGTCTAAAAACCTTTAGATTGTTGAGAATAACAGGCAATAAATGATAAATAAATTGATAAGTAGTGTTTAAAAACACTAATATCCAAGCTTGGTGAAATGCTTGTGCTAAAGCCCAATTGAATGACAGGCTTGAGAGTCACCTTTGGGGCAAGAATTGCTTAGTTTTGCGCCTCCAAATTTGCAATGAACTTGAATCTTTCTTAGTTAGTGATTAGAATCACTATTAATGACTTTAGTAGGAAGAAAATTGAGAAATTCAAGGTTCATGCTTTTTTGGCTATGGATGTCAGATAGGTTGACAGTTATGGTTTGGCCCATAATGGCCAGCAAAGAAGGAATTTAGGCAAACCCTTTTAGGTGGAGATACTCCACTTGGGGGGTTACCAAATTCCTATGGTGGCCATCACTTTTCCACACTATCTAGCTTGCACCAACTGATGAAACATGTTGCTATAAAAAACTATGCTAGTTCCAAATATGCAACAATGCTGCCTTTCTACATAGCCAATCTCAAGGTTTGAAGTGATGGGATGCTATATCCTAAGGTAAAGAAGAAGTATCAAGAAGAAATTGAGAGCTGATATGCCCTTCTTTGCCCTCATCAGGTCCTCTAGTAACTGCTGGTCCAAATCTAGCTATGGAGGTTGAGAGGTTAAGAGGAAGAATGAAACTTTTTTGTACACTCAACTGAGATAGGATTAGGAAAAGCTTAATGGATTAGAGATGGCTCTGATACCATGTTGAAATATTATAGTTATAGCATGGAAGAGTGTACATAAAGGGGAGAAGAGAGCTCACAAAGTACAAGAAGAAGATCTTGCTTATTTAGTTGCTCATGAAGTACAACTAGTACACTCTCTCTTCTACCCTAAGAGTGACCCTTAGGGCTATATACATAGCCACAAGATGAGCTAGGGTTAGGGTTTCCCCTGTCCTCTAGTCCATTCACATCTCACCTTTCCTCATGCACCCTTGCTTACATAAGGTTCCTATGCTATGCTTCTAACAAAAGGCTGTGTAGGGTTGACAAGTGAATGAGCACTCATTTGAGTCATGAAGCTTGCATGTTTGGCCTTCATAGTTGGAGATATGCTTTGCAATGATCAATATAGTGGATCTTGGTATACGCAACTAGCTAGTGGAGGCTAGCCCAAGAATTTCATGCGTTGAAGCTTATGAAACAATAGGAGTGTGTCCTATGATCCCAAGACATTGAGTGCATGTTGCCTAACATTTTGGTTCTATTACCGGGACCAAGGTTACATCGAATGTGAAATTTCTCACATACCACACATTGTGGAATAGGAGGGGTGTGGGAATGGCCACTTTAAAATGTGTCCAATTAGTTAGACTTCATTTTTTTGGGACATGATTGAAATTTATTGCGGGTTTCTTTTGGAAAAATGGTGATATCAACAATTTAATGACTAGGTTTTACCATTGAATTATTTAATTTACTATTTTTAATCATTTATTTATTTTCCAAAAAAATCATCCATCTTGGTTAAGTGGTTAGTCTTGCATCATTAGCATTTTGTAGCATTGCCTTTTGTTAGGATGAAAAAAACAAGAATAATAAAAATAAGGAAAAAGAGAGGAAAAAGAAGATAAGAAGATAAGAAGGGAGAGAAAGAAAGAAAAAAAAAAGAAAGGGGAAGAAAGAAGTAAAAGAGAGAAAAGAAGAAGAAGAAGAAGAAGAAGAAAAACAGAATAAGGAGAAGAAGAAAAAAAGAGAAGAACAAAGTAAGGAAAGAAAGAGAAGAAGGAGAAGAAGAAAAAGAAGAAGAAAGAAAAGAAGAGAAGAAGGAGAAGAAGAATTAGAAGAATAAGAAAGGAAGAAAGAAAGAAAAAGAAAAAGAAAAAGCTTACCTAGGGAGACCCTAGGTGTCGAGTTCCTCCCCTTCTCTTGCATCTCCCCCTAGCTATGGCCCCCATCTGCCTTCCCTCCCATGTGCCATCTCCTCTGCCTCTTCTCATCCAACCTCTCTACCTCCATCTCCTTCATCTCCTCTGTGCTGCCAACATGAGCCTCACCACCATGTCTACAACACCATCAACGCTCGCATGCCTCATCTTGTGTGCTTCAACTCATGCCTCTGGCCACCTATACAAGTGCAATCCACCTAAGCACTATACCAGCCCTCAGTCTTTAAAACACATACATGTGCTTTGCACAAACATGCCACACACTAATCTCACTACACTAACTTACATCTCCAACCCCATGTGTAATAATCCCACCCACTAAACGTACCACACACATACACACACTCAAGGTGTCACACAAAACATACACACATTCCATGTGCACACCACTTGCATACACTCACACCACACACTAGACCACATAAAGCATTATGCATATACCCACACACATCCCTACACACATGTATTGTTGAGTTTACATGGTTTCAATTTCACTTAGGACCCTTACACACATGCACAAAACCCCTACATGTAGACCCCCAAATGTGCACATAGACATGTACATGCACACACGTGCACATGTAGATAGCCCTTGTGCACTTGTACTATGACCTATGCATATATGCACATGGACATACACTAGTACACTTGCACACCCTCACACCACTACAAGGGTACACACATATAGCGACGCTAAGTAGCGACATTTTTTTTCGGCGTCGGTATTAGCGTCGCTAAAAACGATGCAAATACCGACGTTTTTAGTGAAGCAGATAACGACGCTAATAGCGACGACTTATTGCGGTAACATTTCACCGAAACCCAAACGTTTCTTTCATACGAGCGCACGAAGGCAGAGAGAAAGAGAAAGGGAGGTGAGCAAGGAAGTAGGCCGCGAGCCGCATGCGAAGAGAGGAGCGTCGCCCGCACGAAAAGGTCGTGGAAGAAGAAGAGAGCACGACAGTGTCAAAGAGTTTACTGTTCATGATATAAATCATGGAATTCTTATGAACACAGAAGAGTTTCACTGGAAGTTATATGAGATATTTGCATAAAAATTTCAGGCATTGTTATCCAATAACCACCTTAGTTATACAAGTTCTTTTGTATTTAGCAAGTAAATTTTCAGTTATACCATGTACATTTATGGAAAAAAAGTCTATGAGAACCTACAACTTGGACATCTGGAAGTAATTGACAGTCTGCAGGATAAATCACATTAATTCAGGTACAAAAATATGGTCAGAACCCAAGAATGATGCCAAAAACTGTCAAAAGTCCACTAGGTCCACTGTCAAAAGTCCACTAGGTCCACATGGGACCAGAAGTAACTAACTTAAGTGACCAGCAGGTGACCTAGGCTGGTCAAAAAGTGACGAGGGACTGAGCAGGGAGCAGTCCGCATTTTTCGGCGCAAAATGCGGGCTGCACTATCTAAGGCAAACTGGAGAGAGCTGGAGCTATGGTGCATGAAATGGAGCATGCAAACTAAAGATTAACAGGCTCAACTACTGAAGATGTAAACATGGTGAGAGCTCCACTTCTCTGCCTCTTTGGTCTAACGCAAATGCATGCTGAAACAGTCTATAAAAGAGGGAAATCTGAGAGAAGAGTATTCAGCCTGCTCTTATGCACGACTTCTCTCATCTTGTTTACCTTATTCTTGGTCCAATGAAGCCCGACTTGTACCCAAGTACTTGAATGACTTTGGGGCAAGCAAAGGGTGAGGATATTGAAGACTTATGGACTGTTATGGGCTGTAATAACCAGTCATAAACAGGGCAGCCCACTGTTATGATCCATTTTTATGAGCAAACATGGGTTTTTTATGGTTGTAATGGAGGGAAATGACCTCTTTTCTTTAGGACATTGTTCTTAGATGATCAAAAGTGCTTCTTCTTGAGCTTATGCACTCATTTTGAACTTGATTATGGGTTGGAATTTTCTGTTTTAAAACAGGGCTGAAGCTAAAATTATACTTTTTCAATTCATTTCATGTATCTTTGGCCCAAATCTTGGATGCATTTGAATCTATCAACAATAAACTTGTTCCAAAGGGTTGAAATCCATCAATGTACATGAAATAAATGCCATTAGAGCTTACATTTGATATTCATAAATGAATTGAGAATCTGAAAATATCCTTTATGATATGATGTATGTATCGTGAGGCATTTGATGTAATCAAGTTAGTCTTATTCCTTTTGTTCATGTATGCTAAGTACATAGTGAGAAGGCTTGACTGTTAGGGACTGTGCCTCTATTTTCTTGGAAAAGACATATTTAACAGCCTCTTCATCTCTATCATAATACTTCTCCTTGAGTGTTTCAACTACTATAAGCAATCTTCCAATATGGTTAACACTTGAACAAGACTTGACTTTCTTGCCTTCATGATCATCATGCCATGCATATGCATCATAAATAATGTCCTCAAAAGAATCCAACTTCTACCATGTTTTATCAATCTTCGAACTTGAACCCTTCCTTGTTTTTGCTGATGAAAAATTCTTCTGAATACCATCAAACTCATTACTTAAATCAAACATGCAAAAATACTTGCAAGATTTTCCTTCTTCAACCAGTTGGAAGACCCCCAATAAGCAACCTCCATATGCAAACTTTACCCTGATAAGGAATCTTAGACTTCCAACATTCTCTCTCTCTCTCCCTCATTCTTTTTTTTTTCGTAAACTCTCTCTCTCTCTCTCTCTCTCTCTCTTAGATAATTGAATTAAGTAGTAAATATTTACATCAAACCATCACATCAGCACTCTCTCTCTATCTCTTACTTTCTATTACATCAGACCATCGCGTCTTCAGAGAAATTGACGAAAGACTATCAAGACTTTAACATAAAGAAATCACACAAGAAGGATAGCTGGAGTAGAGTGAACAATAGCCAGCCAAGGAGCAGCAATGTCAGGAAGAACCAGGTCAGCTGATATCATAGAAGAAATCTGCCATAGCACTAAACCTTGAACACGGACCACATGACCATGGATGCTTGAAACTGAGTGCCCGCTTGGCTGTGCATGGTCTCCAGGACCGAATTCATGGTCTTTCCCAAAAAGATGCTGGATGGACTGTGTTCAAGAAGGCTCTTCGAGAAGAATTTTTCCTTGAAGATTTTGGCCTTATGACAAAGAAAATCTTCACCGAATGGGTCGAAAGGCCCAATAAGGGTCTAATTGCTACTGCTCTTCATTGAGAGTTTGAAAGCAAATTTGCCCAACTAGATCCCGATGACCAACAAGGTATGGAAAGTCAAAAGATTGAATTATTTTTAAAAGCTGCAGATTCTTCTCTTCAGGAGAAATTGACTGACTGACTTGAAGACCCTAACTCTGAGTTGGGATTGAAGACTGTTTGGAGTGATGTCACTGAAGCAGTTAATATGATTGCTCGAAGAGAGAGATTGCGCCTAAGATGGGGATCAACCCCTGTAACAACTGTTTCTATGAAGGAGCCTATTCCAGTTTCTCGACCTCCTGTCTCTATGGCCGAGCAATTAAGAAATTCTGATGTTCCTTCTCCAAAGAAGGATGTCATGGATGAGTTAATTAAAAGCATGCGGGATCTCCATCTTAATTTAACAAAAATTAATTCTAAATTAAAAAGGCTTGATGTTAAAGTAGAAGAAAGGGGTCGGTCAACCGCCTAAAGACCTGCACAAGAAGGCTTCAAAAGATGCTGCATTTGGTGTGATAGCCTTCAGCATGACAAGAGGGAGTGCGGTGCATTCCGTGAAGCTGAAGCATAAAAATTAGTCTTTTGGAAGGATGGTAAAATTCATGCAACCAAAACTGGGCTTCCTCTTGAGCTGAACTTTGGCAACGGTGGCATGAAGAAAAGATTGGAGGATTTGGCAACAAAAACGGCCTATGCAACTGTTGATGCTGCAACTTATGGGTTGCAAATTGAGCCAACTAATGAAATTGTTAAAACATGTAAAACTAATGCAAAATCTAAAGTGTGGACACAGGCCTTGGAACGCATGGAGCAAGGCAAGGCAACTAAGGATGATTTAACCACTACCAGCCTATGTATTCGAGGAAGAACCGGATGGTCTGAGCCTGTGGATTCATTTTCAGCTTTTGCTCGGTTAGCTGAAATTAATAATCAAGAAGCCATGATAAAAGAAAAGAGAAGAAGAGAAGAAGATGTTGCCGGTCCTTCCTCTTCAGGACCGACTAAACACATAACAAGAAGCAAACCAGACCAACAGAAGGCTACTGAAAATCCGCCACCACCAGAATTTGACATGGGAGAAGCCCCTCAAGCAAAGAAAATGGAAGGAAAAAGAAAAGGCAAACATCCCAGTTACAAGTTGTAGTCCGATATAGAGACCGCAACGGATCTTAAACGGATCCTAGAAGAAAGGATTCTTGGAAGCAGAATTGAATTTACATTAGGTGAAATTCTCGGTATTGCAAAGCAAGGATTTCATGATGTAATAATTGATGTACTTAAACGAAAAAGACAATATGTTGGTGAGGAAACTGAAGAATCTATACATGCTTTTTTGCAAGTACTTCATGTGTATTTGCAGGATGAAGGGAAGCTGAAAACCCAAGGGATTCGACTGGAGGCAATCAAAGAATTGATTGCAGCCCATAGAAGCCAAAGAAGAAGACATTTATGAAGCAGAAGCTGAAGAAGCCATAATCATGTGGAAACTTCTCAATCTAAAGTGCAGCCCATGCATAAGAAAGAGACTCTTCTTCACAACAAGCAAGAAGAAAGTGAAACTCACTTTATTCCAAGTAGTCACTATTCCCGTACCCATTGGGCAAGGGCGACTTCTAAAACTGTTGTTAAAATCGGTGAGAAAGAAGCTCCATGCATTGCTCTTATAGACCATGGATCGGAAATTAATGTTATGTCAAGAAGTCTCTATGAGAATGGTGGATGGCCCATTGATGTGGACCCAGGATGGCACATGAAGGCAGCCAATAACTCTTCTGGCGATCTTTATGCAGCATGTCCTTATGTACAAGTTACTATTGGTAATGTAAAAGATGAATTTCATTTATTTGTTCAAGATTCCTATAGTTATCCTATCATTCTTGGACAACCATTTATTTCCGAGTCTCGTTTAGGGACAAAGGCTCTTGATGATGGTTCATCATATGCTCGGATAAGAAGCAAGGATAATGATAAAGCTATTCAATTCCTAACTTTCTGTGTTAATCACCATCGGAATAGGAATCGATTGAGAGATCATCATGTTCCTCCTAATGCTCGAGAATTTAAGGGTTTTCGGGTAGCGCTGCTATAAGTGGAGGCTATGGCAGTGCATCATGTCACAAAAAATTGCCTCCACATATGAAGGAGGCAAGGTCAAAAGCTGATTTGCAAGTTTTTTCCAGCCAATGGTGTGGGCTATCACAAATACTTTTCAGCCATGAACAGGGCTGAAAGAAAGTATTAAAGTCATATGGAGCAAGTGCTGAAGTAGATTGATGTTTTACCTAAAGATGAAGAAATTTCAAGACTATTTTATGGGCTGAATTATAATGATACAATGGCTGAAATTTATACAGCCATTCATGCAGAAAATCAAGCTGAAAATCAGTCCATACAGGTATGTACATTGGATATGTATGACATAATTCAAGAATTTGCAGATTATGAAGCTTTTGGACAACCAAACAAGGATGAAGCAAGAGTAGAAATAAAGTATAAAATAGTTGATAAGAAGGTCAACCCGATAGCTACACCTCTACCACCTGAAAGCGAAGGACTGGCAGAGAGGGCTTCCAAACAACCAAGCCTTCGTGATCCTAAAGATATTGGTCACCAATTTACAGTAGAAAGTCTACAAAAGCTGAAAATTGGTGACAACTCTTTTCTCTTGCCAGCTGAAAAGCAAATCTTCATGCAGATATTAAAGAACCATGGTAAACCTTTTTCATTTCAGCCACATGAAATTGGCTGTGTGGATCCAAGCATTGTGGCACCAATGGTAATTTTTACAGTCCCACATGTGCCTTGGAATCTTAAACCAATTCCGGTTCCAAGGGCTCATTTGCCTAAATTATTGGAGCTTTTAAATGAAAAGATAAAAATGCAAATATTGGAGCCATCTTCAGCTCCATATTCCAACCGATGGTTTACTGTACCTAAGAAGAATGGATCTTTACGATTCATTCAAGATTTGAAACCCGTCAATAAAGTCACTATAAGAAATGTTGCATCAGGACCAATTGTGGATGAATTCGCCGAAGCATTTGCAGGAAGGGCAATCTATTCCATGGGAAACTTATATTCAGGCTACGACCAATTTCAGCTTGCTTTGGAAAGTCGTGACATTACTACAATGAAGACGCCTCTTGGCCTAGTGCGCATGTGTACTCTACCTCAAGGGGCTACGAATTCAGTAGCTTACATGATGAATGCTATGCATAAAGTATTAAGGGATTATATTCCTCAATTGACTCTTCCTTTTCTTGATGATGTTTCAATCAAAGGATGTGAAGTTCATGAGAAAAATGAAGAACTCAATGAACTTGGATGTCGAAAGTTTGTTTTTGATCATATTAATGATTGTTCTCAGATCCTGTCTAAATTAGAAGAAGTTCATCTTACTCTTTCAGGAGCTAAATCTGTTTTTGGAGTTGAAGAAGTCCTTGTGGTCGGTCATATGTGTGGTCCATATGGTTGAAAGCCTTCTCCATCTAAAATAAATGCAATAAGCAAAATGCAAGAAGAATGTACAAATGTTTCAAAAGTGAGAAGATTTCTTGGTGCATGTGTCTTCTACCTTATTTGGATACCACATTTTGCCCATGTTGTTGAAAATCTTTATCAGCTTCTAAGAAAGGGCCAAAGGTTTCTATGGACAAAAGAACACACTCAGGCTATTCGGAAACTCAAGAAAATGCTAACTTCAGCTCCCACTTTAAAGAGGGCCAACTACTCTAATGGACGGCCCATTATACTCACAGTGGACACAAGTCCTATTGGAATAGGATGGGCAGTTGGTCAAGATGACCTTGAAGGAAACAGATATGTAATCCACTTTGGAGCAAAGGTTCTTAATGAACGACAAAGAAGGTATGCTCAAATTAAAAGAGAGCTTTGGGGAGTAGTAACTGCATTAAAATGTGATAGGGAGTACTTCATGGGCGCACATGTTATAGTTGAAACAGATTGCCTTCCACTCTTGGGCATGATAGCGAACTGTTCCACTCCTGACATAGCCATGCTAAGATGGATAGCCTATATTAAATCCTTAAATCCTGATTTGAAACATATTGCAGGTAGAGATAATCCAGTTGCTGACATGCTTTCACGTGAGATATATGGATGAAGAAGAAATGATGGATGAAGAAGAATCAGAGTTTATAAATGAAGTTGTTAATGCAGGTACAACAAAAATTACAGCAAGAACAACAGGTTCAGCTGTTAAAACAACTTTTACATCAGCAAGGAAGGATGAATCAACCAAAAAAGGACAATGGACAGCTAGTAAACATCATATTCCATGTTTTGTTATGGTTTGTTCACACTTTAAAGAAGAATATTATGCAGATGATTGGCTAAAAATTGGCCAATTTTTGAGCACTATGACAAAGAAGGAAGAATGGACTAATGAAGAATTCAAGAGAATTAAGAGAAAAGCCTATGGTTTTTTTCTTAAAGATGGCTACCTTTGGAGGCATGCAAAAAAGAAAAGAAGGGCGCCTGTTCGTGTCTTAGGTGACAAAAAGACACAAAGACAGGTCATGTAAGAATTCCATGAAAGCCTATTGGCTGGTCATAGAGGCATATGGGGTACTTTTGCCAAAATAAAAGAGAAATTTTGGTGGCAAAACATGTATAAAGACATTGAGCATTTTGTTGAGTCTTGTCATGTTTGTCAAATATATTCTATGGTAAAGCATAGAGATGGGCTTCAGCCTACCTATCCTTTATCCATGCACTATAGATGGGTTATTGATTTAGTAACCATGCCTACAGGAATTTGGAACATGAGATATCTAGTACTTGCTAGAGAAGATCTCACAAATCAAGTGGAAGGAAAGGCCTTGACAACAAAATCCACTCATGCTGTTTGTAGATTTTTACTTGAAGAAGTATTTTGCAGGTATGGATGTGTTGCTAAAGTAACTACTGATAGAGGAGAATTGGATGCCAATGAAGCTCACCATTTCTTTGCTCAATTGGGAATTAAGCTATCTCTTACTTCAGCCTACAATCCTAAAGGCAACGGTAAGAGTGAAAGAGGCCATCAACCAATTCTTAAAGCTTTAGCAAAATCATGCAAAGGAAAGTTGAGGGAATGGCCTAAAATGCTACAATTCGCATTATGGACTGATAGAACAACCCATAGTGCAGTGACAGGATATATGCCAGTTGAACTCATGTATGGACAGCCACCTATTATGCCTATTGAGGAATCCATTGTCACATGGAGTATCTTGCCTTGGGATGAAGGCATGAATAGGGAAGAATTGCTGTCTTTACACATAAGGCAACTTGAAAGAAGGCCAGAAGATGTTAAAAAGCCATTGAAAGGCTAAAAACAGCAAGATTAAAGAATAAGAAGAGGTTTGACAAGCACCATCAACTCCGTCCAAGAGCTATTCAAGAGAATGATTGGGTTCTTGTTTATGATAGCAGCCTGGATAATCAACATAGTGCTCATAGGAAGTTAGCCAAGAGATGATTTGGACCATATGTTGTAAAAGTAGTATATCATAATGCTATTTACTCTTTGGCTGAAATGGATGGGACCATGATAAAGATTCCAATAGCTGGGAAACGAATCAAACTCTTCAAACGAAGAGAATCTTCAACTTATGAACTTGATGACTTAGATGTAAGCCCTCTACTTGAAGACATGCAGGAAGAAAAAGACTTAGGGAATGAAGATGAAGAAGAAGACCCTCCTTGACCTATAATCTTATGAAATGGCACATGCCGGAGGATGTGCAAGTTAGGAGGGGGTGAATGTCAAAGAGTTTACTGTTCATGATATAAATCATGGAATTCTTATGAACACAGAAGAGTTTCACTGGAAGTTATATGAGATATTTGCATACAAAATTCAGGCATTGTTATCCAATAACCACCTTAGTTATACAAGTTCTTTTGTATTTAGCAAGTAAATTTTCAGTTATACCATGTACATTTATGAAAAAAAAGGCTATGAGAACCTACAACTTGGACATCTGGAAGTAATTGACAGTCTATAGGATACATCACATTAATTCAGATACAAAAATATGGTCAGAACCCAAGAATGATGCCAAAAACTGTCAAAAGTCCACTAGGCCCACATGGGACCAGAAGTAACTGACTTAAGTGACCAGCAGGTGACCTAGGTTGGTCAAAAAGTGACCAGGGACTGAGCAGGGAGTAGCCCGCGTTTTTCAGCACAAAATGCGGGCTGGACTGTCTGAGGAAAACTGGAGAGAGCTGGAGCTATGCTGCATGAAATGGAGCATACAAATTGAAGATTAACAGGCCCAACTACTGAAGATGTAAACATGGTGAGACTTCCACTTCTCTGCCTCTTTGGTCTGACAAAAATGCATGCTGAAACAGTCTATAAAAGAGGGAAATCTGAGAGAAGAGTATTCAGCCTGCTCTTATGCACAACTTCTCTCATCTTGTTTACCTTATTCTTGGTCCAATGAAGCCTGACTTGTACCCAAGTACTTGAGTGACTTTGGGGCAAGCAAAGGGTGAGGATATTGAAGACTTATGGACTGTTATGGGCTGTAATAACCAGTCATAAACAGGGCAGCCCACTGTTATGATCCATTTTTATGAGCAAACATGGGTTTTTTATGGTTGTAATGGAGGGAAATGACCTCTTTTCTTCAGGACATTGTTCTTAGATTATCAAAAGTGCTTCTTCTTGAGTTTATGCACTCATTTTGAACTTGATTATGGGCTGGAATTTTCTGTTTTAAAACAGGGCTGAAGCTAAAATTATACTTTTTCAATTCATTTCATGTATCCTTGGCCCAAATCTTGGATGCATTTGAATCTATCAACAATATACTTGTTCCAAAGGGTTAAAATCCATCAATGTACATGAAATAAATGCCATTAGAGCTTGCATTTGACATTCATAAATGAATTGAGAATCTGAAAATATCCTTTATGATATGATGTATGTATCGTGAGGCATTTGATGTAATCAAGTTAGTCTTATTCCTTCTGTTCATGTATGCTAAGTACATAGTGAGAAGGCTTGATCTCTTCTTCCGTAACTAAATCATTTCTAAATCTCGGATGTTATTAAATCCCAAACCATTTTTCCTTTCCGAATCTTGAATCCTAAACTCTTCTTCTACACTAAAAGCCCCGGTGGTAGACCTTCAACTCTTAACACGACGAAAACGGTATGCCTTATTTTGGTTTCTTTACAAACTTTATTTTTCTTTGCAATGTAGGTTAGGAAGTGTTGAAAGAGAGAGAAATGGAAGCGAGTGTTTTCAAATTTTTTCTTGTGTTGGTTTTTATTCTTTGCAATGTAGGTACGAAAATGTATGTGTGTGAGCATAGTTTAGAGCCGACCTCAAAGATAGATAAGTTTAGAGCCGAATTCAAAGAGATAGGTGTGAAAATTTTTTAAAAAAAGACCTGAAATATATATAGTGGAGTGGTCCCAATATACAATATAGAATTGTTATTAAATTATCATTCCATTACATCGCAGTCAAGATGTCTAGCACTCACAACCAACATGGTGGTGATCGTGAGACTTGGCTCAATCAACGTGTCCCCTATCCATGCACGCAATGCAAATTGGCCATTCGTCAGAAACATCATTTGTCCATAGAGCATGTGCAACGGTATAGAGAGTTTCGAGTTGAGATAATCGACCAAGCAGTCTTGAATTACAAGATTGCGGTAAGTTCTCTCTCATTACGTACTATATGACATGTAATTGATTTAAGTATAACAGTTTGGGGTTATCTTAGAAGTTAGCTCCTTAACGTCCTTTACAGGGTCAGGGCCATGTCGATACATTACATCTCAAGATGGAGAAACAGTTACTGAAGAAGAGTGGGACTTCTCACGTGGATGCAATCCCAAGGTATGCAATCCCAAGAAATTACAATCTATACTGCAAATTGCAACTAATATACTTGTTCTTCTCCTAGTATAAGGTCCATAGTGCAGCATGGTCACGTGGACAATATTTCAGAGTAGAGCACATCGACAAGTTACGATCGACAATGGATTGTGGAGTGATGGCAATGTTTGAGCAGGAAAGCCGACGACGTGCCACAGATCCAAACCGTGTAGTTGCAGAGATGGAGTATTTCGGATGTTTACAAAGTATCCTTGTAGTGGACTATTGAAGTTTCTCAGTGACCATATTTGATGTGCAATGGTTCAAGGTTACTCTCGAAGGAGCAGGTGCAACTGTTCAGAGAGGGCCAAGTGGCTTTGTTGAGATTGACTCAATGAAGAAGTGGACCGATTTGAGTGATACATTTGTTTTGCCAAATCACTGTGAGCAAGTAAGAGTCCCTAATACTTGATGCGCTTTAGCAATTTCAAAGTGGACTTTTATACTAATCGTAATATGGATCAGGTCGTAGTTTTCCCTAATCCCCAACAATCTCAATGGTGGTATGTCATTCCCATGACATCTAGGAGTATCCCCGTGTTTTCCAGAACCCCTGTACCGATCGTAGAAGAGACACCTTTAATAGTGGCAATGATAGAAGGCGTACAAGAAACTAGGATAAACTGCTTGGAGGACCAAGACATCTCACCTATGGAGATAGAGGAGATAGAGGATGGGTTTTTTGAAAATGAAGTAGAGTCCTCATTTTGTGGAGAATTTTGTATAGATCTCCCGGTGTATACTGAGCTATGTCAAGATGATATTGTGGAACCCTAAACAAAAGTGACTCGATCAAAATGTTCCTCCCACTACAGCAATGCCACTTTTTGCAAATCGGTTAGGATAGTTTGTATGTTTTTGGAGTATGGTGTTTTGTATTATCTAATTTTTATTATTATTTTAAAATAAAGACTTGCAAATTAAGTCTTAGTTTTATTATGTCTTGCAATTCATTATCTAATTGACTTATTTTTCCTTGTATGTGCAGGTTTAGGATTTGGGCACGGTGTCAGAGAGTTCACGCAAAGGCTGCAGAACACGGGGTTCAAGATACAGCAAGAAATGAGGCTAACAAGAAAAACTCAAATATTTGATGCCAAAGTTCACTATATTCCTTGCCAGGTGAGTTACAGGAAACTCATGTACAGAAAAATCTGAAGTTTCTCTTAGTCAGCATTGCATCTAGGTGGAACTAACTCTTAAACTGTTTACATACATTCAGAAGTATAATGTCTTTTACATTGAACGGAATAATGGCACTAATAATCCAGTCAAGCATGTCCTTTAGTGCAGTGATCCTTCTGTTGTTCCACACATCTGATTTCAGATGCTTTCAGAGATCTTCTATCAAATTCAGATCACAACAGCAACAGGTACATTAGACTAGCAGAAATTTTCAGCAATCCTGTTTTTGAGCATCAAGGGTATTCAATTGGAATCCATAGCCACTGTTTGTCTCATTTCAGGAACAACAAAAATTGACCAAAGATCCATCCACATAAGCATGGCTGCAAAAAAAATGCATACGAGATTTTGCTGCTTCAGGAAGTTTCCATATTTATGCCTGTATGTTGTATGGTGGATGGTATGATAGCCTGCACCCATGATTGACCAAATGTTTCCATGGATACAGTCATGAATATTGGTGATCCAAACAGCCTCTAGAAATATGAGAGCAACATGAGTTATAAAGTGGGTCAGTATAAACAGAGTTGCTATCACATGTGGACAGGCCTGCTGAATCCTATCCACTGGGTGAAATGCCAACCCTGCAAATGGCGATAGAGTGTTCTCTTTGTTGAAAATATGGTGTATTGCATGTAGTCATTTGTAGAGGGGTCTGCAATCATGTAAACCTCTATGCATCCAATAAATGACAAACTCTACTACCATAAGGTAAACAATCGACCATGCTATGTAGTGAAGCAATCCAATATGGCTGATTTTAGGATAACACTTAGTCCAGCCTTGTTCAATCATGTATTCTGATGCTGTAGACAAGGAAACATGTAAAGGCATAGCCTGGAAATACACATGTTTTTTCCAATAGTAGATGTACGAACACTAGAGATCGCCTGCCACAAAGTATAAGATGACCCCGGCAATGTAATTCTTCAACCATGCCTGGGCGGTGTACGGGACCACTTTGCAGGGAAGAAGAGATCCAAGACCAAATCGTTGTACCAGGATGTTTACTCCATGAAGTAGTTCAAAGAATACGCTGTATTATCAGACAACTAGTAGGCTGGCATGGGTGTTTGCGTGGGTAGCAGGCCAAAGCTCTTCTTCAATACAACACGGTGCTTCGAGAACTTGTCTTCTGGAGAGAAACGAGCTGGATGCGCTGATTGAGTGGGAGTGCCCAGCGGAGACTCTTTCTGGAGCGTGTAGACCTTTTCGCCATTCTCGTTGGTGTAAAACATGAGATACATGATGGTTGCTTCTTCTTCTGTCTGTGTGTAAGCCTTAAGGTATTCAAGTTTTCGCCATAACTGTGGAAGACATCTGTCTTTGCCGAAGCCGAGTCATGAGAGTCAGAGAGATTTATCAAAAACAGGCTGTTCCCATCAAAAGAGAGCTCCCTCTCTTTGCCTCATATGAGAAAACATTCCCCAGTTATCTTTTTGCTAGCAATCAAGAATACGTCCCGTTTATGATTCTGCAGAGAATCTCGGATTCCATGTTCCCTGGCGACCTGATCTGGTCTCGCAGTCTTCAACAATTGCCACCATCTCGGAAAAG
Source organism: Lygodium microphyllum (assembly GCF_053477565.2). NCBI lineage: Eukaryota > Viridiplantae > Streptophyta > Polypodiopsida > Schizaeales > Lygodiaceae > Lygodium > Lygodium microphyllum. The sequence goes on along the minus strand of NC_141164.1, from coordinate 58,614,107 downwards.
CCCAGAGGCCGAAAATGCAGACCCGCGGTACACAGGTAGACCACCCCACAGACACCAAACAGACCGAGCCAAAAAAAGAGACAGAAAAAGCTCCCCATTCAAATTCTTTTTTTTTCCACGTATCCTCCACAGGCCGTCCGATCTTCCCTCCTTTCACTATTCGAATTCTCTCCCCAATTAGTCTCTTTTCCCCTTCCTTTTCTCCTCTATTTTTAGTTTTTCTTTTTCTTGTTCACATGTCAAAATTAGGCAAGCGACCTTCCTCATTCCAGCACTTTTATAAAAGTCTGACATGAGCATAATTTTTGTCAAAGCATTGCTGTGCTAGCAATATGTCACCATGCCTTTTGCATTAATTTAACATTGACATCCAAGCAACCAAGATTATTTGCAAGAGACATATCTTGCAGCAACTCTGCTTCCTCCTTTAAATGTCCCTCTTGTAGCATATCTTCAAAACACTTGCACCAAGGCTGTCATGTTGGAGCAAACTTTGACTGCAGAAACAAAAGTAACTTCATTTGGTTGTTTGAAAACAGTAACCTTTTTCCTCAACCCTGAAGTTCCTGGTTTTTGACCTTCATACCGAGATGTATAGCATGTGGTGATCTTAAAGACTGTCATTGCACATAGAGCTAGAACAAATAGCAGCAGGACAAAGATCCTTTGGCATCAGTTTTTCATATTTTTCTAATACACGCACATCATGCATCCAAACAAAATCATGCGCATGTACTAAGGGAATATATACATTGGATGCAGATTATTAAAATGCATCACACAAACAATGAGTCACACGCGGAAATTAACACAAATGCACAACAAAAGAAATGGAGGTGTATACGACTCGGATGCGCAGCAACACGACATCCACCCCCTCTAAACCTACGCATCCTCTGGATGTGCCAACTAACCAGGATCATTCAATTCCACAAACAGGTCAAGTCCATCTTCTGATTCTAGTAGACCTGTTTCTCCATCGGCTTCATCATCTATGTCTTCTGTCTCTTCTACTTGTCTTTCTCTTATCTGCTCTTCTTCTGTCAATGCTTCAAGTGCATATTCTTCATCTTCTCTTCTCTTGAAAATCTTGACTCGTTTTCCAGCAATAGGCACCCTCAATGTTGTTCCATCTAACTCAGCCAGCTCATAAGTACCATTGTCAAAAACCTTTTTTACTTCATACGGTCCAAACCATCTTTGAACCATTTTTCTCATGCTACTATGCTGATTTTCTAGACTACTGTCATAGACTAGAACCCAATCTCCTTCTTTTATGGCTCTAGGCCTCAAGCGATGCCTTAAATCAAACCTGTCCTTATTTCTGAGACGGGCTGCCTTCAAACGGTCAACGGCTAGCTACACATCTTCTGTCCTTCTCTCTAGTTGACGAATCCGAAGGGCTAACAGCTCTTCCCTTGATAAATTCTCATGCCACGGAAGAACACTCCAAGTGAGAGCACAAATTTCAGTAGGCATGATAGGTTTTTGCCCATACATCAACTCCGCAGGCATGTATCCAGTAGTCACACTATGTGTAGAACGATCAGCCCACAATGCAAAAGGTAGTAATCTCGGCCAATCTCCAATCCGACCTCTACAAGCTTTTGCCAATGCTTTAACTATTGGCGGATGTCCTCTTTCACTTTTGCCATTTCCCTCTGGATTATAGGCAGTAGTAAGAGCCAATTTAATCCCAAGCCGTGAGAAGAATTCTCTAGCTTCATCAGCATCTAGCTCTCCACGATCAGCTGTAATCTTGCCTATACATCCATACCTGCAAAATATTTCTTCCAACAAGAATTTACATACTGTAGTGGTGGTCTTCGTCCGCAACGGTCTACCTTCAACATAGTTTGTAAGATCCTCCCTAGCCAAGACAAGATATCTCATCTGCCAAAGTCCCACTGGCAAAGTAACCAAGTCTACCACCCACTTGTAATGCATACATAGTGGATAAGTCGGATGCAGCTCATCACGATGTCGCACTAAAGAGTAAAGCTGGCAGTCCCTGCAAGTCTCCACAAAGTGAGAAACATCTTTATACATCCCTTTCCACCAGTATCTTTCTTTGATTTTCTCATAGGTAGCCCACACACCTCTATGTCCAGCCCATGAGCTCTCATGAAACTCTCGCATAATCTGTATTTGCATCGCTACATCACAAACTACTCTCAAGGGCAAGCCTCCTCTCTTTCTTGGATGCTTCCAAAGAAAACCATCCTTCAAGAAATACCCATAAGCCTTCCTTCTGATTTTCTTGAATTCATCATCTGTCCAATCAGCTCTTCGAGTCAATGAACTTAGATATTGTCCAATTTGCAGCCATTCATCAACATAAAGTTCTTCAATAAAGGCTTCAATAGTAGATACATGACAATCATGAATAAGGACAGAAGCAGCAAACTCTGTCTCATCATCTTCTGCAAGCATTGACTCCTCATCCTCATATCTCGCTCTAGAAAGCATGTCAGCAACTGGATTATCTTTCCCTGCTATGTGTCGAAATTCTGGATTCAATGATTTGATATAGGCAATCCACCGAAGCATCGCTATATCTGGAGTCGAGCAACTAGTAATCATGCCAAGCAAAGGCAAACAATCTGTTTCCACAATAACTGAAGCTCCAATAAAATATCATTTGTCACACTTCCGTGCAGTGACTACTCCCCACAATTCTCTTTTAATCTGCGGATATCTCCTTTGTCGCTCATTAAGAACTTTAGCTCCAAAGCGGATTGCATACCTATTTCCATCAGCATCATCCTGTCCCACAGCCCAACCTATGCCAATAGGGCTAGTATCAACTGTCAACATGATCGGCCGTCCACACTGATAATCCACCTTGCGTAGAGTAGGAGCTGATTGCAACAGCTTCTTGAGCTTACGCATGGCTTTTGAATGCTTCTCATCGCAATGAAATTTCTGCCCCTTTCGAAGCAGCTGATAGAGAACATCTGCAATATGAGCAAAATGAGGAATCCAAATCATGTAAAATACACAAGCTCCCACAAATCTCCGCACCTCTGAAGTAGTCGAGCAATACTCTGCAATCCTGTTTATGGCATCCACCTTTGCAGGAGAAGGCTTTCTGCCATAATATCCAACCATATGCCCAACTATGATGACTTCATTAACAACAAAGACAGATTTCAGCCCTGAAAGTGTCAAATTTACCTCCTCTAATCGTGTCAATATTTGCTCACAAGCAATCAAGTGGTCAGCCACAAATTGTCTACATCCACGCAAATCAAGACTTTCATTCTTTTCTTCTTCTGCACAACCCTTAATAGGCACATCATCTAGAAAAGGCATGGTAAACTGCGGAATATAGTCTCGAAGAACTCTATGCATAGCATTCATCATATGAGCAACTGAGTTTGTAGCACCTTGAGGCAAGGTACACATCCTCACAAGACCAATAGGTGTCTGCATAGTAGTAATATCCCTGCTTTCCAAGGCAAGCTGAAACTGATCATAACCTGAATACAAGTCACCTAGTGAATAAATGGCTCGTCCTGCAAAAGCCTCAGCAAATTCATCCACAACTAGACCTGTTCCCACATTCCTGATTGTCACTTTGTTCACGAGCTGCATATCCTGAATAAATCTCAAAGTACCATTTTTCTTTGGTACAGTAAACCACCTGTTAGAATAGGGTGCAGAAGAGGGTTCCAAAATCCCCATTTTAATCTTTTCATTCAGCAACTCTATCAGCTTTGGCAAGTGTGCTTTAGGCACAGGTATAGGACGTATATTCCATGGTACATGAGAAACAGTGAAGATGACCATAGGTGCAACCAATTCGGGACTAATGCAGCCAATTTCATGTGGAAAGAAAGCAAATACCTTACCATGACGTCCAAGCATCTCTCTAAAACATTCTTTTTCCACTGGAAGCAAAAAATCATCATTTCCAATCTTCAATTCTGCAAGAGTTTCAGCTGTAAACTTATGTCCAATATTTACAGGATCCCTCAACATAGGCTGCTTCATAGCTTTTTCAATCTGTTCATCACTATCAGAAGGAAGCGGGCCTGCAACCGGCTTAACCTTCTTATCAACTGTTTTATATTTTGTGTCAACCTTGGCATCATTCAAGCACTCTTTCCTTTGCTGCAATTTCTGCAAATTTTCAGCATCTTTCAACTCTGTTGGCTGAAAAATTTCAGCCTTTAGTTCTATGGACTGCATGGATGCAGTCTGAAACTCTATATGCAGAAATTTTTCTGCATTCAACTCTGTTGGCTGAATGAATTCAGCCCTTGGCTCTTTGGACTACATAGATGCATCCTGAAACTCTATATGCAGAAATTTTTCTGCATTCAACTCTGTTGGCTGAATGAATTCAGCCCTCTGCAATTCTATTAGCTGATCAAGATCAGCCATAAATTCAGTTTGCTGAGTTTTCTCAGCCTCTAACTCTGTTTGCAGCATAAAACCAGAAATTTCTTGAAACATATCCAAGGTTTGCACAGGTATAATCTTTGAACCCTTGCATACATCAGTTTTCAGCATTGCTCTTATCTCAAACAATGTATCTGCATAAGACATCCCTTCATACAATCCATCCACATGCTCTTCTGCTTGCAAGATACCTGCATTCTTCAACTCTTTCTCCTTACGACCAATGTACTGCCTGGCAGCTCTAGGCAAATCTGAAATTTTCTGATAACTTACTGAACTATCTGAAGTAAACCCAACAAAGTTATTGGAGAAAGACTAGCTGCCAGGAGGCGAGATCTCCTCTTTTCTCCGCTCCGTACCACTGGCGTCTCGCAAGACAGCGGTACCTAATGAAAATCCAACTCCTTCGCAGGTAGTGGTGCCTCACGCAAGGAGTCCCTGTTTCTCGGATGATTTACCCCAACAGTCATAAACTGAACAGCTCGCATACCATCTTTACTGCGTATCCGCGCATAAGCTGACCCATCATCCATCACTTTTGTTTCCATTCTTGCTTCTGTAATGAAAGGCTGTCCAAGAATAATCGGATAAGAACATGAATCCTGAACAAAGCAATGATAATCCTCTTCAACATTACCAATAGAAATTCTGATACTCAGACAAGCAGCATACATATCACCAGAAGTATTGTTGGCGGCTCTCATGCGCCAGCCATGCTCTGCATCCATAGGCCACTTGCCACTCTCATAAATACCTCGAGCAATAAGATTAATCTCAGAACCATGATCAACTAAAGCAATCAAGGGAATTTGTTTCTCTCCAATCCTTACCACTGTCTCAGTGGTTGCTCTAGCCCAATGACTTCGTGAAAAATGGCTGCGAGGAATGAGAATAGGGGTCTCATCATCTTCATACTGCATAGGCTGCACTATTTTCTCCAATTGTGGATTAACAGAAGCATTCTCAACCATCACTGCATCATCATGCTCTTCCCCAAGAGTTCCATGCCACAATCCCTGTAAAGCAGGTCCTTCCATCGCATGTCGTTTCCTCTGCAAAAGATCCTGCATCTGATCCTGTATTTCTCTTCTAGCAATCCCAAGAGCCTCTCCAACAGTAAAAGTGACTTCACTATTCAAAATTCTTTCATGAAAAATCTTACTCATATCCGTTTGCATATCAAGGTCTGACAAGAGCTTGAATCCTGGCTCTTTTCTTGGTTGCTTCTTTTCTTTCTGCTTGTCTCCCATTGGTTGATCAGAACCTGTTTGAGTTGGAGAATTTGACATAGGTGGAGCTGTAACAGGTGGTGAAACAAAGTCACCCCCTCTAGTCTTTTTGGAGGAGCTAGGACCCTCCTCATCTCTTCTTCTCTTTTCCTCAACCATGGCATCTAAACCCTGCGTTTTAGCCATATAAGCAAAAATAGAATACCTGTCAACAGGAGAATCCCATCCTATTTCTCCTCGGATGCTAGAGCCCACACAAGTCATAGTAGAAGTTTGAACTTTCCCTCTTCTCGCTATCTCCAGGGCGGAAGACCATAAAGCAGAGTCTCCATTAGATTTCTGCTCAAGCTGGACTCCAAAAGCTGAAGCATCTTCTCTAACACTCACATAAGCTGATCGCGCAGCCATATCATCAACAAGTTTCTTCATACCTCCCTTACCAAAGTTCGTGTCAAGAGGAGCGCCAGTCTCTGTCAGCCATATCTTCCCATCTTGTCCCCAGAACACTACATTCTTCTTACGTGCTTCTTGAAAAGCATCACAATCTTTGCAATGTTGGTGCTCTGTACTATCACACCAAATACATCGACGCCCTTTTCTTTGACCAGCTGAAAAAGCAGTCACTGGAGCAGGTGCTACAGCAGGTACTGACATAAGTTGCTCCTTTAACTTACCAACTTCAGCTTTGACTGCTTCAATCGTCAAATCCGCCAAGCCTTTAATAACATCATCTACAGATAAGGGCACTGGAGCAGTAGGTACTGGTGGATTCACAACAGGAGGAGTAGGCTTAGGCAAAGAAGTTGCAGCAGGGATAGAAGAAGAAGTCTCCAAAGATTTCTCAGGAGCTGATCTAGTATTTCGATGCAATCTGACTCTCCTGCGCTGCTTCTTGACAAGAGCATTCACAGCATCAATGACATGTCTCCACTCAGTCTTTAAACCTGAATCAATAGCTCGATCTTCCAAAAGATCATCCAACTTTTCCTGTAAATCAACATCTGCAGCTTGCAAAAATAACTCCACTTTCTGCATCTCCAAAGCTTGCTGTTCAGTCCCATCCAACTGATCATAATGACTTTCAAACTCTCGCAAAAGAGCGGTAACAGAAAGTCCCTTATTAGGCATAGAAACCCATGCTAAAAAATTCCTGCGATTCATAAGACCTGTATCTTCCAGGAAATATTCATCTTTTAATGCCTTTTTAAATTCAGCCCAACCTGCATGTGCCTCTTGAATTTCAGCAATTCGACCTTCAAGAGCGCGCACCACGATCCGCAAGAAGTAGCGGCTCCAAACATCTTGAGAAACCCCAAAAAACTTCATCTTTTCTTCATACAAATGCAGGTAAGTTGACACTTGCTGGCCATTAAACTGCTTCATCTCCTGTTGGACAGCTTTCAAAGCATCCATAGCATCACTGTCACGTTTTGCATGAGCTTGCTGCTGCATATACATGGTAAATGACTGAAACAGGTTCTTCATGACATTATCATCTGTCATCTCTTCTTGCGAATCTCCCATCTTGCTGATGACGCAGCACTTTCACGTCGGGTTCACCAGAAATGTTAGAGAGTTCACGCAAAGGCTGCAGAACACGGGGTTCAAGATACAGCAAGAAATGAGGCTAACAAGAAAAACTCAAATATTTGATGCCAAAGTTCACTATATTCCTTGCCAGGTGAGTTACAGGAAACTCATGTATAGAAAAATCTGAAGTTTCTCTTAGTCAGCATTGCATCTAGGTGGAAGTAGCTCTTAAACTGTTTACATACATTTAGATGTATAATGTCTTTTACATTGAACGTAATAATGGCACTAATAATCCAGTCAAGCATGTCCTTTAGTGCAGTGATCCTTCTGTTGTTCCACACATCTGATTTCAGATGCTTTCAGAGATCTTCTATCAAATTCAGATCACAACAGCAACAGGTACATCAGACTAGCAGAAATTTTCAGCAATCCTGTTTTTGAGCATCAAGGGTATTCAATTGGAATCCATAGCCACTGTTTGTCTCATTTCAGGAACAACAAAAATTGACCAAAGATCCATCCACATAAGCATGGCTGCAAAAAAAATGCATACGAGATTTTGCTGCTTCAGGAAGTTTCCATATTTATGCCTGTATGTTGTATGGTGGATGGTATGATAGCCTGCACCCATGATTGACCAAATGTTTCCATGGATACAGTCATGAATATTGGTGATCCAAACAGCCTCTAGAAATATGAGAGCAACATGAGTTATAAAGTGGGTCAGTATAAACAGAGTTGCTATCACATGTGGACAGGCCTGCTGAATCCTATCCACTGGGTGAAATGCCAACCCTGCAAATGGCGATAGAGTGTTCTCTTTGTTGAAAATATGGTGTATTGCATGTAGTCATTTGTAGAGAGGTCTGCAATCATGTAAACCTCTATGCATCCAATAAATGACAAACTCTACTACCATAAGGTAAACAATCGACCATGCTATGTAGTGAAGCAATCCAATATGGCTGATTTTAGGATAACACTTAGTCCAGCCTTGTTCAATCATGTATTCTGATGCTGTAGACAAGGAAACATGTAAAGGCATAGCCTGGAAATACACATGCTTTTTCCAATAGTAGATGTACGAACACTAGAGATCGCCTCCCACAAAGTATAAGATGACCCCGGCAATGTAATTCTTCAACCATGTCTGGGCGGTGTACGGGACCACTTTGCAGGGAAGAAGAGATCCAAGACCAAATCGTTGTACCAGGATGTTTACTCCATGAAGTAGTTCAAAGAATACGCTGTATTATCAGACAACTAGTAGGTTGGCATGGGTGTTTGCGTGGGTAGCAGGCCAAAGCTCTTCTTCAATACAACACGGTGCTTCGAGAACTTGTCTTCTGGAGAGAAACGAGCTGGATGCGCTGATTGAGTGGGAGTGCCCAGCGGAGACTCTTTCTGCAGCGTGTAGACCTTTTCGCCATTCTCGTTGGTGTAAAACATGAGATACATGATGGTTGCTTCTTCTTCTGTCTGTGTGTAAGCCTTAAGGTATTCAAGTTTTCGCCATAACTGTGGAAAACGTCTGTCTTTGCTGAAGCCGAGTCATGAGAGTCAGAGAGATTTATCAAAAACAGGCTGTTCCCATCAAAAGGGAGCTCCCTCTCTTTGCCTCATATGAGAAAACATTCCCCAGTTATCTTTTTGCTAGCAATCAAGAATACGTCCCGTTTATGATTCTGCAGAGAATCTCGGATTCCCTGTTCCCTGGCGACCTGATCTGGTCTCGCAGTCTTCAACAATTGCCACCATCTCGGAAAAGCCCAGAGGCCGAAAATGCAGACCCGCGGTACACAGGTAGACCACCCCACAGACACCAAACAGACCGAGCCAAAAAAAGAGACAGAAAAAGCTCCCCATTCAAATTCTTTTTTTTTCCACGTATCCTCCACAGGCCATCCGATCTTCCCTCCTTTCACTATTCGAATTCTCTCCCCAATTAGTCTCTTTTCCCCTTCCTTTTCTCCTCTATTTTTAGTTTTTCTTTTTCTTGTTCACATGTCAAAATTAGGCAAGCAACCTTCCTCATTCCAGCACTTTTATAAAAGTCTGACATGAGCATAATTTTTGTCAAAGCATTGCTGTGCTAGCAATATGTCACCATGCCTTTTGCATTAATTTAACATTGACATCCAAGCAACCAAGATTATTTGCAAGAGACATATCTTGCAGCAACTCTGCTTCCTCCTTTAAATGTCCCTCTTGTAGCATATCTTCAAAACACTTGCACCAAGGCTGTCATGTTGGAGCAAACTTTGACTGCAAAAACAAAAGTAACTTCATTTGGTTGTTTGAAAACAGTAACCTTTTTCCTCAACCCTGAAGTTCCTGGTTTTTTACCTTCATACCGAGATGTATAGCATGTGGTGATCTTAAAGACTGTCATTGCACATAGAGCTAGAACAAATAGCAGCAGGACAAAGATTTCTCACCGGAGGAGCTAGCACAGGTCAGAGATAAAGCCGATGCACAGCTTTCCCGTTCCACCTCAGCACGATCGGCAGACTCTAGACGGTCTAATGCTTCGGTCTCCAATAGACACAATCGCAGGTCTCGCTTTGCTTCAGAGTCAGGTGGTCGAGGAGGAGGTAGCTCCTGTTGTGGGGACGTGGATGTAGTCTCTCCCACTCGCACTGCCACTAGGGAGTCGACATTGTCTTTCACTGGCGGTGGTGGGCAGACGTCTGGTGCTCCCACTCCTTCACGCACCCCACGAATCACTCCCAGGGCCGACAAAAAGTACACGAAACCCACTCCTCTAGGTATGTATTTTCGCATGAAGATTTTCGTAGTAGCACTTATCAATTCAAGTTGTGTTTGACACATTTGTATTAATGTCATGAAAGTAACCATTTGCAAAATCTTGGAGGTTACTCGTATCTCATAGATAAGGCCTCTAGCCATTTATACATGAATGATGATGGAAAAGCTATCATCTCTAGGATGCATGAGTTGTGCCAACAAGTATTTCGGCACAACATTATAGGCAAGTGGAAGGAGATCCTAGATGCCAGCAAGGAGTACATAATCGATACATTGTATCGAGAATTCCCTCAGCCCTCTAGCAATGATAGATTTTCGAGAGGGTGGATGATGATGTGTATGCGTGACTATCAGTCGCATAGGCGGTCTGATGCACACGAAGCAGTCAAGCAAGGCAAATCGAAGTCAAAGTGGCTGGATACAGAGGACTGGAGTAATCTCCAGGATGAGGCGACATCCACTCCAAACAAGTGGAAGCAGCAGAAGGACACAGCAAAGGTGCGCTTGGACGCAGGATCGGTGCATCACCTTGGTAGCGGCGGCCACGCAACATTCGTGGCAGATTTCATAAGTATTAATAGGGTAGAGTACTCTAATTTAATGACATCCATGTTGATGTATGTATTTCGAACATGAATCTCAAGTATGTTGTTTTTCAATGTTTGTGTGCCACAGCAAGGTTTTATGAATCGTGACCCGACTGCACTAGAGGTGACATACGGGGAGAAGCATGGCTTGAGTGCCCTGATCGAGAAGCTCTATGCTCGCGGAGGACCGTTAAGTAGTAATAAATATCATTCCTAATTTGAGAAATCTGTCATTAAATGTCAGTTTGTATTTGGTACTCACAATTATATATGTATTTGCTGTTGCAGACTCCCTTTCATATGCCACTACAGCGAGAGGAGTTTTCTGATGCGGATGAGTCGTAGAGAGCAGATTAGGCTACATAGGATTACTCCCCATCTCGTATTATGTAAGGCCTTATGGCCTCTATCCTCCATATGTAATAGCAAAGTATATATGATTCGGACTTCTATGTTGTAGCATGACTCCATATTTGCTTTGTCGCAGTAGCACTTCTCAATTTAAGTTCTGTTATTTTCTTTATCAATGCAGTGCACATTTGTGTTAATTAATGTCATGAAAGTCCTTGTTTGCAAAGTCTTGTCATTATTTGGGATCGATTTTCTAACTTCTTTGACAGCAGGAATTGTCTCTTAGTCCTGTGTGGCTCTAACTGTGGTAGGGCTGCATCTGCAGCTCTGCCACAAAAAAATTTTATTCTCTGCAACCGTCGGTATCAGCGTCGGAAAATAATTTTGCAATCGTCGGTATTAGCGTCGGAAATTTCTTTGTAACCGTTGCTATTTTCGTCGGTATTAGCGTCGCTAAATAGTGAGGCAAATAGCGATGGTTTTGTAGCGACGCTAATACCGACGATGGGGATTTTTTAATATATAAAGAAAACGTCGTTATAAACGTCGTTATAGCATGTATATGTTGTAGTGCACTTGCACATAAAACTTATATCCTCCACATAGGTGCATTGCATGTGACTCACTACACTAATGCCCATGCATGCACACTAGTATCCTTGCACACCACTATTCATGTACCTACACATGTGCATATAGAACTATGCATGCATACCCTTGCACACACACTTTAACATGCATACACAGACCACACATGTGCTCACAACTATGTGGATGTACACAACACCCTTGCACATGTGTACATAGATGCATTCATATTGACACATAGACTAAGACTCTCACAACCAAAGCCTATCACATCCTTATGTCTAGACACCCATACATCTTTGCATATGCACATACATATACACATGCACACATGCACATAGACCCCCACATATAGACACGTGCACATGCACATGCACATGCACATAAACCCATGCACATAGTCACTTGCGCATAGGCCAACACATGTGCACATCATTATTGCATATACACAAGACCACTACATCTATGCACACAAATCCTAGGATTCTTGCACTTGCATATCTACCCACACACATGCATGCATGCATGTGAACATAGCTTTTGTGCACTTGTTGAAGATCCATGCATACATACTTAGGCACATGCACATAGGTGCCCACACAGGATACCCTTGCACTTAGAGACCTACACATAGATAGTTGCACATAGCCCTTATTGTGCACTTGCAAGTAGATGCATGTATGTGTACACATGCACTTGCAGGCATGAGATGCATGCACTTGCATACACACCTTTACACTTGCACAATCATATGTGCACATAAACTATTGCATCTGCATGCATACACACAACTCCTTGCACCTAGGGTGACTCCACACATAGTCACTTACACATACTCCCCCACATGTGCATGCACACCCATGCACATACAGATAGGTACTCGCACTTAGGATATTGGATAATACCCTTGCATGCATGCACATGCACAATACCCCTACACATAAACCCTTGCATGCACATGTAGACACATGCACATGCACACATCCACATGCATAGATCCATGCACACATGCATGTGGACCATTGCACATGTACACAATAGTCCCACACATAGACACATTTTATGCACATAGTACACTCACACATATATACACCCACACTCATATAAGCTCTTACAATAGAAAAATCTCACTTAAATTACCAAATCACTGCATGTCAACCTCACATGCACGCATGCACATTACATTCATAGAGCACATGTCAACCTCACTTGCACACATGCACATTACATTCATAGAGCACTACATGCTACATTGTGCATACACACGCAACCCCTACACACACCCTTAGATCCTAGTTACACATCCTATTACATTTACATCACCTTAATGGCCATAAAACTAAGTACTCTCTCGTCATATGTATGTTTGAGCCTCTAATTAAGCACATTATGCCTAATGCACTCACTTTTTTCTTAGGCACATTCATCCATACACCAAGATACTTGTGTGCATTTGAGTGCACATAAGCACACAAGTCCACATAGACTACACTAATGTACACTATGCCCTAGCAAACCTCCTTGCACACATGACCCATTCACACACTCTCACATATTGCACATGGGCACTAACTATACCTAGTGTGTTAGCGCAATATAGGTCCACCTAGGTGCACCTTGTGCCTTATACCTAGCACATGAACATTGACACCTCATTACTACACCCATTGAGGCACACCACACACACTAAAGTGCCCCATGAATGCATTAGGACACACTAAACGTTCATGATCAGTCACACCTACCTACACTAGTGCACTAGTTCAGTACACCTTCGAGGCCGCTCACAAGCACACACATGCATCATGCCAGGTGTTTTCATGGCACCTCTATCTACCTTAAACACATTAGAAATCTTCCTCTAGTCAATAATGTTAGTGTGCATTGGCATGGCTAAAGAGCTTTAGCAAGCATGAGAATAATTTTGAAATAATATGGTGGTCACAATGGTCTAGAAGGCATAAAATGTTGGACAACAAATGAGTCTTGAAGGGATGGATCTGACAAAGATACATACTAACATCGTAGATGGAATTGAGCACGAGTGTGTGCCTAAAGACATTAGTAATTGTGTTTTGAAAAATAATCACAATTGAAAATGGTTTGTGATGTTTGAAAAAAAAAAGGTTGGAAAATTAGCATGAGGAAATAAGTGGTGTGAAAAGGTTTAGCTTTTAGAAAAAGCTAAGGCTATTGAGCTTTAGCTTTAAAATTTTTAAGAAAAAGCGAAAAAATAAAAATGCAGGTGATGAGGGATATATACAGAGCCAATAGCCTTAGCTTTAAAATTTTAAAAAAGTGAAAAAATAAAAATGCAGGTGTATATACAGGGCTGATTGCTTTGCATGGGGAGGAGAATGAACAACGCATGGTGACTGCGTCAAGTTTTCTATTGGGCGGAATCTTTCTGCGCCGTGGGGGGGGTTCTTCATGTCGTACTCCGGTGATATATTCCAAGTGTAACTATGGCAGTTGATCGTTATGATTGTTAGGGGGTGATCATCGAGAGTTGACGAAGGCTCTGATAGCCATGGAGCAGAAGAAGCGTTATTTAGCCAGTGATGAGATCTATCATTTCCACCATTACCATGAGCAGAATATTACAGTGGGCGATTATAGCACCACATAGTGTCGAGCTGGCTAGTTCATATTTTGAGGGCGAAGGCCTTTGATTGCTGGCATAGTCATCTCTCCTTCCTCCTACTTGGGAGGAAAAAACACAATGCATCTTGGAGCTACATAAAGAGAGTTTTCCTATTCTATGAGTTATTTCTTGGATGCACAGCAGATGGCTTTATTTACAATGGACTACATTCTTCTAACATGAGAGGTGGTAGTTGTATAAGAATGAGATTCATTTTCACTTTCATGGATTAGCTGTGGAAAGCAATAGGTTTCATGAATTATCCGAGAGCAACAACAATTAAAGTGATGTTTTTGTGTGCCTCAGGGATTTTGGCTTCTTCTTAAAATAGATTTTTTGATGAATCAATAAACGATGCTTCATGTATTCAAACAATATTTAATATGTTAATGGGTGGTTAGGTGGTGATGTTGGGAAAGGTCTTGTCTTCTATCTTGTGTTTTTGTATTATGAGAGAATCTAGAAAGAGTGGGGAAGCCAAGTTAGTGCACATTTTTCCCTTAGAATGCATTACATCATTGTTTGTACTCACTCTTTTATAACACTTCTAATTGCTTAGTGCACCTAGGGTGTGCATGCATGAAGGGCATGCACACTGCTCTAACCTAGTTCCCTTCCATCATAGACACATATATATGCAATCATACCTTTGTGTACATAAGTGTTGCACTCGTATACACCCATTCCACTATTAGGTTAGACCTACCTTTGTAGTGCATCACACACCATATCACAAGTATGCAATGTCCAAGACACATGCACACTATAGTAGCACAATAGTCCATTGCATTAATGTACCACCCTCTCTCGCATATGTCATATATAGACACAATCTTGCACATCTAAGCAACTCCTTAGTGCACTATCATCACACGCATGTGTAACCTAGCCAACATGCTCCGGTACTAGTAGATGCACATACACATGCTAACCTACTCATCCATCCTAGAATCCACATACCTAGACATTTACCTAGCATATTGCATCCATACACATATAGGTCTAGGACACATAGTCACATAACACCATTTCACATGTGGACTTTGTCATGTAGGTGAACTTTAAGGTGTGGACACTAAACTAGAAGTGGAAATACAAGGATAGAAGGAAAGAAAAAGCTAAAATATGAGGAACCAAAGAGACTGGTAGCCTAGGAGCCAAGAAACCAAAAGGTACTACAATCATTGACATCATTTTTTATTTGTGGATATCTTTTTTAAAGCATTGCAAGTTGTTTTAAGCATTCACAAGTGTTTGCAAGGAGAGCCTGCTTACACACAACACACTTGTACGTAATTGAAATCAAGAAATGGTGCATCCTTTGCTTATGATAGTCAATATATGGCCAAAACCTAGGGCTTCCAACTCTCTTCTTTTGTTCTACTCCCCATCAAGAACAAAAGCCCCTATGATAGCAAAAAGTTTAGAGATTTCCTGATCATGAATTCTTCTCAACACACTATGAAATTAGACCTTTAACCCCAAAATTCATAATTTAAAGCCAAATGACCATGGTACAAACTATCTAGCAGATACCATAGGAAGTGAGAGAATTGAGTGATGTAATATTGCCAGAGCTAAATCCACCAATGCTCTTGACATAGAGTAAGGAACCCTTAATTCTTTTGATGATCAAAACTTGGAAAGGGAACACATGTTCAGAAATGCCAAAATTCTTCTCCAACTCCACAAAAGACAACCCAACTGCAATGCAAAATGCAAAATATATGTGACCAACTCAAGGGCACAATACAAATCAAAGCTACCACAGAATCATCTCACTACTTACCCCATAAATCAACCATCCCATAGCCTTATAATCCTAAATATTATCATAATTGCTATCAATTAGGCCATGATGGCCATTACTACCCTAGGATATGATTGACTGCAAACAACCCTTATGTGTCACAATTGTCTTGAATATAAGGGACCCAATAACAATTCTCCCATGCATGCTAGGCCTACTATCTCCACACAAATGGCTAAGGCTATCACCATTGACCCTTAGGGTCAAATTAGTTGCAAATTGAGAGCACACCATTGAAGCTCTCATTGATGAAGAAGTTGATTACAATATCCTCACCTATGTAACTTAGACTTACATAGAACAACTTGAGCTTATGTCTATTGACACTACAATCAATCCTTATGGAGGATCACCACACTCTCTCTTAGGCAAGTGAAAAACTATAATGACCCTTGAGATGAAGAGTTTTCTAAGTATGTTCTATGTGCTTCCAAGTAGAGAAGATGTCCAAAAGGAAATTCTACTTGGATGACCTTCCAAGCATGCCACAAAGTGTGATGGCTACCGAGCATATCAAATACACCTCAATGTACCTAGTGTCAAGATAATCATGATGTTTGGAAAAAGTAACTTTACCGATGCACACAGGTAAGGCCAAGCAACCTATTGCCAAACCCACAAAAAACTCAAGCAGAGAGTGTCATGAGGTTCTAAGAGAACTACTAAAGGCACAAGACTGAAGGTAGATGCTCATCAATGCAAAGTTCCCTTATCCTAGTGAGGAAATCCAAGCATCTAATAGCTCCAATATAGTTCCTAATACTGCCAAGAAAATAGCTCCATGGAAAAAGAGGCAAAGAATTTGGGGACACCACTACAAAAATAGATAAAGAGTTAGTACAATGCTTGGGGGGTCCAGATTATAGAACTTGTAAGATATTGTGTGAGTTCAAAAGAACAGGTATTATATTTAGTAAAATTTACAAAATTATATTTACAAAAGGGGTTTTTAAATTACAAGTTGAAAAAAAATCATAAGTTTACTAAAGTAAAATGGGTCATTTTAAGGCCTTATAGTATGTAAAGAAATGATATTTCTTAATATCCTTTGAATGCATGTTATGTAGATGATTTTTTATAGGTGTACTCCTCGAGATACAACTCCACGATGTGTACCCAAAGTGTTGCTACATGCTCAAGGGTATTACTCATCAAGAAACAATGATGGATTTGGTTAATAAAATCCCCTACATCACCACCTTTGTTAGCCAATGCCTAGATATCACCCATGCAAGGAAACACAAGAGAAGACCCAAAACAAAACTCTAGGTCTACGACAAAAACCACACTCAGCCCACCCTCTGTCTCACGCTCTGTTGAAAGATATAGAGGGAAGCCCCTTCCTGAAACCCATTAATGTAATCCTCATTGTCACTTGTACAGAGGTTGTATGCCTTGTGCACATTTGATGGTGCAATAGTGCATCCCGCCATCTGGCATACAGTGCAAGAAGGAAGGCCAAGAAGCCTTATGGTGCAGTGCATAGGAAAAGGTCATGCATTGTGCATTGAGAGGCCCATCCTGTATGTGCAACACTCCGTTCACACATCACACCTCTCATTTGATTTGAAGGGAAAAACTGGTCACTCACCCCACCCTCTATCTCACTCTCTGATAGATACAAAAGGCAGCCCATGCTCACGTTCCCATCCTATTAGGATAAAAGCTCACATCACGAGAGAAATTGAGGCAACTAAGATAGAAACCAAGAATAAAAACTTTACCTATCAGAGAAAGTAAAAAATGTATCACGTAGGTTCAACATAAGAGATTTTTTAATAGCATTTTTATACATTTTTTACATACAGAAGGGTCCCATATAAAGCAGTTACTTATAGATTGAATAGAGAAGTGTTATGTTTTATTAAAGAAAATTTCACAGATAAGGATATTTATAAATAGGCCTCGAATGCACGTAATATAGAGGATACACATATATTGAATGACCCAGGATGTTGTTGCCCAATCTCAAGAGAGATTAATCATAGCTTACAAGCCATCAATTTAAAAAGTGGGTGCCATTCACATTGTGCCACTCAAGTTTAGAAGGAACACTCAAAGGAGGAGAAACTAGAGCCACCACAACAGTTGCCCTCAATTGGTACTAATACTAAACCCACGAACTCTATATTTACTACTTCCCATCAAGGTGAAGAAACATAATAGGTGCACTTCCGAACTGTGACTAAACCCACCAACTCCACCAAGGAGCATACTCCCAATGCCTCAAAAAAGAGTGATACTAGCATAAAACCAACAATTGCAAGAGAGGCTGCCAAGTCAAGCTCACGTTAGGAAAAAAATGAACTCACAAATGGGCCCTTAAAAATAATATAGTTTAAGATATAAGTCTTTTGGATTATCCAATAGGAAGGCTAAATGTTGAATCCATGGAGGTGAATCTTCTCTCTCCAAATCTTGGGTTTTTTATTAAAAAAGGGATAGTGAGGGATTTCAAAAAAGGGAGAATGAATAGTACACAAAATTTGAGTTTCTCTCACCTCGTATTTCTCCCCTTTTTTGAAGAATTTTTAATTTTGGTTTTTTTCCTCTTACAAAATCAGTTTGACCAAAAAGTTGAGCAACAAACCACTTTCCCTCTCTTCTCTATATTGGTAAATTTTCATCTCCATTGAAGCTCCCTGATGAGAGTAATTAGGGTTTTGAGCATTCTACTCACCTTTGCACTTTCTTCTCCATGATGCTCCAAATTTTGGGCAAAACACATGTGCCCATCTTTGTTTACATTTTCTCTTGTTTGCTATTTTTTCAATAGGGTTTGATGTCATTTCTTACTGTTATTGTTGTTTTATTGCAGAGGTTGTTTTGGGCAGGAGGCATAGGTGCTTATCTCTCTCTCTCTCTCTCTCTCTCTCCCTTCTTTCTTTCCCCCCTCTCTCTATATGTTGTTTCTCTTTTATGTTGTGTTTTCAATAGAATTTGATGTTGGTTCTAATTGTTGTTTTCTTGCAGAGTTTATTTGGAGCAAGAGGCAAAGGTATTAATATCTCTCTCTCTCTATGTTTGGTTTTTTTGTTGCTATCTTTTCAATACAGCATGATGTTAGTTCTAACCCTTATTGGTATTTTATTGTAGAGATCATTTTGGGTGACATTGCATAAGTGCTCATCTCTCTCTCTCTCTCTCTCTCTCTCTCTCTCTCTCTCTCTTTCTCTCTTTGTTTTCTCTTTTCTACTAATTTTTTAGTATACCTTCATGTAAATACTAACTCTTGCTATTGTCTTTTGCAAAGATCAATTTGGGCAAGATTGGATAGGTGCTCATTTCTTTCTCTCTCCTGCGTACTCACAAACTCTCTCTTTCTTCCTCTCTGTATTTTTCCTTTTCTACTATCTTTACAATAGGGCTTGATGCTAGTTCTAACTTAAGGATCAATTGTTGTTGCAGCACTTAACATAAGGTAGAGTAGAGATTCTGTAGCTCAATTTACAGGTAAATCTACCATATTTTGTAGTGCCAAAATTATTCATTTGATTAGTGACTTTTATGTTTGATGGGATTGATGTTTTCTTTTATCCATCATTTGCAATGGATTTTGATCAATAACAATTCAATCTTATCTTCAGCATATCAGCTTATAGGTAAATTGGCCCTATATTGTGTTGCTTCTATTCATGTAGTTATCTAGATATTTTTTATTAAAAGAGATTCATGTAAGTATTTTTTTGTACATGCAGATATTGTACAAGGTTTAGGTGAAGCACATGATTCTCCATCGACTATTTCATTGTGGTGAATGATTCCTTTATGCTAGATGATATAGATATGCTGGAAGTGATGGTTCAAAAATCCTTTGCTTTGTTAGTTCTGTGTGTCCATTTGGATCTCCATGCCAATTGGCAATGATCCATGAAACTCTTGTATCATATCATCCATACAATGCACAATGTGTTGAGTCATAGAATATCTCAAGTGTCAATCCAATGTGCTTATTAAGATTTGCATGCCATGTGGCTACTATCCTTGTAAGAACTACTCTATAATACCCATGTTTCACAATGTATTGAGTCAGATCTGACTCCTATTCAATATAATAAAATCTAGTTTACCAAAATTCTCTATGTATTCTTGTGCTATTCTTTCCATTAGATTTCATGTAAATGGTATGATTAAAGTGATGCCTTGAAATTGAAACTATACTTTGTATCGATGTACATATCCATATGCATTTTGATATTGATATTTTTGTTTGTTTACAAAAGTGTAAACATCTCAATGCCATGTTGATTTGTATGCCATATTGGTGATTACTAGATAGAATTAAAATGCTTATTTTTTAGGGATTAACATATACTTATTTACATCTAATGCCTAGGTTATAATGCTTAAGAGAAGAATAAGCATTCTCTTGATAGAAGTTCGTAACAAAAAAGATAAAGAAGAGAATCATTGCTTGTCTTGGATACATATGTGCCTAAGTATGAAGGGAGCTTTTAGAGTGAAAGCATCTGCAATTGCAGATGTATCAAAGCATTGGAAGGGTAAAATTTTAGCTCTTAGACAAAGGAATGTTGATTCTCACCTTGTAACAAAGGTGTTAGTACAACATGTACTCATCATGCAAAAACAAATACATATTCCACCCACCACTATGCCCTTTTAATGAAACATTGTAAACAATAAGTATTTGCAACTCATTGAGAATGAGAAATTTCATAATATCTATGTAACTCCTTGTCTCATATTTACAAAAATATACCCTTCGAGTTTCTATGAGTGGCAAAAGATCGAGAGTTTCATAGGTTCTTTTAAGTGTTACCATCTCGAAATTAGTAGATTGCTCTTCAAGAGGTGTACAACTAATCAGCTTGCAGAGGACCTCGTTTTTTCTATGACTCTGAGTACATATAATGCAAGGGGTGTTGAGAATATGGAACCCTTGAGTCTATACACATACCAAATCTTAGTAGCATAGAATGGCCATTGTGTAATAGCAACATTTTGCACATGTGTAGCATAAAAATTTGAGCAGACACTGAATTCTATGAAGCCAAGCACTGGCTTAAAGAATATACATCTAAGCTGGTTCATACCAATTGCAATTTTTGCACATATGTTCAAAAAATGTAAGGGTTTGAGACGTACCAAAATCGTGTACATCATAAAAAGTGTATCGGAGGATTATGTAAGAAGGATTCTAGGCAAAACTTGGACATCGAAAATGACTCACAGTCCTAACACAATGGAGTATCGAGTCACCACAAGGGACATGACTTTCAAGTAAAATGTATCTCTCTTAGTTGACTATTATCTTACTTTGGGATGGATCAACTAACTTTCCTTTCGAATTAGAGGTACTTTGTCACACGACAAACTTTATGCCTAGTGTTTAAGTATCGTAGATGGAGGATGCTCAAGGGTAAATGGTTGTGCCTTGATCAAGACACGTGTGAAAGTGCAATTGTGGATGTTACTATCATTTGTGAGGTCTGTGATCCCCAAGTGTTTCAAATGGAGGATGATTGGCCCTTGAGTATAATGCGGTAGGAAATTACAATTATAATGCATAATCCACCTGATAGCTTCTATTTTAAACTAGATGGTCACAAAATTCGAAGCCGAGCTGAGGATACTGTTACCAGTGAAAAGTGTGTGGCTCTACATATTTTAGAAATTGTAGAGTCTCCCTAAAAATCCCAATACCACAAGTTATAATATCCAACACTTGTAAATTTTTAATTTTTTTGGCTAATACAATATTATCGCTTGCAAACTTGCAATATTTAAAAATTATGGTATTTATGCAAAATCATACACTTTCTATACACTTTCCACATCGACACATTTACATATGCATGTGAAATTTGCAAAGACATCAAGTAAATCCATAACTAAATATCATATGCGAACAACCCTTAATGGTTTAAAACTTAAGGTTTTTAAGGTAGAACTAGTTTAGTTCTAGTTTCATTGTTTCATTTCACACTTTCTCTCTTCATCTCTTTACATCCACTACATCCCTCCTACCTACTATGATGGATTCTCATGCACAATTTGACAAGTGGATCCACAAGATTGTCTTTGCCAGCCAGGGTGATGAGATATTTCAGGTTTTCTCTAAGAAATTCAACCTTCAAAGCGTGCTCTCATCACTAGATCCCCCCTTTAGGTTTTGGAAGACTTTGTGAGAACCATTGCTACTTGCACATACTCCATCGAGGGATTCGACATGACTTTGGTGCCTTTGAAACAACTCATGGTATTTCAAGCAAGGAAGAATCACCAAAAAGTGGTGAATAGGTGTTTGGCCCACGTGGATCCTTCCAATAGAGTATGCACTATTCCCATGGGCAATGAACCAGGTACAACACCTTTGGATATCATGGAGTGTGATTGTGCATTGGCAATTTACCTCCTTGCATTGGATACACCCCTAGAGGAGGAGAGTGATGAAGATACAACTCTACAAGTTGTTGCTATCACGTACAAATTGAAGAGTTCATAAATGTTGAAGAGGAACATCAGGTGGTGATAGAGCAAGGGTTGGCTCTCATGGTCGACAAACCCAACCTCGCCTCCTTGACGCCCATTGAAGTAGATGGTGTGCAGTATTAGCTTTTTTTAGATGTGCTGCAATACTTGGAAATGAAGGAATAATAGTTTTTTTTTGTCCTAGTCAGGGGATTTGATGGAAGACTTGATCAATTATGATTACATGGATGTGCATCTAATGATGGTAGAGATTGAAAGATGTGATGGCACAAGATTAGATACAATGAGTGCCATCAAAGTAGTACCAGGGAAGATTACCTCTGTTGAAGAAGATTACCTTGTACTAGATGTTGAATTTGAAGCACTACAGTATTATCTATTTGGACCAAGGTCCCAACTTCCTACCAAAGAGTTTGTAGATCCCTCTACCCAAAGAGGTGCCTCGCTCTGTTGACACATGAGGAAATGAAGATGCAAGATGATCTAGAGAAGGTGAAATTTCTAACTACCATATATTTTTATGCAACAAAACTTGACCGTAGGGTGCATTGGGTCCCCAAACTCCACCAGTGAAATCTTGGCAAAAAACGATGCGTGGAGTTGTCATAGGAGTCTAGGGCCACTTTTCAGATTTCACTAGTGGACTGTGGAGACCCGATGCACCCTATGGTCAAGTTTCATTGCTCTTTGATAAGTTTAGGTTAGTTGCTAATTATATTGTTTGATTTGACTATGTCATTCATGACATACTGTATATAGATGAGTTTGCATCAAGGCAAGGAGATAGCTCTAAAGGAGTACATTGGCAACCTTGTTGTAGACTTGGTGATCTTCCATAAGAAGTGCTCACTACGAGGGCAAGAAAAAATCATGAAAATTAGAGCCTTTGACCAAGTTTTGACCTTTTTGAGTAATACTTGTAAATCTAGCTTGGAGAAGGTGGTACTAGTCAAGTGGTCAAAGCTTCTTTACTTGTTTGACCAAATGCGTGGTGGAGCAATGTGTGTGCTTGCTACATTAGGTAACCTTCCTAAAGCTTCTCTTGGAGAAAGAGTTGAAGGGGGAGCATATCATTTTTGAAGTAAAGAAGGCACTTCTATTTTCATCGGAAGGTGTTCCCTCTTCTCTACCGATGAAAAAAAACAAGGAACGAATGAGAGTTCTTGTTGGCTATCGACTTTTTGTATTTGCCATCACTATCAGCCATTGCATGTATTTTTCTTGATGAATATAAGATATTTTACTTTGTCCCTATAAATAAATATTTATTAAATAAATGTGTGGTTTGTGTAAGTGTGACAATAATGTGTGGTATGTGAATGATGCATTCACATATGTTAACATAATCTAATTTAATTATGTCAATGTGTAGTACTGCACTTGCGATTGTGCATAGGTGATAATGTAACTTGTATCCATACATATTATTACTTTCGATGTGTGTGTACATTAAACAAAAATTAAGAGTCACGTGTTTCAAGAAATAAAAAAAAACAACTTTACTCAATTAATTGAATTCTATACACATCACATGAGATATATATATATATGTATTTCAATGTAGTAGAGTATAGAAAATGTTTTGACCTTGCAAGATGCTATGGTACTAAAACACTTATTACAAAACCTTGCATCATTAATCTCATAACGTATGGAGGAGTCCCCTTACCGTATCGAAGCTGAATGATAGAGTTCATGTCTAATTTATCTGTGATTGTGATGCATTTTGCATGGATGGTCAATAGCTGTGTATCATCAAACAAGTTGATTGCGGAACCCCTCTATAGTGCCTCCATAACTGCAATAGTCCACTTTTCTACCGGTGGGCCATCGCGCACTCATGCCCAAAATCTTTCCAGCACTTTTAGCTCCAAGTCTCGCATAACTTCCCGAACAACCTTATGAAAAGATCTTTTCAAGATGAGAAGCTCATATCCGTGTTGGATTCTTCTTATCTCCTAAAGGGCGACAATGCCCAATTTCCATCTCCTCTTATTCTCTGGTGATCTTTGTGCTCTATGGGGAGCACCTATTGCTACACCAAAGGAGACTCCATCTTATACTCCAGGTGGCAAGTCTTGGCATGAGGCCTTCCCCTGGCCGAAACAACAACATGCTTGCTTGGTCTGTGCCATGCAAGCTTGAGAAGGGCAAGATGGAGAAGAGATAGAGGTTGGGGGTATGAGAATGGAGGAAGCAAAGAAAGCAAGATGTGAAAATGACAAGAAGAATGAACTTTTAACCCATTTAAACCCCAAAACTGGGTTAATGAAACTTTATACACACTGTCCATCGTGTGATCATAAATCCATAACTTTTTATCGGAATGCACCGAAACTTCACAGGCGCACTCATTAGGTGGCTAAGAGCCCAATTTTTTTTTAAAAAAATAAAAATGCTTGCAGACTCTTGGTTCAAAGTATGGTATCTAGAGCCACTTTCTTGTTGGCATTTTTTTCCAAAAAAAAGAGCTATTTGCTACCTAATGAGTGCACATGTGAAGTTTCGTCGTATTTTGATATACAGTTTGGTATTTTAAAAATTATCCCACACTAAAATTATGGATGGATTGATAATCGAGAAATCGATGTCACGACTACTTGCCCTTAGAAACTTTGCACGACATAGACAATACAGAGGCATCAAGAGTAAAGTCTGCAAATAAGAAATTGCAATTTTTTGCATGTTTTTCCTATTGAAATTGGCAATGCTAGCAAAAATTGTAAGTAAGAGTTGAAAATATAGCAAAGATGCAAAGTCAAAGTTGAGAGCGAAGGATAAGAGTAAAAATTTAATTCATATTTTAAGGGCGTATACAACAATTTTGCATTGGGACATAGTCATATGTCCAATGCACAAGGAAAACACTATACCAAAAAATATAACATTACAAAGTATGTTCATTCCATTGGAACAAATGTATCCTTCACTACTCGAAGATTTCGTACAAGTTGGAAGTCCTTGGGAGTTACAATGATATGCTTCACATGTACTGCACAACACTAAGCATCAGCCATTAAGTGAACCAAAAAGGCCTCTGCAGCACATTGTAGAGCATGAATACATTCTTTTGTGAAGCGATCAAGTATATCTTGACCTTGTGCCAAAAACCACCTCCTACTTTCTGTGCGGTAGAGGTATTGCACAATCTTGCGAACAAGTCTCAAGAAGCTCACCTTCGGAATGATGAGATTAAAAGAGCATTGATACCTCCTAATTTTTCTCAAGGCCATGGTACCTGGTTTCCACTTGTGTTTCTTGTGGGGATGTGACGACAGCGAGGAAGGAGGATGATGATAATGAATGTGGAGATGATGATGAGGTAGAGCTGACATGGAAGAAGTTGGAGAAGATGACATTGATGGTAAAGTAGGAGAGATACCATCACACCACCTCCTCACATTGCCCCCCCTCCCCTAATAATACTTATCCCCCCTATAAAACCCCCCTTGGAAAGTAGCGATATTCAACCTCTCTTTCCCCCCCCCCCAATGGGAAGAAAAGGAGGGCTCGATGCTGCATAGGTAGAGAGAGAGAGGGAGAGTGAAAGAGGGAGAGAGAGGACAAGAGAGAGGGAGAGAGAGAGAAAGAGAAAGAGGGTGAGAGAGGGTGAGAGAGAGAGGGAGAGAGGAAGAAGAAGAAGAAGAAGAAGAGGGAGAGTGAGAGTGAGAGAGAGCCTTTTGAAAAGGGTCTCCTTCTCTTCCCCTCCTTAGAGGGTTTACCCTTTCCCTCCTATCCGCGAGCTTAACCCTTCCCATCGCGAAAGTAGGAAGTCGCCAAGTGCACCATCTCTTTGAAAAGAGAGAGAGAGAGAGAGAGAGAGAGAGAGAGAGAGAGAGAGAGAGAGAGAGAGAGAGAGAGATTTATAAGCTGAAAGTATGGCCCCAAAACGGAGGGAGACACGCATCAACAGTAATCCTGCATCCAACTATGGAGCCATCAGCTAGGGAATTTTTGCGAATACGAATACAACGTCGGGTGGTATGGATAGTTCATATCCTAATATCCATATACTAATTGCCATCTACGCTATTCATTGAGACATAGGTTATATTGCCTTAGCATGCGCCTGAGTTCATTTTAATAAGTAACCCAAAATTATTTTTCAATAGTTAATGAACTCGTAGGGGATCTTAGGATAATTCTTTCCGTAACCATAGATGACCTTGCATAGATTTATGCATATGACTCATTGAGCTTTGCATAAACCCTTGTATCCAAATACAATCGTTGCATCCCAGTGCTATGCGACAAAATCATACATAGTAAAAATAGCATATAAGGTTACTTAAGGGTTACGCACATAGAAAGTGCATGCGCGGGAAAGATTATATGAAACATACATTGATGACACACAAATTGATCTTGCATTAAAGTCTTGCTAATATCACGAGCTATTAGTTCATTGGGATCTTGAAGTTATGCGTAGCTAGTACAACAATCATTAGGATTAAAACTACAATGCATTGAGATCCGTCCGATAGCTACTACATTTATCAATCCAAATTCAGGGATTGGGCTAGATACAAACAACAACTCCGGGCCTCAAAGGAAGGTAGAGAACTCAAGGGGTTAGGAAAACCTGGGGCAAAGGAAAGACCAATGCTTTTATACTTGCTGAGAAGAAGGTTAGGTAATCAAATAATGTAAGTGACCTATAGAACTTATGTCATGTACAGTGTTTAGACCCCTAACATATGCCTTAGATTAAGGAAGGAAGTGTTAAGTAAATTTTATATAGAATTTCTCTTCGATCCCAAGGGGGAGAGCAAATATGTGATGGAAGGGTTATCGCGACTATTCCTACAATGTTTGGAAAAGAGTACCATTTTTTTGTTGGTTGATCGAATAGCACCCTAAATGCTTTTACATTCAACTAATTATTGAATTGTGGTTTGGATGATTATTCTGAGTGCTTGTGTTTGATGCTAAATGCATGGCAGGGGTCACTAATTGACAAGCTGCCATGGGAAATAAAGGAATGTTTTCTTGGAAGATGGTATTAGGCTAATTGCCTTGAGTGTGCTTGATTCTTAATTGGATTAATTAAGGAAGGATATTTTGTGCGGGTGGATCATCTCCAAGGTCACCTTGCATTTCAACCCAATAAGAGCATTGCTCAATTCACAAGCTGAAGGTCCAGTGGTGAAAAGGCCAACCACGGAAGTTGTGTCTCACTCAAGCTAGGTCGCTTGGGGTCAGGTGGAGCTCTCGACAACCCTTGCCTAGTCCAGAATGGAGTTGAAGACTATCATGAGCCCAATGTCTGTGGCGTTGGAAGATCATATTCTAGATACTGGATGAAAATTATGGTGCCATGTGATTTGGACCGGGTACTTCTGTTTGACAAAAGGGATATATAATTTCTATTGTATGGGCAACATACAAAGATTAACTTGAAGATAAGTTAAGGAACTTGTTTTTCAAAAGGACTTTGCTATATTTTTGTGTCTTTACTATAAATTACACGAGCGAACCCTGTTCTCTAAAGGATTAATTAAGAAAGTGGGTTTTAAAAGTCACACATAATTGTAGTACGACCTAATTAGAAAACTAAAGCTATCAAGGGAAGCGAGTGGGAGAAACCCTTGACAGGTCCCAGAGAACTAGGAGGCTTCTCACAAGGTTTACCAACGTTTGACATTTAGGTATCGTTAAGTTAGAACCCGATTCACGCCATTTTAGGAAACTAGAATGGGACTATGCCCTAAGGGAAGAGAGGTTGAGTAGCGCATCCCTCTTATTTCTCATTCACTTTGAACCAAGTGTGGCATGGGTCTGCTTCGGCTTGGGTATTGCTGCGTAAAGTAGAATGTCAGGACCTAATGCTAGAATGATGTCAAGATACCTTGGCCACTAGGAACCCAGATCTCAAGTCGATCCTAGTGGGTTCGTGGTTGCGAACGTTCCATTGTGAGACAGACTTGGGCGACAAACTCGAGAACATTCCATAGGAGTGCCGGGCAGCGATGCTTAGATTCGTTTCTCGATGGACCGCTAAAATGTGATTGGACAGCTAATAGGTGGGCACATTACAGTTGGTATCAGAGCGAAACTTCGTAATGATATGGGATTGATTTATGTATGGTTTCGTAGATATATATTAAATAGAATAACCTAAATGGTATGGCTTAACTGTCAACCATCTTCTTCACCCACGAATGTTGACATGCAAGAGTAGAAATTCCTTCTCAATCAAATTAAGGCACTTGAGTTTGATGGACAAGGGATAGATGTCACAAGAGAGGCAGAGATATAGATTGAGTTGATGGATGATTATTTCTTTGCTTCGGGAATTGCTTCTTCCAATCAAGCAATGATAGCAAAACTTAAGATAGTTGGCCAGGCTCGGATATGATGGAAGCAATGTTGGAAAGGTCAAGGTATTTCTAAAGCTGCTGTCACTTGGGTTCAGCTGAAAGATGCTGTACACGGACGATACCTTCCGCCAACCTACTAGACTTTGAGAATGAATGAATTCTTCAAGCTCAAGCTGTTGGAATTAACCTTGAAAGACTACTACTCAAAGTTTTTAACCCTACTAAAATACGCACCACCTATCGATATTGTGGAACAAGTATCCAAGTTTTGCCATGGCCTAAACACGCCTCTAAACCACCATCTTGAAGTAATGCGTCTAACAGACTTGCAAGATGCATTAATTCAAGCGAATCCAATTATCTGAGAACTTAAATCGAGAAATTGTAGCAAATATGATTCCCGAGATTAGGACAAGAGATACCACATGTATGGAGAGATAGGGCACATCTATAGGAGATGTCCCAATCGCCGATCTTTCCATTGTAATGAGCTAGGGCATGTCCAAGCAGATAGCCTTGACTTAAGTCCAAAATATATGGATCCTCTAGGGAAACGAAGCTACATCAGTATAGTCTTTGGATATATAGAGGAATCAGATGAAGACGAAGACTTAGAACCCACTACATGTCTTCTGGATGACTAGAAATTTTGAAAATTTAATCGACATGAAATACAACCTGTATTGGAATAAACTTTTCTCTTGTAACTACAGTT
This sequence comes from Lygodium microphyllum, assembly GCF_053477565.2. Lineage (NCBI taxonomy): Eukaryota > Viridiplantae > Streptophyta > Polypodiopsida > Schizaeales > Lygodiaceae > Lygodium > Lygodium microphyllum. The sequence goes on along the minus strand of NC_141164.1, from coordinate 58,584,701 downwards.
AACTCAAGTAATATGAGTTGCATCAATTTTAAGCTTAGAACTTGCAAGTGATCATAAATACTTTAGCAAGTATGATAGTTAAAACTCACAATGAATTTCTCTTAAGTTGTTTCTTCTCAATTAATATAGATTGGGTCTGACCAAAATGTCGAAGCTTGGAAGTATTCTTTAATATTACAAGCAAACCTGATTGTCCATGGAGCTCAGTCCCAAACTAAGAAAATGACAATCTAGGAACAGAGTTTTCAAGATAAAGGATCACTTCAATCCACTAAAAGGATCCTAGGAAAATTTAGTCTAAAGAAGAAAATCCTTCCAAGGACAACCAAGAATCTTGTTACCACAATAAAGCTCCGCAATGTTTTTATTGCAGGGAGTTAGGTCATTTCAAAAGGGAATGTCCAAAGCACCCTAAACACTGATGCTCCGAGTGCCACAACATTGGACATATCCACGTCAATTGTCCCAACAGGGCTCAAAGAGAACTTGAGTTTACAAGGAATGAAATTGTACAAGATCTAGTGATGCAGAATCTACCAGAGACTTAGGAAAAACCTAAAAGATATTCATGAGATGTAACTACAATAAACTTTTCTCTTGTAATCAAGACTTGGATATATCTAATACAATAAGTTGTTATTTTAAAAGACCGCATGCTTATGAGTGATTAGAGTAGCGTAGTAGATGCATGGTGGGTCCTAACCCACATGCTTTAAGCCCCATAAATGCTTTTCTTCCCTAGTCCTTCTGAGATGAGGACATCTCGAGTTCTCTAAGGGGGAGGGGATGTGACATCCCTATCGTATAGGAATTCCCCCTCCCTCCCTTATTAAGGATAATTCAAAAAAAATTATTACCCTCCCCCCTGTCATCGCCGACATGTGGCAGGGGAGGGGGGGAGAAGAGGGATGACGTTGAGGGAAGATGACGACAGCAAGGAAGGAGGATGACGATAATGAACTCAGAGATGACAACGAGGTAGAGGTGACATGGAAGAAGTTGGAGAAGATGATGTCGATGGCAAAGTAGGTGATGATGTCGATGAGTCCACTATAGTGCGGCCGCCATTTGCCACAATGACACGTGGAGGGTGGAAGAGATACCACCACACCACCTCCTCTCCATGTTGCCCCCTCTCCCCCCCAAATAATACTTCTCTATCCATAAAACCCCCCCCTTGAAAAGTAGCGATATTCCACCTCTCTCTCTCTCCCCCCCCCACTATCTCCTTCCCCCCCCCCCCATAATGGCACTTTTTCCCCACTAGAACCCACCCCCCCATGGGAAGAAAAAGAGGGCTCGATGATGCATAGGTAGAGAGAGAGAGAGAGAAAGGGGGAGAGAGAGGGTGAGAGAGAGGGGGAGAGAGATGGTGAGAGAAAGAGGGAGAGAGAGAGAGGGAGAGAGGAGGAAGAAGAAGAAGAAGAAGAAGAGGGAGAGAGAGAGAGAGCGAGAGAGCCTTTTGAAAAGGGTCTCCTTCCCTTCCCCTCCTTAGAGGATGGCCACATGTGTTTACCCTTTCCCTCCTATCCACAAGCTTAACCCCTCCCATCACAAAGGAAGGAAGTCACCCGATGCACCATCTCTTCGACAAGAGAAAGAGAGAGAGAGACATTTATAAGGTGAAAGTATGGCCCCAAAACAAAGGGAGACATGCATCAATGGTAATTGTGTATCCAACAATGGAGCCATCAGCTAAGGCATTTCTGCGAATACGAATACAACGTCTGGTATGGATAATTCATATTTGAATACCCATATACAAATTTCCATCTTTGCTATGCATTGAGACATAGGTTATATTGCCTTGGCATGTGCATGAGTTTGTTTTAATAAGTAACCCAAAATTATTTTTCAATTGTTAATGAACTCAGGGGGGATTCTAGGAAAATTCTTTCCGTAACCATAGATGACCTTACATAGATTTATGCATATGATGCATTGAGGTTCGCATAAATCCTTGTATCCAAATACAATCATTGTATCCCAGTGCTACGTGACAAAATCATACGTGGCATAAATAGCATATAAGGTTACTTAAGGGTTATGCACATGGAAGGTGCATGCATGTGAAAGATTATATGAAACTTACATCAACGGTATACAAATTGATCTTGCATTAAAGTCTTGCTAATATCACGAACTATTAGTTCATTGGGATCTTGAAGTTATGCATAGCTAGTACAAACAACAATCATTAGGATTTAAACTACAATGCCTTGAGATCTACCTGATAGCGACTACGTTTATCAATCCAAATTTGGGAATTGGGCTAGATACAAACAACAACTCCGGGCCTCAAAGGCAAGTAGAGAGCTCAAGGGGTTAGGAAAACCCGAGGCAAAGGAAGATCGATGCTTTTGTACTTGCTGAGAAGAAGGTTAGGTTATCACAAAATGTAAGGGACACATAGAACTTAAGTCGTGTACAATGTTTAAACCTCAACCTAAGAGGGGCACTGCTCAATTCACAGGTTGAAGGTCAAGTGGTGAAAAGACCAACCATGGAAGTTGTGTCTCACTCCTAGGTCGCTTGGGGTTAGGTGGAGCTCTAGACACCCCTGGCCTAGTTTGGAATGGAGTTGAAGACTGCCAGGAGCCCAACATCTATGGCATTGAAAGATCATATTCTAGATACTGGATGGAAATTATGGTACCTTGTGAGTTAGACCGGGTACTTCTGTTGGACAGAAGAGATACATAATTTCTCTTGTATGGATAGGAGAAAAAGATTAACTTGAAGATAAGTTAAGGAAATTGTTTGTCAAAAGGATTTCTTGCTCTATTTTCGTGTCTGTGCTGTAAATAATGCAAATGAACCATGTTCCCTAAAGGCTTAATTAAGGAAGCTGGTTTTAAATGTCACTTGTAATTGTAGTAGGACCTAATTAGAAAACTAAAGCTATCAAGGCAAGCAAATGGGAGGAACCCCCTGACGGGTCTGTCCTATGCTAGGGTGGTCCCAAAGAACTGGGAGGCTTCTCACAAGGTTTTACCGACATTCGACCTTTAGGTATTGTTAAGTTAGAACCCGATTCATGCCATTTTAGGAAACCAAAGCTGAACTATGACCTACGGGCAGAGAGGTTGAGTGGTGCATCCCTCTCATCTCCCATTCTCTTTGAATCAAGTGCAGCATGGGTCTGCTTTGGCTTGGGTATCACTGCATAAAGTAGGATGTCCAGGACCACACTAGAATGCTATCAGGAGACCTTGACCACTAGGAACCCTTATCTCAGGTCGATCCTAGTGGATTCGGCCGCGAACGTTTCGTTGCGAGGGGGACTCAAAAAACCCTAGGTGACAAACCCCAAAACATTCCATGGGAGTGCCAGGTAGTGATGCTTAGATTCTTTCTTGATGGATCGCTAAAACGTGCTTGGACAGCCGATAGGTGGGTACATTATAGTTGGTATCAGAGTGAAACTTTGTAATGATATGGGATTGATTTATGTATGGTTCCTAGATATATCTTTAAAAAAAAAAACCTAAATGGTATGGCTTGACTATCAGGCACCTTCTGCGCCCACGGATGCTAACATGCAAGAGAAGAAATTCCTTCTCAAGCAAATTAAGACACCCAAGTTTGATGGAGAAGGGATGGACGTTGCAAGAGAGGCGGAGATATAGATTGAGTCAATGGATGATTATTTTTGTGTTTTGGGAAGTGCTTCTTCCAATCAAGCAATGATAGCCAAACTTAAGTTAGTTGGCTAGGCTCGGATATGATGGAAGCAATGGTGGAAAGGTCAAGGTATTTTTGAAGCTATTGTCACTTGGGTTCAACTAAAAGATACTAGTACGCGGATGATACCTTCTGCCAACCTACCAGACTTTGAGGATGAAGGAATTCTTAAAGCTCAAGCATGTAGAATTAACCTTGGAAGCCTACTACTCAAAGTTTGTAACCACCCTACTAAAATACACACCATCTATGGATATTGCGCAGCAAGTATCCAAGTTTTGCCATGGCCTGAACACTCCTCTGAACCACCATCTTGAAGCATTGCATCCAACAAACTTGTGAAATGCATTACTTCAAGTGAATCCAATTATCCAAGATCAGGAAATTGTAGCAAATATGATTCTTGAGATCAGGACAAGAGATGCCACATGTGTGGAGAGATAGGGCACATTCGTAAGAGATGTCCCAATCGCCGATGTTTCCACTGCAATGAGCTAGGGCACATCCAAGCAGACTGCCTTGACTTAAGTCCAAAAGATATGGATCCTCTAGGGAAATGAAGCTACATCAGTGCAGTCTTTGTATATATAGAGGAATCGGATGAAGACGAAGACTTAGAACCCACTAAACCTCTTTCGGATGACTAGAAATTTTGAAAATTTAATAGACATGAAATACAACCTATATTGGAATAAACTTGACTCTTGTAACTATAGTTAACTCTAGCAATATGATTTGCATCAATTTTGAGCTTAGAACTTGCAAGTGATCATAAATACTTTAGCAAATATGACAATTATGACTCATAATGAATTTCTCTTAAGTCGTTTCTTCTCAACTAATATAGATTGGGTCTGACCAAAATGTCGAAGCTTGGAAGTATTCTTTAAGTCGTTTCTTCTCAACTAATATAGATTGGGTCTAACCAAAATGTCGAAGCTTGGAAGTATTCTTTAGTATTACAATCAAAGCCAATTGTCCATGGAGCTTAGTCCCAAACTAAGAAAATTACAATCTAGGAACAGAGTTTCCAAGACAAAGGACCATTTCGATCCGCTAAAAGGATCCTAGGGCAATTTGGTCTAAAGAAGAAAATCCTGCCAAGGACAACTAGGAATTTTGTGACCACAAGTGATAAAGCTCCGTGATGTTTTTATTGCAAGGAGTAAGGTCATTTCAAAAGGGAATGTCCAAATCACCCTAAACACCAATGCTTCGAGTGCCACAACATTGGACATATCCATGTCAATTGTCCCAACAGGACTCAAAGAGAACTTGAATTTACCAGGAATGAAATTGTGCAAGCTCCAGTGATGCAGAATCTACCAGATACTTAGGAAAAACCTAGAAGATATTCATGAGATGTAACTACAATAAACTTTTCTCTTGTAATCCAGACTTAGATATATCTAATACAATAAGTTGTTGTTTCAAAAGTCCACATGCTTATGAGTGATCAGAGTAGTGCAATGGACGCATGGTGGGTCCTAACCCATAGGCTTTAAGCCCCATAAATGCTTATCTTCCCTAGTCCTTCCCAGATGAGGACATCTCGAGTTCTCTAAGGGGGAGAGGATGTGACGTCCCTGCCGTGTAGGAATCCCTCCTATTAAGGATAATTCAAAAAAAAAAAACCCTCCCCTTGTCATCGTCAACATGTGGCGGGGGGGGAAGAAGAGATATGACATCAAGGGAATAGGATGACAGGGAGGAAGGAGGATGGCGTCAATGAATGCAAAGATGACGATGAGGTAGAGCTAACATGGAAGAAGTTGGAGAAGACGATGTTGAGGTTAAAGTAGGTGATGATGTCGATGAGTACACTACAGTGCTGCCACCATGCACCACAATGATAGGTGGAGGATACGAGAGATACCACCACACCACCTCCTCTCCACGTCCCCCCCCCCTCCCCCAATCTCTTTTTTCCCCCCAGAATAACACTCTTTCCCCCACTAGAACCCCTCCCATGGGAATAAAAAGAGGGCTCGATGCTACATAGGTAGAGAGAGAGAGATAGAAAGAGGGGGAGAGAGAGAGAGAGAGAGAGAGAGAGAGAGAGAGGGAGAGAGAGGGAGAGAGAGGGTGAGAGAAAGAGGGAGAGGGTGGGTGAGAGAGAGAGGGAGAGAGGGAGAGAGAAAGAAGAAGAAGAAGAAGAAGAAGAAGAAGAAGAAGAAGAAGAAGAAGAGTGAGAGAGAGAGTGAGAGAGAGAGTGAGAGAGAGAGGGAGAGATACTTTTGAAAGGGATTTCCTTCTCTTCCCCTCCTTAGAGGGTGGCCACGTGCGTTTACCCTTTCCCTCCTATCCACAAGCTTAACCCCTCCCATCGTGAAAGAAGAAAGTCGCTTGGTGCACCATCTCTAAGAGAGAGAGAGAGAGAGAGAGAGAGAGAGAGAGAGAGAGAGAGAGAGAGAGAGAGAGAGAGAGAGAGAGAGAGAGAGAGAGAGAGGGAGAGAGAGAGATTTATAAGCTGAAAGTATGGCCGCAAAATAGAGGGAGACACGCATCAATGGTAATCGTGCATCTAACCATGGAGCCATCGGCCAAGGCATTTCTGCAAATACGAATACAATGTCCGGTATGGATAATTCATATCCGAATATCTAGGTACTAATTGCCATCTCCACTATTCATTGAGACACCGGTTATATCGTCTTGGCATGTGCCTGAGTTCATTTTAATAAGCAACCCAAAATTATTTTTCAATAGGTAATGAACTCATAGGGGATTTTAGGATAATTCTTTCTGTAACCATAGATAACCTTGCATAGATTTATGCATATGATGCATTGAGGTTCACATAAACTCTTCTATCCAAATACAATCATTGCATCCCAATGCTACGTGACAAAATCATACGTAGCGTAAATAGCATATAAGATTACTTAAGGGTTATGCACATACACGGTGTATGAGTGGGAAAGATTATATGAAACATACATCAATGGTACACAAATTGATCTTGCATTAAAGTCTTGCTAATATCACGAGCTATTAGTTCATTGGGATCTTGAAGTTATGCGTAGCTAGTACAAACAACAATCATTAAGATTAAAACTACGATGCCTTGAGATCCATCCGATAGTGACTATGTTTATCAATCCAAATTTGGGGATTCGGCTAGATACAAACAACAACTCCGGGCCTCAAAGGCAAGTAAAGAGCTCAAGGGGTTAGGAAAACTCGAGGCAAAGGAAACATCGATGCTTTTGTACTTGCTGAGAAGAAGGTTAGGTTATCGAACAATGCAAGTGACCTATAGAACTTAAGTCGTGTACACTGTTCAAACCCCTAACATATGCCTTAGACTAAGGAAGGGAGTGTTGAGTAAATTTTACATAGAATTTCTCTTCGATCCCAAGGGGGAGAGCGAATATGCGATGGAAGGGTTATTGCGACTTGTAACTTGAACCGCATAGATATCCATTGTAAGTACTTGCACTTCTAGATGCTATAACTTTAGTGAAATACTAATTAGAGTCTTCAAGAACTTCAAAAATATTAGTCTAAATTGAGACATAAACAACCCGATCATTCAATATAAAGATAATCAAGAATAGCATCTTGACTTGAAGCATGAGAAAATACCAATTGTGTATGCAAATAAGAAATTTCATTATCCTTGTAAAGAATAACTTCCTCAAGAGCATTCATGACTTCATAACAATGAGAAACTTGGAAATCCATTACATTCTTCAGTTGAGAAACCCCTTGTTGTAGTAATACTTTCTCTTCTTTAAGCCAATTGATAACATATAAATTTTCAATTGCTACAATGTTTGTCACATTTCTCTCATTTTTAAGCTCAAGAGAAAGCCAATGAATTATCTCAATTGCAAATTGAATCATAAAGTGTACCTCATGTGGAACTTCAGAAAAACCGTACAAACTGATTGCATTATGCAATTCTTGATATTCAACCAACTCTTGCAAAGGAAATGTAGTACCAATCTTGTAATCTTGCTCTTTTTACAAAGGAATTATAGTGCTAATTTTTCAATCCCGTAATTTCTATAGTGGAACACTGACTTGTTCTTCAAATTAAGCAATGCAATGACCTGAAATATTATCTTGCATACTAGAAACATCGGTATCTTGAATAAACACATCCAACTATGGTGCATTTTACACTATGGATAATTGCACTTCAAGTTCTTGCAAAGTTACTTCACTAAAATCCAAATTAGTAGCTGCATTATCTTCTTTAACATCAATCAGAGAACCAAGAAGATCATCCATAATGACATCCTCATTACAAAAATCATAATCCTCAAACTTATTATCCATAATAGCATCATCTTCTTGATTACCAATCTAATCATCTTCATTGTTCATAAATTTTGGCTTGTTTTCTTCTTGATTAAAGCTGATTGGAGATTGATTATGGAAGTTTGAAAAATACCAAAATAAGAAAATACATTGAGATTATTGATGGAAAGTGTGTGATGATCCACTCTCCCATTGGTAATTTGCTCTATTGAGTTTGGGGCACTCAATGACTCTTGGCTTCTTTGGCTCTTGTCTACTCTCACTCCCTTTATCTCAATATTTGGAAAAGCCATGGGTAAAGAGCACCAATCATCATCAATGATCACTTGAACTTGAATTTGAATCTAAATCCAAAACATCATAATACTTCTCCTTGAGTGTTTCAACTACTATAAGCAATCTTCCAATATGCTTAACACTTGAACAAGACTTGACTTTCTTGCCTTCATGATCATCATGCCATGCATATGCATCATAAATAATGTCCTCAAAAGAATCCAACTTCTACCATGTTTTATCAATCTTCGAACTTGAACCCTTCCTTGTTTTTGCTGATGAAAAATTCTTCTGAATACCATCAAACTCATTACTTAATCAAACATGCAAAAATACTTGCAAGATTTTCCTTCTTCAAAAGAAGCATAATTTGTCAAAGAGATCAAGAGCTAATATCATACCAATTTCTCCAACATAGACCAACTAAAAGATTTATCAAAGAGGTCATCTTAAGTGGTGGTTTGACCCATCTACCTGACCTAGGACAATTGCATAAAAAACTTCTACTAGGCGAGTACTTTTATAGCATGGTCCAGTTGAATTCATATATTGTTTTATATTTCTCATTCTTGATTCTTCATTATTTTTTTACTCATGTCTGGACCAAAAATAGACTTGACACTATCTCTATGGCTCTAGTGGGGCCTCGTGTACTCACCCAAACAACTGCATGGCCTTGCGGCCAAGAGTGTATAGACACTATGAACTAATTTATTGAAAGAACACATTTGTAGATACCATATTTAGATTGTAGTCTAACGTGATGCCCTTCCCAACTCCATGAAAAGGGAGTATCCAAACATATAGGTGGCTAGCACCTCGTAACACAAACAAAGGAAGCATCCCCCAACTTATCATTGTGGCCCAGCTATGACTCTCCTACACCCCAGGGATTGGCCCTAGGATGCATCATCTCAACATGCACCTTCTATTCTAGCACTTTAAACATTGCCAAGGAGATCCTTCCACCCACACCAATAGCTTAATATGAGAGCACCTGCTAACGATTAAGAGTTTGAATCTCTTTTGGTGGGCAAAAACACATAGCATACGAGAAAACCAATTGTCAAAATAACACATATGCACAAAGCCCACTCTTCAAAATATTCATTCCAAGATAATATATTCCTCAACAAATCAATCCCCAAGGAAAGGATTGTATTGAACCTAGAGCATAGGAAGCCCTTTTCATCGTGGGTCAATAGTTTGCAACCAACTGCTATGCATCCACCAAGAGATAGTTCTATTTAAACCATGTGGATGCAATGCAATGCAAAGTGGATCAATTTGAGTGTACAAACATTTTACTTAAACAAAATCAGCATTGTGAATGTGCTCAATCATTATTTCCATGATTTTCTTTTACTAATGAGTTTGCTACGATGATAAGGCAGTGCTGGACTATGCCGTGACAATGTACTTCTTAATACTTGAAATAAGATCAAAACCTATACGAAAAGTATAGCAAAAAAATCAAAATTTGAACCATATTCATCACATAAAACCACCTCTCTACCTACTATGTAGGGTTTTGCTTATGATGGGGTAGGTTAAGAGGTGTTTCCATGTATATTTCTTCATAATTTAAGCAATAAATACATATTAAAACATACAAATGGAGGTAAAATGAGGCAAATCCTCATGCCTTACCTCGAGTATACTTGCACAAATGTTGTATTTCTTGATTTTTTAGATTTAAAAAATTAATTTAAACTCTTTCCATCATCACATTCAATATACTTCCATATGAACATCATTTGATCACCTGAAACCAAGAAAAATATCATTTTTTCTCTTAAAATATTCATTTTTTCTGGTTCATGCAAAACAATAGATCTCCACCCCGATCTTCTTACAAGAATTCCCACATGAATAGCTAACAAGAGACGAGAGAGAGGGAGGAGAGAGAAATACTGATTTTGGATCTTCCTTATCAATCCATCATTTGGGAAGGTGGAGGCGGCAAGTGGAAGTGAAAAAATGTTGGAATGAGTGTATGTGGTCTATTGCTATAAGTGTATTGAGCCTCCAATGGTCCCCTCCCACCATTTTTCATCATGGTGTAGCAGCATAGCATTTTTTTTGCCATAAAATCCCCCCCCCCTTGTCGTGTGAATTTTTGGGAGGTAGAGAGCCCCCAAGGGTCACATCCCCCCCCCCCCCCCTTTAAGTCCCTTTACACTCTCTTTCTAACCCTTCTTGCTTGGGCACTCTGAAAATTATTGCATGACATTCTCAGAGTCCCACACTGCTAAAAACTTGTTCACTCCATTCTGACACTTGAAAAGTTTACTAAAAATACGAGATTGATGCGAGGTTCGTCTTTATAAGTGCTTTTAAAGTCAACCTTCCATTACCGCTTAAAATTGTCAGGTTCGGATTTGCCACTTCTAGTGGGCTTCTATTTTTGCCTCAAATTAACAAAATTTGGCACATTTTTTGCTCTTTTTTTGGCTTAAAATCCTACTCTCAACTCGAATGTGTAAAAAGGATGGAGTTGAGTGTATTGTGACCCAAGAAGAATAGGGCATCAGCCTTAGGTCCAGTCTCTCTTGGAATAGGGCATTGACCTAAGGTCCAGTCTCTCTTGATATCCAAGAACCTACCAAGCTCTCGCAAGGTGACACTAAATTCCTTTTTTCCTGATCACTTTTATTTTCACTCCAATCCTCCTTATTTTCTTTTGGCTAGATGCTACCCCCAGGAAGGCAAAGCATTGTTGACTTGTCCCAAGGAACCTACCAACTCTTGCAAGGCATTAAATATCTAGTCTTTTGATTTTCTATCTTTATATTATTATTATAGATATTAGAGTCCCTTTTGGCACATCTCTGTATTGTAGGTATTTCAAATATATTTATCATTTGCTTCTTTTATTCATTAGGGTTTCCAAGAAGCTGTCTCACACTTAATAGGAATTCCTAGAGCCTGTGTCCTAATAGGCTAGGAGGATAGGGTCACTAGGGCTACCTCTAGGCCAGATCTTTGTATATTTCACTCTGGTATCTAATTGTGTTAGAAACTACCATTGAATGTATCCTTGGGTCATAATCATGTCTTTCCATGTGCATATTGGCCATTGTCACCACAACCTTTTCTTCTATGAAATTATCATTATTAGTCGTCATAGATGATTGTGCCATCTTAACATTACTTTTACTTTCTATTTTCTCTAACTTCCATAGCCTATTTATCTTGTAGGCAACTCCATGGGTACTTTTCCATAATGGCCCAAACTCAAGCATGGTATCACTTATAGGGAAAGTGATAAAATAGTTAGGTAGCCAAAGATCCCACTAAACCATTTAGGATTGACAAATTATCTTTTGGGTTATGGGGATTCTTTAGCCTAACAATCGTGCTAATGACAAAGGCTTTTTTTAGCCCTAATTTAAAATATGCCACTTCAATGTGATTTCTAGTTAGAAACTAAAAATGAACCAGATCCCTCATTAGGGGAGTTTTGAGGTCTTGAAAATGCCCTATAAGTGATCCTAGAGAGAGAAAATATATAAATAAATAATTTTTTATATTTTTTAAAAAATTTATATTCTGGTAAGTAAATATATCAAAAATTTTTAATAAGTCATTGTCGTGATATTCTCGTGGTCACATCAAACCTAGAAATCTAGGCCACCATAAAGGTGACAAAGATTGTCATAATGAAGATCTTACTCATCCTCATTAAAGTGAAAACTAATATTCAATTTGATTTTTTTTTTGACATTTTATTACTTCCCTCCATTCTCACTCTCTTCTTTCTTTCCCATCCTTGCTAGTGTCTTCTTTTTTTTCCTTCTTGTTTCTAATTCACATACTTTTTCAATTCAATCTTCTAATCATATCCTTAGCTATGGATCAATCATCCAATGATCTCTATAGCTCTAGTAAAAGGCCTCTCTATCATCTTCATATTGAGTTGGATAGTGAGTATGAACCAATAAGGAAGAGAACAAAACCCATTACTATTACAAAGTCTACGAAACATGTACTCATGTTTGAAGGAAAGAAGAATCTTGATCTTTGGTTAGATGGCAGGCTATATCCCAAAGATCCCAACAAAAATAGCACTCCACCTTTCTATAATAGCTCTTCATTTTTTAGGCTCATTGGTGATGGTTATAATGGGTTTCTAGGCTATACACTTAACTTGGTTGCAGAAAAGGATGTCCTCAAATTGGAGAACCATCTTTGATCAAAACATAACAATGAGATACTGCAAAAGCTAAAAGGCTATCAATAGAGAATTCATTTGTTGAAGAAATGCATCAAATCTTATCAAGGGAAGCAAACTATTTTAGGACTTCAAAATCCACAAAGGGCTCTTAGAAATATTGAGAGTCTTATACGAGGAGGAGATGGTTGTAGTAAAAGAATCCAACTTTAAAAATATGAAATATGACTTTGTTTATACTTAATTGTATTGATTTGTGATGTTGATTTTGTTTAGGTATTTTCTTCAACCGAATGCAAGTGAAAGAGATTCTTTGAAAGCATCTGAGTTTTATTATCATCTTCTTCCTTCAGTAGTTTTAAAAGATATTTTGGAGAAGAAGAAATTTAAAAAGGCAAAGAAACAATGCTTGGAGTCATTTATAAAGGATCTCTCTTTGGATACTGAGTTAGTGCATAAGGACACTAGATAATATTGGTATAAGTTGAGATTCTTATATACAAATTTTCCAGCTTTTACAGTCAAATATGAAGCAAGGATAAGTACATAATTGCATACTTCCAAGGCCATCTGCGATTAGAACTATTAAACAGAGAGTGAATAAAAAACTGATGGAGATTCTGGGTGAGACTTTCCATATCAAGGCTAGCTTCAAGGGCAAGAAAAAGGAAGTTGTATTCAATGAATTTAACAATATTTTCCTTGACTTGCCCACCCTACAATGCTTAATGATTAGATTCTATGACTTGTGACTAAAGAGGCACAACGAGTGGCTAGATTTGTGGTTTAAACTTGATGAAAGTTAGATTCTAAAATGTACAAAACTAGAGAGGATCTCTATTACCTTGATGAATAGAGCACTTTCATCATATCATTACAATCACTCAATGTCATTTAGTGTTCAATTGGAACACAACATCTGATGGCTAGGAGCATTCAAAATAGATACATAGGATTTTGATATATTGTATTGGGTTTTTCATCGAACACCAATACATGATAATATTAAGAGACAACAAGTAGGAGAAGACCTATTTGTTGAAGGATTTGGGAGCTATAAGATTGAGTGGCACATAGCTGGTGACTTAAAGACACTTAAATGTATGTACAATGTATCAAAGGGAGCCAACTCTAGATCTCATTGCCTACATTGCATGTCCCCAGCCATAAAGTTGACATCGAGCAATTGGAATAGAGAACCCTCTAGGCACAACAAGGATCCACATTTTAAGCCAGTCCTAGATATTCCTTTAGTGAATGCCCATATCTGTATACTTCATGTGCTTTGTAGGATAATTGAAAAGCTTGTTTATCTTTATATAGGACTTGCATGAAAGATGAAGCCATTATTAGCTAGAACATATGCTATAACAAAGATTGAAAAAGTCTTATCTGCAATTGGTTTGTATGGTGGTAATGTTGTTATTGAATCGGATCTTCAAAAGTATAAGGATGGCAATTGTGTCCCCAAAAAGCCATCTATTGGTGGAGTGAAGGCTAGAAGTTTCCTAGACTTTCATGGGAGACTTCGTAAGGTAAACTCTAGGAATGGTGGCTCAACTATTAGATACAATCAATGGAAGTGCCTACATAATGTAGTTAAGGATCATGTTGATAATGGACAAGCTCGAAATAGAAAAGCCAATGTTTGGACAAAGTATTCTTTTATTGTGATAAAATAGAGTGGAATTATGATGATCTCAAAGACTTCAAAAACCAATTGAACAAGCAATGATAGAAGCTTGGGGTAATCAACACTTCACTCACTATATAGTAAGAAGTTTGCATATGCATGTCTCTTTATTGTCTGTCACATATAGGGTTTTCTAGTTGAATTTCTTTATTTGTTATCTATGCAACATATTTTATACAACCATGCTCCATATTTTATCAGGAAATATAGATCTCTATATATTTGGTCAACCCAAGGTATGGAAAAATCACATTATCAAGCAAGAACAAAATACTTTAGACACACAAGACATGGAGGTGGAAGATACAAAGCAAATAGTTTATTAGAGATCTCTCAATGGTTCTACATAGACAAATTTGGCACAAATTCAAGCTCAAAGGCACAATCACATCATGTAATACATCATCTTTGGCAAGGACTATGTCCAATGTTACCCAAAGTAGAAAAGAGGGATATTTAAAATCTTGTGCAAAGCAAATATATTTGGAATGGTTACAAACTAGACAAAGAGATGAAAAACGATGGGTTTCAAGAAACCCTTAACATCTTTTAGTCTGACTCTGTTGCAAGAGTCTTTAGTTTTAGGGAATTCACTAGGTCCTCTAATAAAGGAATCTTTTGTGTCATCCCAATTGATGAGACCTCTACATTTCAAGAACTCTTGTTTCCTATAGCTTGGAAGGAGCTTCAAATTCTTGGCAACTCCTACATGGGAGAGCAAATAAGAGGCAAGAACTCCAAAGTATCCTGCCCTAGATCCACTGTATCTCAACATGAAGCCAAAAACTCTTATAGCCTCTTCCTTCTCCACCAAAATTATCTTATTTGAACCTCTATTGAAAGCTTGGGATCCAACCACCTTGGAAATAGATTTTAAAGCCATTATTGGTAATCTTGGAGAGCTTGACAACCTGCTATGATAAATTGCAACTGTTTGATTATTTAAGCTTCCAATATAATGACCAAGGCCTTGACTTTTGCCAGCTTCAATGGCCTTGAGCCCTTGGATCTTCCAAGAAAGTTGTCTGCATCTTCAATTTCTATCTGCACAATAAACCACAATACTATAAGATGTCAGTAGATATGCATAACATACTCTAATATAAATCACAATGGATATCTTAGGATTATCTTTCCTACCTTAGGGTTTTCATCTTCTTCAAGAAGACTATCATATAAATTTATTAAACTTTTTGGTTTCTCCTCTAATGGAGACTTCAGTTTCTCTTCATACCCCATGTTATCAATACCAAGTCTCTACTGAATTTGTAAGTACTTTTCCTCTGTAAGTATCTCCTCTTTTCATATTCCACGATCTGATTAATACAAGAATGCAAGGCTACAAAAATATCTTGAAAATTCTCTCCCTCAACATCAAGAGTTGCTAGCAATTCTCTTAATAACCTATAAAATTCTTATCATTTTGACCCCATGTAGCAAGGATTGCCAAGCAGTAATCTTCTCTAAGATAAAAAAAGGTGTTGAATATCATTTAGCAATACATATCTCTTTTTGTTGATGAGATAATTGGGAAATGTTGGGACAGATTCAAGAGGACCTGTTTCAATCTCTGCACTCAACTCTATCTCCTCTTCTTACACTTTTATAATGTTCTCACTTTTGAACAAAGCAACATCAAATCCCTGCACTAACTGGTTCTCAATATCCTCCTAAAACATTTCAGCCTTCTCTTCAACTTCTTTGTCTTTGCATGCAATATCCTCCATCTTCTTCTCTTGTATTGTATCTAAAGAACAACTATCCATATATTGAAGATATACAAGAAATCCAACATCCTTCTATACAAGAAGACATTATTGTTGATTCTGATGAAAAGGGCAATCTACTTTCCACTTCTTGAATTTTTCATCAAAAAGGCTGAACCTTGTTTGCAAAGTTGTTCTATCAGCATTGGAAGCTTCCATTACATTGCTATGATGGACAAATTCCTCAATCTCTAGGCCTTCCACATGTCTATCATAAAACTCCGTGAAATCCTTCGGTTTATCTTCAAGATCCTTCAAAAACTCTTACAAATCAAAGGGAACATTGAGCATATCTCTTATGTAAATAAATCTAGATGAATTTCTAGTTGCATGAAGAAAATCAAACAGCTTTTTATCACATGTATCATCCAAAACCTCCTCGTCCATTCCCTCTAAAGACAACATCCTTTTAGTCATCATGATTACTCACAAAAAAAAATCCAGAAAACAAATAATAGAATTTGGGGGGGAATACTTTAAATATCAACATTCGCTCATATCCAATAGATTAAAGAAAGATTGCTAATTTTTTTTACATGAATTGAAATGAATTGAAACTTTCTGCAGCCTTACAAAACCTATAATATACAGGATGAAATGATTGAAATGAATGAATGAAATTAAATTTAGTCAAAACCTATAATATACGTGATGAATGAAATGAATTGAAAATTTATGCATCAGAGAAAGCATGAAACATTCACAACTCATGAAGCACGAAAACAATGATTCAAACGGTCTCACAACTCACAAAATCGTGTTTCATATGTCACTTTGACAAAAAATTTGATAAATTCCTATTTTATACAACCAAAAACTTTGAAAAAAAAACGCGTCAAGAATATTAAAAAAACTTGATGAATTCATGTTTTATACAACTAGAAATTTTGAACAAAACAACACATCAAGAACATTAAAAAAACTTGACGAGTTTGCGTTTAACACTGTACCATACCAATATTGATAGAAAAACAAAGTAAAAACCTTACAAAATTTCTA
Source organism: Lygodium microphyllum (assembly GCF_053477565.2). Lineage (NCBI taxonomy): Eukaryota > Viridiplantae > Streptophyta > Polypodiopsida > Schizaeales > Lygodiaceae > Lygodium > Lygodium microphyllum. Next base: position 58,567,840 of record NC_141164.1, on the reverse strand, counting down.
AGTCCCTTATGTAACATCGTCCTCTTAAACCAACTAACATCTTCAATGCCATGAAATTGATGATTGCAAAGAAAAATGTTAAGAAAAGTGTGATACCTAATATTTACAGGCCTTGCTCCTGAGAATAAATGGTTTTTGATAAGAATGTGCTTGTTATGGCTTCTAATGCTTATAAGATAAATAGCTAGTCGAAGCCAAGACAAGATACGTGAAAGAAATAGTAACCAAAACCTGAATCTGAGTGTTCATATATATATGCCAACGGTCACCGCACGTTTGATTAAAGAGTACATTGCACTAATTCGGAGGAGGTGCGCTTAAAAAGAAAATGGTTAAAACTTAAAAATTGGAGCAATAAAAGTGCTATCATGCCGAAAAAGTAAGTGACATGTGGCACAACTTCCCAGGTAAAAACAGTCTGTAGTTGCATGAGTGAAATTAACTATGCATTACAGCAGCCACACGTGTAAACAAACATCCTTATAAACCCGATTTCTGAACTATAAAAGAGTTTTTTTAAAGACAAAGCTTGCTCTTTTCTCAAGCACACCATTTTGGTACACAGTTGTAAAAAGATTAATTGAAGTGCTAGAGAAAAGGCCTCCCATGCCTTCTGACTTACTTGCAACAATGCAATATAGACAAGTTGCACTAAGGACTTGATTAATTTGGTTGGAACATACTAAGAAAATTTATTCTAAAAACTACCATAAATAACTTTCATAGTTTTACTTTATATTGTTGATTGCAGTGTCCTCATTAGGATGATAGTTACTCTTGTGGCTGGAAAGTAATTGTAAATGCCAGAAGATTAGTTCAGTTTATTTATCTCAATGATGATAAACTTATAAAGGTATTGTGAAACATACTAAACTTTAAGATAGAGTTTTATTGAAAAATATTCCATTGTAAAAAATAACAATGAACTAAAAATATTTTCTTACAAATGTATGAAAATTTACAAGGGATTACTATACAAGTGAGCACATTTGGTATATTAGAACAAAGCTCATGAAGTACATAATGGCCAATTGTATACAACCAACAAGAATGGATAATAGTGGGGGCTTGGACATTGAAGGAGAGGAGGTGCATGTAACTACAATAGTAGATGAAGCTATGCCTTCAACACCCAAGGCAACCAAAGCATCAAAGATAAGCAAAATGACTCCTAGAAAGGATGTCCCTTCTCATAAGAAAAGTTCTCAAAAAAGTAGCTTTGCCTTAGATTGTAAGCCCTTGTGTATAAGCCATGGAGATGGCTGACAAAAAGTTGTACATGTATTTTATATTGATATTAAAGAGATATTTTATTCAATATCCTTGCATTGTATATTCTTCTCTATTCTTGTTGATATCTAAAAAATATATATGTTACAAATGTTTATTAATCAGGAAGTGAAATCAGATATACACCTAAGTGGATATAATACGATATAAAAACTTACTCATTTATTATTAAGATGGAACACAAATAAGTATGGTAGTTTAATATCTTCATTCTGTAAATCCATCCTCACTTGATGTATTGCACATGATGATCTAACCTTCAGGATTGCAAAAATATCCTCATTGTACCAAACATCAAGATCCACTATAGGATCTTTGCTAAAATTATCAAGATTTTGGTCTAAAGTAATCAGACTACCACCAACACAATGCCATTTACTATAATAAAAGCTAAGGATTAAATTTTGAGTAGCAATCATATATTTACAAGCTATAGAGTTTTAAACTATCTTACATATAATTTTTCCTTCTGTCCTAATGTCCCATCCCTCATCAACAAATTATATAACATGATCATATGTTAATCTCTTCACTGAAAGCATAACCTTTGATTTTCTTATCTCACCATTAGAAAATAAGTCAATAAATATATTAATAGGCATTAAAAAAGTAAATTTGCTTAGCCTACTTGAGATACTAGGTTTTAATGCTCTCTATATCTCAAAAAATATTTTACATCTATAGTCCTCACTAGTAGCTAAACTTGACAAAGGCCACTCAAAGCTTGAAAATTTTGGCAAAGGAAGGGGGATATTGATCCCCATTGGCTACGCTGCATGGGGACAATATAAGAATGGTCATAGAAGAATATTCCATTCTCTACAAGCTCTGTCTTCCTTCTACCTTTGTACATCTCTTCTCCAATCAAGCCATGCATCACATCAATCACATCAACAATAGACTTGACCGGTTGCCATTCCTCAAGATTAGAGAGATGGACATCTACAAGACAAATGAACAAATGTTATAATGAAAAACCTTAAACCAAGTTCAAGAAAAGAAATACTTTAAGAATCAAATCCTTACAATTTGGTTTATGCATTGGAAGATTTGAACTTCTAGGTTCCAAACATAGCTCTCTATGCATAAACACATGTTGCATCAGGATCTCTTTTATGTTGTTCTTATCTACTCCAAGCTTGAAATATCCGATTCTACCCTTCCAAGCAGAGATGAATGAGCTTTCATATATTTGCCTTTTCCCACCTTTTTCCTATTGTATGGTGATCCAACTACCTTTGCTAATAATTGTAGGAATCCATCTTCCACCTTTTTGGAATGAGTTAAACATTGATATGGATGTGATTTGGGAGCTTGGACGCCTTGTTGAAGGTCAAATTTCTATATCCATGGCATAGAGAGAGAGAGAGAGAGAGAGAGAGAGAGAGAGAGGACTAAGCTACCACAAGAAAGGAGGGAAAAACATGAGAGGGATAAAAGGAGGAAAAAAATAAGTGCCAAGCTCTTTATTAATTTGAATTTAGATTAAACATGTTATTATCATTAATCCAGACATATCATTAAATAAAGGTGGCACGGACTACATATCATTAATGCAAAGAATATCATAATCACAAATATAAGAGGCTAAAAATAGATATTGATAATACAAAGTCGTAACATTATTATATATAAACACAATATTAGTGAGTTTGGGAATCTCCCAATTCCCATTTTTTGAATACTAACAAGGTGGCACCCGGATAACATACCCACAAGTTTCTCAAAACCATATGATGTGACCTATCATTAGAAAGCGCTTGAAAAATGGAATCTATTGAGCTATAGAGCGCTCAATTTGGAGTTATAGTGTTCAAGTTATGACAAATGCAAAGATTTGACCAAGAGTCCCAAACTTAAAGAAAATTCCCATATTTTTCAATATGGTGTTTATATATATCTTTTTGTAAAATTATTTTTGATATTTTTAAAAATATAACTTTTGTTACGGAGGCTCTACTCCTATTGGTCTAGAGCACTCTCTCTCTATATCCTAAAAGGCATTTTCGAGTCCTCAAAACTCCCCTAATGTATAGGCAAGGTTTGAAAATTTCCACTTATTATTAGTAGCTCTTCATAATAAATGCACCACCTATTGGGAGCTAAAGCAGGCCTGATACAAGCTTTGATGGCTCTAATTGATAGTCTTCTAAACATGCAAAATGACCCCACACAGCCTCGTAGCTAAGAGTGTCTAGGAACTATAAATGATTTTTCTAATTGTTGCATTTGTAGATGCAATTTTGGGCTCTAATCAAACTAATTACTCATTTTACATCCAAGAAAATTATTTTCCCACACGTAGGTGACTATCTCACCTTGAATCACATACATAAAGGAAACCACTTAGTTGATTGCTCTATTGTGGCCCCTACAACTCTCCTACACGCCAAGGTTGGTCCCAATATGCATCGTCTACAACATATAAAACTTCATAACTTACTCCTCTCTTGATATTTATTATTCTAGGAGACTTTTCATAACCTCACACAATCTTTCCTCCAAGAATAAATGCACTAACTTACAATTAGGGATCCTCTTCCACTTTAATTGAGCTGAAACAACTAGTATTCTAAATCCAGTTCTTCCATCATTTAAGACAAATAAAGTATCTAGAATCAAAATCCCAAATTTATTCCTAATTTCCATTAATACTCTGATATGCCTCTTAATAAATCATTGATTATAGTTTAAGATTGAATCCCATTTTACATATAAATTACTTCCAAATGAACTTCAATTTTTGTGGAGAAAAATGACTTAGAAATTTACCTTAGCACACAATATGAGACCATGCTGAAGTAATCTCCATGTCATGAAACCCATACAAACATATATTTACTATTTGACAACTTCGAGATCCATCTAATTATTCAATTTGCCTCAAAATCTCATTTTTTATAATTTTACTCATATGAATCCCTTTTAAAATCTGACTATTATTATAAAAAACATGCTGATCAAGCATGTAGAAAATATTTTTTTGATTTTTTCTAGTAAATAATGCTTTATATACACATAGACCATTCATTTTTTTCATTTTTAAATGAAATGATATTACTATAAGATATTTTATAAAATCGCTTTACTTTTTATTATTTTGGGATTTGTTAGATTTTCCGCCGACACTCCACATAGTCGCTAATAACCACATTCACACTCCATTGCTCCATTGCTAGCATCATATCACATTTTGGTACCCCTTTTCCCTCTCTCTCTCTCAGCCCATATGAATAGCCACTATGGGGAGAGAGATAGACTGATTTTTGATCTTTTGAGAGAGTACATCATTTTGCATGATTTCTATAGTGATCAAGAGCAAAGAAAATCTAAAACTCATAGCCAAGGATGTTTTCCTCTAATCTAATATTTCCAAAATCCCATTTTTTGGAAAAATGAGAGGAAATTGAAAGACATACACCCCCCTCCCCCAATCATGAGAAATTTTGAGCTTTAAGCTTTTCTTAATCACACTACAAAAATATCCAATCCACTCCCTTTGTATTTGCACTGTCAACAAGTGGTTTTGCTAAATCAGAGGGGCAAATGAGCTTGGATTCGAGATCTAAAAGTATAGTTGTTTTCTTGGCATCATTTTCTATTGACTTGGCCTCCTATGTTATTCATAGCTTTTGGATCAAGTAGCTTCTTTGTAATACTAAAGTTACATCTCTTTAAATGGGCCATTTAACATCGATTGACACAAATGGATGCTTCCAATGCATTCCAAGCCACCCCTTTTGCTTGGAAAACTCCAACATCTCTTCATTTTGATTGCAAATGCTTCATTTTCTACTTCAATTTTGATACCTAGTCACACCTCTTAGAGTTGCTCACTTTTATCATCATTTTTTTCTAATGGAAACATAATTTCCTTACTTTTTTTAAATTTCTAATTTCAATATTTTTTGAAATAATTACTAGAAATATGACCTTTCCACCACAATGCTAACATTCCCTATTATTACTAGAATTTTCTTTCTGTTTTCTTAAAACGTGCAACTCGCTCTCTTTGGCTCCCCCTTCCTGAGGATTGTCCTCCGTCATTTTGTTGTGTACCATAACTTTGACCATGACTACCACCTTGGCCTTAGCCTCAACCTCTACCTTTGCTAGTAGAGTAAAACACATGTTCAAACTTGCTCCTATTTTGAGAAGAAGATGAATACAAGCCAAGGTTCTTCTCCTCAAGTATAAGTTTAGACATTAAATTTACAAAGTTAGAGATATCATCCCTAGTATTCATAGATGACATGAAGCCCTTGGACTCATCTCCAAGTCCATCTAAGCATGCTTATACAATATTGTTATCATCAACTAATAAATTGATAGATCCAAGAGTTTCCACAATGCTCTTGATCTTTAATGCATAGGCATTGATGGATAGATTTCATTTTTAACTTGATTGACCTCTAACTTGAGCTAGAAATTTTTTGTCTTTGTGTTCATCTGAAACAACCTTACTAGATTCTTCCAAGAAAAAACAGGGGTTTTAGATTCCTATAAATAACCCATCATACTATCTACGACACTCATAGTCAATACATTACTTTATTGTGTGTCTTTTTCTAATTATTCTTAGGTGTTATTTGTTTTGCAATATCATTTTGATGAGGGGCTTGTGCCATTGCAATTTGACATTCAATGTAGTTCCAAATGCCTTTTTCTTTTAAGAAAATTTTCATCCTCAACTTTCCATGTAAGATTATTATTATTATGAAGCTTTTCAATGATAATTTTTTCTAAATTGCTAGCCATTTTGAGAAAACATTTAAACAAGTGGCCTTACAAAGCTTGCAATCTACAACCAAGCTAATTCCAAGTATACTACAACAAAAAATTATAACTTTTTTCATTGATTACACAACAATAATCACAATCTACAATCTATATGTAGATGTTCTCGATTTGTAGACACCTGAAATCTTAGAGATCCAAAATTTGTAATCTTATTCACAATGTTTAGATCAAGCCTGGGAAAATAGTGTGCAAGGATAGAATCTTATCTAAACTTGGTCTTTGTGCCACTTGAATGAGCCAAAAAATCGTTGTCATCATAAACTAACACTTGTCAAAAATATGGAAATGTGTTATTTTAAATGTTTAATATTAAAGAATTTAAAGAAATGGAAAAGAAGAAATAGAAAAAGGCCTTACATTTTGAGGACTTTCCTTCCTCTGCAACCCTTTTATCTATCCACAAAGTAATATGATCTTGTTGACGTTTCTCCATGATAACCTTCTTCTCCACCTCCTTGTCTACGTGTTCAATACCAACTTGTTTTTGAGTATCTAGAAACTCTACTTCAATTAGAAGTATCTATGAGTACTTATGAGCCTTTTGTAAGTATAATTTAAGAGAATCAGTTGCAATAACAAAATTTGAAGTGTTATTGTCTAGGATATGGAATTCCTATTTGGAATCATCAATTAGGTCATTTTCATCATCACAAGCCACTGCAATCACTCCAATACAATGTTCCTCCCTTAGTCCTTTGAATTTTTGGATATAATTAAGAATTCAGAACTACTTCCAAGTATTGGAATGGAGGGAGATTGGCAAGATTAAGGGACTCAATGGACATTGGAATGTCTTCTTGGTCCTCTTCCATAAGATTACCAACCTTCAAATTAACAATGTCAATCTTGTTTAATATTTTCTCCTCCTACTCAATAGACAAGACCTCTTCTATATCCATGTTAGCCTCTTCAATATCTCTAATGCTCTTACAAGAGGAAGCAATCTCCTAAAGTCATGTTGGGTCAGTAGGCTATTTTCGTGAAGCTAGGAAGTTCAAGATGTTGGATATGCTCAATGCCCCACCCTCATAAGGTGCCACCAATGATCTATAATGCTCAAAGTTGTAAGGCCCCCATTATGAGGAGAAGCCATATGTGAGCTTGGATATTGGTTGAGTCTTGACTTGTATGTCAGATGGGTTTATGTGACTGGATTGTTGGAAGAAAGGGAGAGAGACAGAGTGGAGCAGAAGATGAGCCTCAGCTCATTGTTGTTCTTCTTTCATTATTCTTCCATCATACTAACTGAAAGAGACTTACACACATAGGTATGCCTAACCAAGACTAATTGTGGTTGAGTCACTGACTACATCAACTTATTGAATGTCACACACGTGTACAGCTGTATCCAACTAATGTCGGTCACACACATAAAGATAGACTGACTGAAGAGTAATGGGAGATTGATATTCTAACACTCCCCCTCAAGCTCAAACCATTTGATAAACTCCAAGTAGCTGTCTAAAGTATATGAAGTTTTCTTACCAAGAGACTTGGTAAATATATCTGCTACTTGGTCTTCAGTCTTCACATGAATCAAGTCAATCTATCCTGTAAGAATCATTTCTCTGATAAAATGGTAATGAACCTCAATATGTTTGGACCTAGCATGGTAGATAGGATTGCTAGCCAACATAACATTGCTGAGGTTATCACAATGCAATCTCACTCTACTTTCCAGCTATATTCCCAAGTCTTTCAATAGTTTTATCAACTAAACTGCTTCGCAAAAGCCGCTGATGGACAAACAACTAAGGAAAAAATTAAGCATAATATTCCCCCTCTACATCGACTAAAATTCTTGAAATCAATTCATTTTAAGTTTAATGGTTGTAAAAATATGTAAGTGGCTAATAATATAAAGCCACATGTAGGTATCTCAATTTTAAGGCTTGTACCTTAGTCCATGTAGCTTCAAATTTAATGAAAAGGTATGTGATTATGGGTTGTGGGGTGAAGGGGTGTGCCACCTCTTCTTCTTCCTCTTTCTCACATTGAACACGGTCCCATGACACATATTCTTGGTTTTCAAGTGTAAAATCTGTATGTCTGTCTGTCTCTCCCCCAAAAATGGCAGTCTCATGTGATGATGAAAGTGAGAACATGAATGATGATTATGATATTCTTTCTTGATGATGACACTTAGCGTGAGCATAGATTTTGCTCCCTGGTTACTCGTCTGTGGCATTTCACGTGGGGGGCGTTGCGAGTACTAGGCATCGTCAACTGTGGATAATGATTGTCAAAAGCATCGAATGTGGCCATTCCAACCACCTAAAATGAGCAAGCTATGCAACACAATATGTAAAGTTTGCTATCCATAAGGGATCGGCTGGACGCTCTTGGTTGGCTGTTGTTGGCGGGTCTATTGGCTTTGGTGGTCGAGCAGCTACCAATGTGTCACAGCATGCCACCATAGCATGGTGCAACCAACTCTCATGGACGTTATCATATTTCTCATTGGCACCATTGTGAGATTCACCCTTCGAGCTTAGCCGCATCACCTTCACCCTCGTCATGGTGGCAAAGTACCCAATTCCTCCCGCCAACACCTTGACCTCTCCTTCTCACCTCCTCTCTACCCTCATCATTGTCTCCCCTCACAATGCCTCCTCCTTTTCGTAACTAGCTCCTCTCTTCCCCTGCCTTCTCACCCATCATCATCATCCTCCCTCCTATGTGCCCCCATGTCCTCCTTCTCCCTCGGCTCCTTTTGCAACATCCAATCTCTCACTCAGCATGCTGCGTTTTGCCTAGATCATCTTCCTCATCGGCGGCGTCCTATCCTTGCCAATCTCCAATCTCCTCATGTCACGACCTGAAGATAATCGATATTTTTTTCAACATTTCTTTTCACAATACATTAGTTCTCTATTCAATAGAAAAAGAAACCATTTAGCTCTAGCACCTCGTTCACATGCCCTTGTTTCTTGGTAGCATTTTTCTCCACATTGGTGTCAATTACCCTCTGTATCAAGATTGGAATTAGAGCCCTAATTTTTGAAGACTATGTGAAGTTTTTTGAGTGGAAGAGATGAAGCAGGGGTCCCTTCCCTAGTTTGGTCACGAGTGGTCCTGGCTTGGGTTCATCATGATTTCCTTCATCATCAAGTTCTTCTCCTTTACCAAGTCCAAAGACAATTTGTGCTAATGGTGGCTCTTCTTCAATATTGTTTGCAGGGACACTTCACTCTTTGATGTGGGCAAGATGATGGATCAACAACTAAGGAAAAAATGAAGCATAATATTCCCCCTCTACATCGACTAAAATTGTTGAAATCAATTCATTTTAAGTTTAATGGTTGCAAAAATATGTAAGTGGCTAAGATTATAAAGCCATATGTATGTATCTCAATTTTAAGGCTTGTACCTTAGTCCACATAGCTTCGAATTTAATGAAAAGGTATGTGATTATGGGTCATGGGGTGAAGGGGTGTGCCTCAAGGCACCTCTTCATCTTCCTCTTTCTCACATTCAACACGGTCCCATGACACATATTCCTGGTTTTCAAGCGTAAAATCTGGTTGTCTGTATGTCTGTTTGTTTGTCTCAAAAATGGTAGTCTCATGTGATGATGAAAGTGAGAATGTAAATGATGATTACTATATTATTTCTTGATGATGACGCTTAGCATGAGCATAGATTTTGCTCCTTGGTTGCTCATCTCTGGCATTTCACATGGGGGCATTCAAATGTGGACGTTCCAACCACCTGAAAGGAGCAAGATATGCAACGTAATATGTAAATTTGGCTATCCATAAGGGATCGGCTGGACGCTCCCGGTTGGCCTTGGTGGGCCTGTTGTCTTTGGCACTGCTCGAGCAGCTAGCAGTGTGTCGAACAACATGCCACCATAGCATGATGCAACCAACTCTCATGGACGTTATCATCTTCCTCATTGGCACCATTGTGAGATTCACCCTTCGAGTTCCGCCACATCATCTTCACCCTTGTCATGGTGGCGAGGTATCCGATTCCTCCCACCAACATCTTGACCTCTCCTTCTCCACCTTCTCTCTACCCTCATTATTGTCTGCCCTCACACTGCCTCCTCCTTTCCGTAACTAGCTCCTCTCTTCCCCTGCCTTCTCACCCATCATCGTCATCCTCCCTCCTATGTGCCCCCATGTCCTCCTTCTCCCTGGCTCCTTTTGCAACATCCAATCTCTCACTCGGCATGCTGCATTTTGCCTAGATCATCTTCCTCATCGGCGGCGTCCTATCCTTGCCAATCGCCAATCTCCTCATGTCACGACCTGAAGATAATCGATATTTTTTTCAACATTTCTTTTCACAATACATTAGTTCTCTATTCAATAGAAAAAGAAACCATTTAGCTCTAGCACCTCGTTCACATGCCCTTGTTTCTTGGTAGCATTTTGCTCCACATTGGTGTCGATTACCCTCTGTATCAAGATTGGAATTAGAGCCCTACTTTTTGAAGACTATGTGAAGTTTCTTGAGTGGAAGAGATGAAGCAGGGGTCCCTTCCCTAGTTTGGTCACGAGTGGTCATGGCTTGGCTTCATCATGATTTCCTTCATCATCGAGTTCTTCTCCTTTACCAAGTCCAAAGACATTTTGTGCTAATGGTGGCTCTTCTTCAATATTGTTTGTGGGGACGCTTCACTCTTTGATGTGGACGAGATGATGGACCAAAAACTAAGGCAAAAATGAAGCATAATATTCCCCCGCTACGTCGACTAAAATTGTTGAAATCAGATCATTTTAAGTTTAATGGTTGCAAAAATATGTAAGTGGCTAATATTATAAAGCCACATGTACGTATCTCAATTTTAAGGCTTGTACCTTAGTCCACGTAGCTTCAAATTTAATGGAAAGGTATGTGATTATGGGTCATGGGGTGAAGGGGTGTGCCTCAAGGCACCTCTTCTTCTTCCTCTTTCTCACATTCAACACGGTCCCATGACACATATTCCTGGTTTCAAGCGTAAAATCCATCTGTCTCTGTCCCTCTCTCTCTGTGAAAATTGGCAGTCTCGTGTGATGATGAAAGTGAGAACATAAATGATGATTACTATCTTCTTTCTTGATGATGACACTTAGCGTGACCATAGATTTTGATCCCTAGTTGCCCGTTTGTGGAATTTCACGTGGGGGGCATTGCGAGAACCACGAATCGTCGACCGTGGATAATTATTGTCAAAAACATCGAATGTTGCCATTCCAACCACTTGAAAGGAGAAAGCTATGCAACACAATATGTAAAGTTGGCTATCCATAAGGGATCTACTGGAGGCTCCCAGTTGGCCGCTATTGGCGGCTCTGTTGGATTTGGCGCTGCTCGAGCAGCTAGTAGTGTGTCGGAAAACATGCCACCATAGCATGGTGCACCTGACTCTCAAGGACGTTATCATCTTCCACATCGGCACCATTGTGAGATTCACCCTTCGATTTCTGCCACATCACCTTCACCCTCGTCATGGTGGCGAAGTACCCGATTCCTTCCGCCAACACATTGACCTCTCCTTCTCCACCTCCTCTCTACCCTCATCATTGTCTCCCCTCACAATGCCTCCTCTCCGTATTTGGCTCCTCTCTTCCCCTGCCTTCTCACCCATCATCGTCATCCTCCCTCCTATGTGCCCCCATGTCCTCCTTCTCCCTTGGCTCCTTTTGCAACATCCAACCTCTCACTTGGCATGCTGCGTTTTGCCTAGATCATCTTCCTCATCGGCCGCATCCTATCCTTGCCAATCGCCAATCTCCTCATGTCACGACCTGAAGATAATCGATATTTTTTTTTCAACATTTCTGTTCACAATACATTAGTTCTCTATTCAATAGAAAAAGTAAGCATTTAGCTCTAGCACCTCGTTCACATGCCCTTGTTTCTTGGTAGCATTTTGCTCCACATTGGTGTCGAGTACCCTCTCTATCAAGATTGGAATTAGAGCCCTACTCTTTGAAGACTATGCAAAGTTTCTTGAGTGGAAGAGATGAAGCAGGGGCCCTACCCTAGTTTCGTCACGAGTGGTTGTGGCTTAGCTTCATCATGATTTCCTTCATCATCGAGTTCTTCTCCTTTACCAAGTCCAAAGACATTTTGTGCTAATGGTGGCTCTTCTTCAATATTGTTTGCGGGGACGCTTCACTCTTTGATGTGGGCGAGATGTGGACCAACAACTAAGGAAAAAACTGAAGCATAATATTCCCCCTCTACATCGACTAAAATTGTTGAAATCATTTCATTTTAAGTTTAATGGTTGCAAAAATATGTAAGTGGTTAATATTATAAAGCCATATGTACGTATCTCAATTTTAAGGCTTGTACCTTAGTCCACATAGCTTCAAATTTAATGAAAAGGTATGTGATTATGGGTCATGGGGTGTGCCTCAAGGCACCTCTTCTTCTTCCTCTTTCTCACATTCAACACGGTCCCATAACACATATTCCTCGTTTTCAAGCGTAAAATCTGTCTGTGTGTTTGTCTGTCTGTCTCTCTCAAAAATGGTAGTCTAATGTGATGATGAAAGTGAGAATGTAAATGATGATTACTATCTTCTTTCTTCATGATGACGCTTAGCATGAGCATAGATTTTGCTCCCTGGTTGCTCGTCTGTGGCATTTCCCATGGGGGGGCGTTGCGAAAACCAAGCATCGTCGCGATCGTGGATAATTATTGTCAAAAGCATGGAATGTGGCCGTTCCAACCACCTGAAAGGAGCAAGATATGCAACACAATATGTAAATTTGGCTATCCATAAGGGATCGGCTGGACGCTCCTGGTTGGCTGCTGTTGGCGGGTCTGTTGGCTTTGGCACTGCTCGAGCAGCTAGCAGTGTGTTGGACAACATGCCACCATAGCAGCATGGTGCAACGAACTCTCATGGACGTTATCATCTTCCTCATTGGCACCATTGTGAGATTCACCCTTCGAGTTCCGCCACATCACCTTCACCCTTGTCATGGTGGCGAAGTACCCGATTCCTCCCGCCAACACATTGACCTCTCCTTCTCCACCTCCTCTGTACCCTCATCATTGTCTCCCCTCACAATGCCTCCTCTCCGTAATCGGCTCCTCTCTTCCCCTGCCTTCTCACCCATCATCTTCATCCTCCCTCCTATGTGCTCCCATGTCCTCCTTCTCCCTCGGCTCCTTTTGCAACATCTAATCTCTCACTCGGCATGCTGCATTTTGCCTAGATCATCTTCCTCATCGGCAGAGTCCTATCCTTGCCAATCACCAATCTCCTCATGTCACGACCTAAAGATAATTGATATTTTTTTCAACATTTCTTTTCACAATACATTAGTTCTCTATTCAATGAAAAAAGTATTCATTTAGCTCTAGCACCTCGTTCACATGCCCTTGTTTCTTGGTAGCATTTTGCTCCACATTGGTGTCGATTACCCTCTCTATCAAGATTGGAATTAGAGCCCTACTGTTTTAAGACTATGCAAAGTTTCTTGAGTGGAAGAGATGAAGCAGGGTCCCTTCCCTAGTTTCGTCAGGAGTGGTCGTGGCTTGGCTTCATCATGATTTCCTTCATCATCGAGTTCTTCTTCTTTACCAAGTCCAAAGACATTTTGTGCTAATGGTGGCTCTTCTTCAATATTGTTTGCGGGGATGCTTCACTCTTTGATGTGGGCGAGATGTGGACCAACAACTAAGGCAAAAAATGAAGCATAATATTCCCCCTCTACATCGACTAAAATTGTTGAAATCAATTCATTTTAAGTTTAATGGTTGCAAAAATATGTAAGTGGCTAATATTATAAAGCCACATGTACATATCTCAATTTTAAGGCTTGTACCTTAGTCCGCATAGCTTCAAATTTAATGAAAAGGTCTGTGATTATAGGTCATGGGGTGAAGGGGTGTGCCTCAAGGCACCTCTTCTTCTTCCTCTTTCTCACATTCAACACGGTCCCATGACACATATTCCTCCTTTTCAAGCGTAAAATCTGTCTGTCTGTCTGTCTCTCTCAAAAATGGTAGTCTCATGTGATGATGAAAGTGAGAATTTAAATGATGATTACTATCCTCTTTCTTGATGATGACGCTTAGCATGAGCATAGATTTTGCTCCCTGGTTGCTCGTCTCTGGCATTTCACCTGGGGCGCATTGCGAGAACCAAGCATCATCAATCCTGCATAATTATTGTCAAAAGCATTGAATGTGGCCGTTCCAACCACCTGAAAGGAGCAAGATATGCAATACAATATGTAAATTTGGCTATCCATAAGGGATCGGCTCGATGCTCTTGGTTGGCTGGTGTTGGTGGGGCTGTTGGCTTTGGCACTGCTCCAACAGCTAGCAGTGTGTCTGACAACATGCCACCATAGCATGGTGCAACGAACTCTCATGGACGTTATCATCTTCCTCATTGGCACCATTGTGAGATTCACCCTTCGAGTTCCACCACATCACCTTCACCCTTGTCATGGTGGCAAAGTACCCGATTCCTCCCGCCAACACCTTGACCTCTCCTTCTCCACCTCCTCTCTACCCTCATCATTGTCTCCCCTCACAATGCCTCCTCCTTTCCGTAATTGGCTCCTCTCTTCCCCTGCCTTCTCACCCATCATCGTTATCCTTCCTCCTATGTGCCCCTATGTCCTCCTTCTCCCTTGGCTCCTTTTGCAACATCCAAACTCTCACTCGGCATGCTGTGTTTTGCCTAGACTATCTTCCTCATCGGCGGCGTCCTATCCTTGCCAATCGCCAATCTCCTCATGCGACGACCTAAAGATAATCAATATTTTTTTCAACATTTCTTTTCACAATACATTAGTTCTCTATTCAATAGAAAAAGAAACCATTTAGCTCTAGCACCTCGTTCACATGCCCTTGTTTCTTGGTAGCATTTTGCTCCACATTGGTGTCGATTACCCTCTGTATCAAGATTGGAATTAGAGCCCTACTTTGTGAAGACTATGCAAAGTTTCTTGAGTGGAAGAGATGAAGCAGGGGTCCCTTCCCTAGTTTGGTCATGAGTGGTCGTGGCTTGGGTTCATCATGATTTCCTTCATCATCGAGTTCTTCTCCTTTACCAAGTCCAAAGACATTTTGTGCTAATGGTGGCTCTTCTTCAATATTGTTTGCGGGCTTTGATGTGGGTGAGATGTGGACCAACAACTAAGGCCAAAATGAAGTTTAATATTCACCATCTACATTGACTAAAATTGTTGAAATTAATTCATTTTAAGTTTCATGGTTGCAAAAATATGTAAGTGGCTAATATTATAAAGCCACATGTACATATTTCAATTTTAAGGCTTGTATCTTAGTCCACATAGCTTCAAATTTAATGAAAAGGTATGTGATTACGGTTCATGGGGTGAAGGGGTGTGCCTCAAGGCACCTCTTCTTCTTCCTCTTTCTCACATTCAACACGGTCCCATGACACATATTCCTGGTTTTCAAGCGTAAAATCTGTCTGTCTGTGTGTGTCTCTCTCTCTATGAAAAATGGTAGTCTCGTGTGATGATGAAGGTGAGAACATAAATTATGATTACTATCTTCTTTATTGATGATGACGCTTAGCGTGAGCATAAATTTTTCTCCCTGGTTGCTCGTCTATTGCATTTCACGTGGGGGGCGTTGCGAGAACCAGGCATCGTCGATCGTGGATAATTATTGTCAAAAGCATTGAATGTGGCCGTTCGAACCACCTGAACGGAGAAAGATATGCAACGCAATATGTAAAGTTGGCTATCCATAAGGGATCGACTGGAGGCTCCCGGTTGGCTGCTCTTGGAGGGTCTGTTGGCTTTGGCGCTGCTTGAGCAGCTAGCAATGTGTCGCACAGCATGCAAACATAGCATGGTGCACCCGACTCTCACGGACGTTATCATCTTCGTCATCGGAACCATTGTGAGATTCACCCTTCAAGTTTAGCCGCATCACCTTCACCCTTGTCATGGTGGCGAAGTACGCGATTCCTCCCGCCAACACCTTGACCTCTTTTTGAAGACTATGCAAAGTTTCTTGAGTGTAAGAGATGAAGCAGGGTCCCTTCCCTAGTTTGGTTAGGAGTGGTCGTGGCTTGGCTTCATCATGATTTCCTTCATCATTGAGTTCTTCTCCTTTACCAAGTCCAAAGACATTTTTTGCTAATGGTGGCTCTTCTTCAATATTGTTTGCGGGGATGCTTCACTCTTTGATGTGGGCGAGATGATCGACCAACAACTAAGGCAAAAATGAAGCATAATATTCCCCATATACATCGACTAAAATTGTTATAATCAGTTCATTTTAAGTTTAATGGTTGCAAAAATATGTAAGTGGCTAATCTTATAAAGCCACATGTACGTATCTCAATTTTAAGGCTTGTACCTTAGTCCACGTAACTTCAAATTTAATGAAAAGGTATGTGATTATGGGTCGTGGGGTGAAGGGTTATGCCTCAAGGCACTTCTTCTTCTTCTTCCTCTATCTCACATTCAACACGGTCCCATGACACACATATTCCTGGTTTTCAAGCGTAAAATCTATCTGTCTCTGTCTCTCTCTCGCTGTGAAAAATGGCAGTCTCGTGTGATGATGAAAGAGAGAATGTAAATGATGATTACTATCTTCTTTCTCAATAATGACACTTAGCATGACAATAGATTTTGCTCCGTGTTTGCTTGTCTATGGCATTTCATGTGGGGGGTGTTGCGAGAACCAGGCATCGTCGACCCTGGATAATTATTGTCAAAAGCATCGAATGTGGTCGTTCCAACCACTTGAAAGGAGCACGCTATGCAATGCAATATGTAAAGTTGGCTATCCATAAGGGATTGGCTGGATGCTCCCGGTTGGCCGCTGTTGGTGGGTCTGTTGGCTTTGGCGCTACTCGAGTACCTAGCAGTGTATCGGACAACATGCCACCATAGCAAGTTGCACCGGACTCTCATGGATGTTATCATCTTCCTCATCGGCACCATTGTGAGATTCACCCTTTGAGTTCTGCCACATCACCTTCACCCTCGTCATGGTGGCGAAGTACCCAATTCCTCCCTCCAACACCTTGACCTCTCCTTCTCCACCTCCTCTCTACCCTCATCATTGTCTCCCCTCACAATGCCTCCTCCTTTCCGTAACTGGCTCCTCTCTTCCCCTGCCTTCTCACCCATCATCATCATCCTCCCTCCTATGTGTCCCCATGTCCTCCTTCTCCCTCGGCTCCTTTTGCAACATCCAATCTCTCACTTGGCATGCTATGTCGCCATGCTGTGTTTTGCCTAGATCATCTTCCTCATTGGCGGCGTCCTATCCTTGCCAATCGCCAATCTCCTCATGTGGCGACCTGAAGGCAATGGGTATTTTTTTCAACATTTCTTTTCACAATACATTAGTTCTCTATTCAATACAAAAAGAAACCATTTAGCTCTAGCACCTCGTTCACATGCCCTTGTTTCTTGGTAGCATTTTGCTCCACATTGGTGTCAATTACCCTCTGTATCAAGATTGGAATTAGAGCCCTTCTTTTTGAAGAATATGCGAAGTTTCTTGAGTGGAAGAGATGAAGCAGGGTCCCTTCCCTAGTTTGGTCACGAGTGGTCGTGGCTTGGCTTCATCATGATTTCCTTCATCATCGAGCTCTTCTTCTTTACCAAGTCTAAAGACATTTTGTGCTAATGGTGGCTCTTCTTCAATATTGTTTGTGGGGACGCTTCACTCTTTGATGTGGGTGAGATGATGGACCAACAAGTAAGGCAAAAATGAAGCATAATATTCCCCCTCTACATCCACTTAATTGTTAAAATCAATCCATTTTAAGTTTAATGGTTGTAAAAATATGTAAGTGGCTAATATTATAAAGCCACATGTACGTATCTCAATTTTAAGGCTTGTACCTTAGTCCACGTAGCTTGAAATTTAATGAAAAGGTATGTGATTATGGGTCATGGGGTGAAGGGGTGTGCCTCAAGGCAGCTCTTCTTCTTCCTCTTTCTCACATTCAACACGGTCCCATGACACATATTCCTGGTTTTCAAGCGTGAAATCTGTCTATCTTTATGTCTATCTGTCTCTCTCAAAAATGGCAGTCTCATGTGATGATGAAAGTGAGAACATAAATGATGATTACTATCTTCTTTCTTGATGATGACGCTTAGTGTGAGCATAGGTTTTGCTCACTGGTTGCTTGTCTGTGGCATTTCATGTGGGGGGCATTGCGAGAACCAAGCATCGTCGATCGTGGATAATTATTGTCAAAAGCATCGAATGTGGCCGTTCCAATCACCTGAAAGGAGCAAGATATGCAATGCAATATGTAAATTTGGCTATCCATAAGGGATCGGCTCGGTGCTCCTGGTTGGCCGCTATTGGCGGGTCTGTTGGCTTTGGCACTCCAGTAGCTAGCAATGTGTCGGACAGCATGCCACCATAGCATGGTGCACCCGACTCTCATGGGCGTTATCATCTTCCTAATCGACACCATTGTGAGATTAACCCTTTGAGTTTTGGCTGCATCACCTTCACCCTCATCATGGTGGCGAAGTACCCGATTGCTCCTGCCAACACCTTGACCTCTTCTTCTCCACCTCCTCTCTACCTTCATCATCATCTCCTCTCACAATGCCTCTTCCTTTCGGTAACTGGCTCCTCTCTTCCCCTGCCTTCTCACCCATAATTGTCATCCTCCCTCCTATGTGCCCCCATGTCCTCCTTCTCCCTCGGCTCCTTTTGCAACATTCAATCTCTCACTTGGCATGTTGCGTTTTGCCTAGATCATCTTCCTCATCGGCGGCATCCTATCCTTGCTAATCGCCAATCTCCTCATGTGACGACCTGAAGATAATCAATAATATTTTTCAACATTTCTTTTCACAATACATTAGTTCTCTATTCAATACAAAAAGAAACCATTTAGCTCTAGCACCTCGTTCACATGCCCTTGTTTCTTGGTAGCATTTTGCTCCACATTGGTGTCGATTACCCTCTGTATCAAGATTGGAATTAGAGCCGTACTTTTTGAAGACTATGCGAAGTTTCTTGAGTGGAAGAGATGAAGCAGGGTCCCTTCCCTAGTTTGGTCACGAGTGTCGTGGCTTGGCTTCATCATGATTTCCTTCATCATCGAGCTCTTCTTCTTTACCAAGTCCAAAGACATTTTGTGCTAATGGTGGCTCTTCTTCAATATTGTTTGTAGGGACGCTTCACTCTTTGATGTGGGTGAGATGATGGACCAACAACTAAGGCAAAAATGAAGCATAATATTCCCCCTCTACATCCACTAAATTGTTAAAATCAATCCATTTTAAGTTTAATGGTTGTAAAAATATGTAAGTGGCTAATATTATAAAGCCACATGTACGTATCTCAATTTTAAGGCTTGTACCTTAGTCCACGTAGCTTGAAATTTAATGAAAAGGTATGTGATTATGGGTCATGGGGTGAAGGGGTGTGCCTCAAGGCAGCTCTTCTTCTTCCTCTTTCTCACATTCAACATGGTCCCATGACACATATTCCTGGTTTTCAAGCCTAAAATCTCTCTCTCTCTCTCTCTCTCTCTCTCTCTCTCTCTCTCTCTCTCTCTCAAAAATGGCAGTCTCATGTGATGATGAAAGTGAGAATGTAAATGATGATTACTATCTTCTTTCTCAATGATGACACTTAGCGTGAGCATAGATTTTGCTCCCTGGTTGCTCGTCTATGTGGCATTTCACGAGCAGCTAATGCAACTCCTTTGTACTCAACTTCTGCTACTAGACAATGCAACAGTAGGGTGTTTCTTACTCTGCCAACTAATCATACTGATGCCCAATCCAAATGCATAACCACTAGTTGACCTCCTGTTATAGGCACAACTAGCCCAATCAGCATCAGTAAATCCTGTTAAGTCAAGGGGTTTTTTGTATGCATTAAAAAACCCATAATTTGTAGTACCCTTTACATATCTCATGACCCTCCTGACTGCATCTAAATGTGGTTTGTGAGGTTTCTGCATGAACTGACTAATCATCCATGAAAGGGAAGTATAGTCATATAACGTGCCACGACCCAACTGCAAAAGTAATATCTGGACGGGTGGCTATCATGGCATACATAAGACTGCTCACAACTGATGCATAGGGAATCTTGGCCATCTCAGCCTTCTACTCATCTATCTGCGGACAATCGACCTGTGAAACCTTCACATGAGAAGGTAATGGATAACCAATAGGCTTAACATCCTGCATGCGGAAGCGCTCAAGGACTTTATGAATGTACTCCCTTTGTGACACATAGAGTAATCCTTGAGATCGATCGCACATAATGCCTGTCCTAGATCTTTCATCTCAAAGATCTTCTTGAGCTGAGCCTTAAGAGCATCTAACTCCTCATGAGCTGTCCCTACTAAAAGCATGCCATCCACATAAAGTACCAAAATCAGTAAAAAAACAGTCACTGGCTTTCTTTGTGTACAAGCATGGATCCATAGCACTACGGCTGTAGCCCTATGACTGCATGAATGCATCAAACTTATGGTACCATTCTCTAGGTGCCTGCTTCAAGCCATATAGACTCTTCTTTAGCTTGCACACTAGGTGTTCCCTGCTAGGGCCTGCAAAGCCCTCAGGATGCTCCATGTAAATCTCATCATGCAAGTCCCCATGTAAAAAAGTTGTCTTAACATACATTTGGTACAAGTCCAGGTCAAGCTATGCAACCAAGGCCAAAACTTAGCATAGGGTGGTCATCTTGACCATAGGAGAAAAGACTTCATCAAAGTCAACACCATGCTTCTGCTTAAAACCCTTAGCTACCAATCGAGCCTTGTATGCCGGCTTGGGGTGGCCAAGGGTACTTTTCAGCTTGTACACCCACTTGCATGGCAAAGCCTTCTTACCCTGAGGCAAGGAAACTAAATCCCAGTCTAATTCTTATGCAATGAGTCAAGCTTAGACTACATAGCCCTCTCCCAAGAGTGTCAATCACCCCTGCGCATAGCCTCATCATAAATGAGAGGATCTCTTACATCTGTAACTAGTATATAGTCCATAGAGGGCACAAAACGCTTAGGAGGTCATCTATCTCTAGTAAAACGCCTCAATCCAAGCTCTGTTGCCTGACCAATATCTTGTCTAACATCAACATGTCTAGCATCTGGACCATGAGCATCATGTGATGCTGCACGCTGTCTAGCTGGCCGTGGAACAGGCTCAATGGGAGCAGGTGGCTCCTCCTGAAAGATAACTATGCATACCTCAACTACTTTCTCAGGTTGCATATGCATTTTGTTCTCATGAAAGATGACATCATGGCTGCGGATCACTTTTCGCGCCTACCGATCCCATAGATGGTAACCCATCTCTCTTACATCTCCATAGCCAATGAAAATGCATTTGACACTTTTAGGATCTAGCTTATTGTCTTTGTCCTTGGGCACATGAAAGAATGCTTCACATCCAAAGACACGCAAATGATCATAAGAGGGCGACTTGCTTGCCTATACCTCCTCTGCAACCTGAAAGTCAATGCCATTGCTAGGCGACCTGTTAATGAGAAGAACTGCAGTAGTAACTGCCTCAGCCCAAAAGTGTTGTGGTAAGTCAGCCTGGCTAAGCATGCTATGGACCCTTTCCTTAATGGTCATATTCATGCGTTCAGCCATACCATTCTGGGGTGGGGTGTAAGGGGCACTCAACTAACGCTTAATACCCTGCTCATCACAAAACTGCTCAAAAGCACGTGATACATACTCACCCCCATTATCTGACCTTAGGCATTTGAGCCTTTTCCCAAATTGATTCTCTGCCAATGCAAGCCAACGCTGAAATTATCTAAGACATCGTATTTTCTCTTTATGGGATAAGCCCAAACTTTATGTGAGCAATCATCTATGAAAGTAACAAAGTACTTTGCCCCACCAAGTGTTGACAGGGCATGGACCCACATACATCTGAGTGCACAAGATCCAAGGGCTCACCCATGTGTTTCTTACCAGACTTTTTATGCATATTTCTAGTCTTCATGCCATACAAACAATGATCATGATGGACCTAAAAGCGGGCCGGCACTGGCTCATGCACTAGCCGGGCCTCGTCACTACGCACAAGACAACTCCTCGGCCTCGCGGCCAGGAGCATCTATCAAAATCTATGCCTTCCTAAACATTGCGTTTGTAATACATTGTAGTCCAACAGATCCTAACCCAATATTACTCCTCAGAGGGAGTCCCTTTCACATAGCCAAAAGGCTCGAATCACATACACATGGGGTTCCTCCTATGACTAAATGCCGTCAACCCTCTGCGACTCTCCTACACCTTGGGGATTGGCCCCTCAGTGCGCCGCTCAACAAATAGACACATCGCACAAAAGTCGCTCAAGGTACCAAATAAGCGTGTCCAGGAATGTACCATTGTCCTTACTTGATTTCCCCTTTGGGACCCGCATCTACCTACAGCATGGGTACCTCACTGCCTCTCAACATAGGTCATGTCCTAATAAACCAATTGCAATGCATGTCCAGGAGCTGATCACTGATACTTTTAAATTCTTTTCATGCTCTATGCATTTGGTGGATGCCTAGTGCTCAAACATTTAGCAAAACAGTATCGTGCACAAGTGCAAAAACATTCTTTTAATGGTTTCCAACTACCGTTCGTGCTTCGTTGCATGGGCCTAGCACCGAGGTGATCCTCGTGCTACTAAGCTCTTAATTTTAATTATCATCCGTCCTAAAATGCTATGCATAGAAATCAACAGCTTTCCCATCATTTCACACGGCATTTAGACATATTTCAACTCCTCTACCCTTCCCTGTTTAAATATTGCATCGTTGGATAGGTTTATAGGGTATTTTGATATCATTTTATGTGTAGAAAGTGGAAAAAAAACACACTAGAACAAGAAGGTGGGGTTGAACTGAGGCAAATCCTCATGCTTCAGTCCCCACAAATATTCACAAACATTGTTCTTATTTATCTTTATTTTTCGGAACCCAAAATGTATTTTTTTCCTATTTTTTAAAGGGTTTTTCCACCCTTTTCTTGTATTTTCCCTTATTTTTCTGTATTATTTAATTACTAAAAATTAAGAACAGGTTATGGGCTGTGGCCCTTAGTTCCTTCTTGCAGAAAAATGAAAGTTTAGTTGATGTTCCTATTTACTTCCCCCTTTTTATGCCAAAAACCATCATTTTCCCTTGATTTTTCATGTTTTTCGTGTTTTAATGTATTATTTTGAACCACAATATGCATATTTTTCTGATTTTTTGTTTAGGACCAGCAAGAACTCATGGAAAACAGCAACATGAACAATTGTTAGCCCACATGAACAACATTTCATCAATCAAAAGCTATAAAAGCTCAAATTTCCTTTGAAAATTTCAAATTACCGCTTATTTGCATGTTTCGGGTTTCATGTCCATGGCTGCAAAATTGGAAATCAGCAGCACTTCATGTCCAGCACAATCACAAATCACCATTTCCAGCCCGTGGAGCAATCCGATCCATGCCGGACAAGCCTCCATCATTCTTTCTTCTTCCTTCTACTTCCCACATGAACTTGCCTTTAGAAGAGAGAGAGGGATGAGAGAGAAAGAATGAAATCAGAGATCTTCAAAGAGGGCATCATTGCACGAGCGAAGGGCGGCGATAGAGTCAGGATACAGAGGGGAATGAAGGGCAATGCTCATCTGTAGGGGTTGTTTGCAGGCAGCATGATGCTCCTCCATCTCCATAGCGCATTTTTCGGCGCCTACAGCCATGCCTTCTCTCCACGATTTCATCTCCTCTCTCCTGCATGAAAAGTTTCATGCTACATTTAAATTTTGGGCTCCCAAGGGTCATGCCCACTTTGGCCAAACTTTGTCCACCTCTTCGCATCTTGACCGGTTTCTTGGCCATTTCCCCGTCCGGACTCGAAATCGAGCTCTGAAAAATCCTGGGCGTCCGGCTTGGCATCCCGCATTGGCCAGTAACTCTTGCCAACCTGCACGACTGTCTGAAAAATTATGAAAAATCAACAAGTGTCGCTCGGGCACCTTTAAAGCACTTTGGCGCTTAAAATCGTCCTAGATCGAGCCGCCGCCTTTGACAGTGAATATTTTTCCCTTGATATTCATAATTTTTAGCTATTTTTAAGCACTTCTCGTCACCTAAATTCTGCTCTCAGATCACAAGAATCAAAATGCGAAGAGTCAAAAGGCGGAAGATACTACAAAGCACAGAGCATTTTCATTCCTTTAAGAGACATATGCCCCAAACGAGCATGCCAAAGGGATACATGGGGAATAGAACCCATAGACAAAACATGATCCAATGTAGCTCCAGATACAAGTAAGGGATAGAGACTGCCAGACTTGGCACCTCTTGCAAGTACAAGCCTGCCCACGAGTAATTTTCCATGCAGAGTCTCCAAAGGACACAACATAACCTGCATCATCAAGCTGTCTAGCTAACATAAGGCTGCGAGTCAATGCAGGTACATGGCGTACATCATGCAAAATAGAAGAGTTTCCAGAAGGAAATTGTAGCCTAACATCTCCAATGCCCACAATGTAAAGAGACCTGTTATCACTAAGACATACTGAACCAGACATGGTACGATAGGTATGAAACAAATCTCTACAGGGTGTCACATGAAAGGACGCACCGGAATCCAAGAGCCGGCACTGCGCATACATAGAATATATACCAGAAGTCAGTAAGGCATTGCATGCAAAAGCTACAAGTATGTAATCATCATCTGAATTAGTGGCCTGCATGACATTAACCTCTTCTATCTTCACACTGGACTTTGCAGGTATAATACTGTGCTCACAAGACTTTTCGTGCACTTTTTCTTTTCCCTTTTCCTTGCGCTTATCATCGCACATTTTATGGCACTGCGGCTTAATATGTCCTCCTTTCCCACAATAATGACAGGTAAGATCAGACTTCTACGAGACTTACTGTGACCACGTGACTTGGACTTGGACTTCTGAGAGTCCTTGCCCTTATGCTCATTATCATGCCTGCCATGTCTGCCACCTCTAATGGTCAATGCATGTGAAGAGAGGGAAGCATCATTGTTTCTCCTGTTGATTTTCTCAGTCAATAAAGCACTCTCAACATCTTTGATTTTCAATCCATCAAGCTTGTTCGTGCATATGGTAGTACGAAAGATATCCCATGATTCAGGCAAGGTGCCAAGCAGAAACAACGGGTGCAAGTTGTCTTTGAACTCAATACCCTGTGACAACAGACTCTTTATGATAGCATGAAACTGATTGAAATGAGATGAAAGGGAGTTCCCCTCCTTCATGTGAAGGTCCATTGTCAAGATTGTGGGAGAGAAGGAAGGAGTCTCGCTTGAAGCTTTCTTGCTTGCACAATGGGGGAAGACACACAAGGGTGGAGGCTGAAAACAGTTTTCCTCTTCTTAGTTGTGTAAGCCAAAAGAACTCAAGTACAAAGAAATAGAAGAACCCTCTATATGGGTCTCAAAACCAAACTCAACTAACTAAGGTGGCATACTAACTGAGCCACGAACTAGAATAGATAAGGATAGCTATCATGTAGCTATTATTCATGGGCGGTGTACCAACCGCATCTGCAACTGACACGTCGGTGACATAAATACACAACGGTCACCCTGGCGTATCACGAGTGGAGCTCGATATCTCAACACTCCCCCTCGAGCTCAATCCCAATTCCTGCACACCAAGCAGGTCTCTGAACTTGCACAGCTTCTCTGCGCCCAATGCCTTCGTAAATATGTCAGCTACCTGATCCTCTGTGCTGACATAAACTAGATCAATAAGACCTAGTAAAACCCTCTCTCGCACATAGTGATAATGCACCTCAATGTGCTTTGTTCTAGCATGATAGACTGGGTTATTTGCCAAGTGTATACTACTCATGTTGTCACAATAAATGACAACTGGTCCATCTGTAGACTGATGCATATCATAAAGTAGCTTATGCAACCAAGCTACCTCGCATGCAGCCATTGCTACACCCCTGTACTCAGCCTCTGTGCTCGACAAGGCAACTGTAGGCTGTTTCTTGCTGCTCCAAGTGACTGCAGCACTCCCAAAAGAGAACACATATCCACTGGTAGATCGTCTATCAGAAATACTACCAGCCCAATCAGCATCAGTGTATCCATGCAACTGTATCTGAACCCCAGTCTCATAAAATAGTCCATACTGCAATGTGGACTTCACATACCTGAGTATGCGTCTAGCCGCATCCAAATGTGGTTTCCTTGGAGCCTGCATAAACTGACTTACCAATCCAACAGCATAGCTCAAATCTGGCCTGGTAATAGTCATATAAATCAAACTTCCTACTATGCGTCTGTACATAGTAGGGTCTTCTAGAAGCTCACATGCATCTGTGCTCAGCTTCACATTCTGCTCCAAAGGAACTGAAATAGGCTTACAGCCTGTCATCCCATATTTGGACAGCATGTCCAATCCATACTGCCTCTGCAAGAGCTGTATCCCACTTGGTGATCTAATCACCTCAATGCCCAAGAAATAACGCAGCTCTCCCAAATCCTTCATCTCAAACTTCTGCTTCAATAGCATTTTCACATGAAGGATATCTTCATCACTGTCACCTGTCATAACCAAATCATCAACATAAATGACAAGTAGCATAATACCTTTCTCTGTTTTCCTCACATAAAGTGAGAAATCTGCCTTGGAAATCTGAAAGCCAATAGTGACAAGATACTGTCCTATCTTGTCAGACCATGCTCTAGGTGCTTGCTTCAAGCCATACAAAGCTTTCTTCAACCTGCAAACAAACTCAGGATGAACAGCATGCACATAACCTGGTGGCTGCTCCATATAGACCTCTTCTTGCAAATCACCATGCAAGAAGGCATTCTTTACATCCATCTGATGTAAAGACCATCCCTTTGATGTAGCCATAGCAATGACTGCTCTTACGGTTGCCATCCTTGCAACCGGACTAAATGTTTCTTCATAGTCAATGCCATATGTTTGTGCATACCCCTTGACTACTAATCTTGCCTTGTATCTGTTCACAGAACCATCAGCATTGTGCTTCACCTTATAAACCCACTTACAGCCAATTGCATTCTTACCTTTAGGCAAAGGTACTAACTCCCATGTAGCATTTGCTTCCAAGGCATCCATTTCTTCATCCATGGCTTTCTCCCATTTTTCTTTTCCCATGGCTTGCTCAAAAGATGTGGGTTCTGGTTCCTGTATCACTTTGACCATATATGCATAGTGAATGGCTGTAAATCCATCATATTTCAGCCTATCCACAGGATACCTAGCTCTTGTAGACCTGCACAAAGTAGGTTCACTCCCAGGTGCTCTCAAAACATCCCTGGTCTTCCTTACTCCAGGTGTAACAATAGAAGGAATACCCAACTCATCATCAATGCTCTGTTCTGAGCCACTGGATTCACCATCCACATAAGAGTGACCTGCATTCACATCAAACATGGGCTGATCAACCTTCTCTTTTCCTTTTCGTGATACCTGCATACCACTATCTGCATTGCTTTGAGAAGATTCTCCTGATCTCAATCTGCCTGTCTATGGCGAAGAATGTGAACCACTGCTAGAGGACGCTCCAGGTCCACTAATATTTTGTGACTGCTGCTGTGAATTCTGTGTAGCATTACCATTTTGTGCATCTTCATCATCAATCACATTTACTGGTTTATACCAGCTACTCATCTCATCAAAAACAACATCTCTGCTCACTGTAAACTTATGAGTAGAAGGGTTATAGCATCTATACCCTTTTTGCTGCAGAGAGTAACCAATAAAGATGCACTTCTCAGCTTTTGGATCCAACTTGGATCTCAGCTCATCTGGCACATGTACATAGGCAATGCAACCAAAAATTTTCAAATGATAAATATCTGGTTTCCTACCAGTATACCTCTCCTCTGGAGTCAATCCATGTATTGCTGCAGTGGGAGTCCTGTTCATTATGTAGACTGCTGTAGCAACTGCTTCAGCCCAATAAAAATCTGGCAAGTCTTTTTCATTGAGCATGGCACGAGATACCTCTCCAATATGCCTGTTTTTCCTTTCTGCAATTCCATTTTGTTGTGGGGTATAACTGCATGAATATTGCTGCTTTATGCCATGCTCCTGCAAGAACTTTGCAAACTCATTTGAGAGGTACTCTCCCCCTCCATCTGACCTTAGGCATTTTATCTGCAAGCCTGTTTCTTTTTCAACCATAGCTTTAAGAGTTTTGAAATGCCCAAAAACTTCACTTTTCTTTTTCATAAAATACACCCAAACTTTTCTGCTATAGTCATCAATAAAACTGACAAAATAATGACAGCCTCCAAGAGATGCAGCTTTAGTTGTCCACACATCAGAGTGAATTAATTCCAATGGCTTCTCACTCTCTTGAACATGTCTAGGAAATGGTTTCCTTGCCTGTTTTCCAAACTGACAGGCTTCACATACCTTATGCATTTCTGCAACCTTGAATTTGGGCAATCCTGCAACAATATTTTGGGCCTGCATTGATTTAAGTCGTTGTACATTAACATGACCAATGCGTTTATGCCAGATATCAATATCTGCAACTACACCGGTCCCATGTGCAAACATTGCTGCACTCAATTCAGACATGTCTGCATCCAATGTAAACATTCTGCCCTTCTTCTTTCCTTTTGCTATCAAGCGACCTTTATTTTTCATATCCTCAACAAAGCATCCATGAGGATTAAATCTGACCTGCAAGCCCTGTTCAACCATTTGACCAACTGAAACCAGATTCTTGGTAATATTCGGGACATGAAATACATCGGACAGGTATTTCTTTTTCCCTCCCTGCATAGACAAGGGAATTTTTCCAATCTGCACAATAGGATGTGCAGTATCATCACCAGTCTCCACAAATCCTGGTTTTTCCATTTTCCTTGCATCCTCCATCCATTCTGCATGACCTGTCATGTGGTTTGATGCACCTGAGTCAACATACCATACATCATTGCTTTCTTCTGCACTTGTCATAGAATTGTTCATGTGCTGCACCATGAACAAATGCTCATTTCTGTCATCACCCTGTCTACTAGAAGATGCATAATTCCCTTGTTGCAGTTTTCCATTCATGATGTCATTCTGCTTTTTATAGCAGTCTTTAGCCATATGACCCATTTTACCACAGTAGTAGCATTCAACATTACTGTTTGCATTTTGGCCTCTTTGCCATCCACCACGACCTCTTTGGCTCCCCCTGCCTCTAGAGTTACCACGTCCTCCTCCATAGGACTGGTTTTCTTGAGTTTGCTGCATATTCTGATTTCTGCCACGGCCTCCAAATCGGCCTCCTCTACCTCTGCCTCTACCTCTTCCAGCATTTGAGTAGAAGACAGCTTCTTTTGAAGTTCCTCCTGAAGAAGATGCACCACCATTTCTCTGTTCCTCAGAAATTAGAAGAGCAATCAACTCCTCAAAATCAGGAAATCTTTCACGAACTGAAATGGATGTCCGAAACTGTGCATAATCCTTTCCTAGACCATTCAAGGTCACGGAAACTAAATCATCATCTTCCACTGGCGACCCAATGGAAGCAAGTGCATCTGCAATCTTCTTCACCTTCATGTGGTAGTCGTTGATGCTCATACTTTCTCTTTGCACATTATGCAACTCTTGCTTGAGCTGCATTTTCCTGGCTTGCGTATTTGTGCTATACATTTTTGACAAAGTATCCCATGCCTCCTTTGGCGTACTTGCATCCTGAATATGCACAATCATAGAGTCTGAAATACTGATAAACAGCCAATACATAACTTTCCTGGCTCTCTCATGCCATGTTTTAAATGCCTGCATTTGTTGTTGATTGGGAACATCAGGAAGAACTGGTTCTTCTTCATTTCCTGCAACAAATTCCCAATATCCTTTTCCCATAAGGAAATTCGTCATTCTAAACTTCCATGCCTGGAAGTTGTTCTTGTCAAGCTTTTCAGTGACAATCTGTGAAAGAGAATCAGACGCCATTACAGAATACTGCAAGAAATTCTGTCACTGCAAAAAACACAGCTTCACCCTCACAAGGGCAAATCTGCAAAACTGGCGAAAGTGGTATTTGACCACACAGTCACTTCCTAGTGACGATTTTGCATAAACAGGAACCAAGGATGATTCTGAAACTCCCAATGTCTCTGCGCACAAGCATACGATGCAATTTCTACAGTAACTTTTCACCGACCTGTAGAACAGTGGTCGCACAGCATAAAACTGAGCCTTTTCTTGAGTGCGTGCAGAAAACTTCCGTCTGCAAAACAGGCCCCGAAATGGCCTCAAATCAAAAAAACAAGGTCGCCAAGGGCTAAAGCCCTGTCCCGCAGCATATACTGCCCTCTTGCTTCACCGCGAAGGGCGTCTCAACCTGAGACAATGCACTCCTGCAATTTCCGGCTGTGCTACCTGCAGAGATCTGCTCCGAAAACAGGAAATGAAAGCAACACTGCTCCTCTTACCAGACCACCGCGAGCTTGGCTTGCTTTCTTGAGCTCCTTACCACGAACAAGGCTCTGATACCATGTCAAGATTGTGGGAGAGAAGGAAGGAGTCTCGCTTGAAGCTTTCTTGCTTGCACAATGGGGGAAGACACACAAGGGTGGAGGCTGAAAACAGTTTTCCTCTTCTTAGTTGTGTAAGCCAAAAGAACTCAAGTACAAAGAAATAGAAGAACCCTCTATATGGGTCTCAAAACCAAACTCAACTAACTAAGGTGGCATACTAACTGAGCCACGAACTAGAATAGATAAGGATAGCTATCATGTAGCTATTATTCATGGGCGGTGTACCAACCGCATCTGCAACTGACACGTCGGTGACATAAATACACAACGGTCACCCTGGCGTATCACGAGTGGAGCTCGATATCTCAACATCCATTAACTGCTTCAGCCAATACATCTGTGACACAAGACTCTACTGCACATAGAGCTCCTCAATCTTCTCCCATAGATCCCATGCACTCTAATTTTCATCTTCAACAACATTATGATGGATCTCTTTTGAGAGTGAAAAAATAATGGTAGACTTGCATAGCTCATCAACTTCCATCCAAACATCATCATCCATGTCTTTAGGTTTAACACCCTTGAAACGCAAGGGTTTAATATGCAACTTCTGCACCAAAACCTGCCATATTTGGGACTTCCATTACCCATAGTTGGTACCATCCAACTTGGTAATGTTAAAGAGAGCTGTGCCTTTCAAATGACTAGTCATACTGTCCCAAACCAAAGCAAAAAAGTAAAATTACAATTTGCTGTGATTAGTAGAAAATGCACTAAAATTAGTGCTAAAACTAGCTAAAAGGATTTCACCAAGAGAAGCACATGTCCACAAAATATGACCAAGATAACATCAAATAGTAAGCATTACCCTCATAGAATTGCTCAAAATCTGCAAATTTTAGCTTGTTGTAATAAATGATAGTAGTATGTAAAACTGTCCCAAAATGAAGCAATCACAGATATATATGTCACTGCAACTACCAGGTAGCAAGATACATCCAACAACGAGTTTCCAGGGGCAAGAAGGTACCAAGAACTGTCAAACTAATAACCTGTCAGGCAAGAGACATCTCATACGTCTAGAAGTCATGCATGTAATGGGTCTCGGGGTAAGAGAAGAGACCAACCACAAGCACAACCGATAGAGCAAGAATCTCAATACATCACTATCCAAGATGCATACAAAATTGACAAACGTGTGATAGAGATAGGTGCCTGCCCCAAGAGGCGTATCAAATCAGCCCACTACAGACAAACTGCAGACATAAAGGTCTCAAGAGAGCAAATGCATGTAACTATCTCACAAGCTCAAGCTCATCTGTAAATAAGACTCTGTGTACATCCGAAAATACCAAGAGGCTCCCACTGAAAGTGATATCAGATGCAAAGAGAGCAAGCAATGCTCTAACATATCAAATACATAGCATCAGACATGCCAAATCCCAATAGGGTACATTCGGAGCATAAATCCCAAGCTATCTCAAACCCGTAAAGCATAAGCCTGAAAGCATTCAAAGAGCATATAACTGACAACCAAATGTAATGCCCAGTAGATCCAAAATTCTCAAATATATCGAAAGATGAAGCTCCAAGTAACTGTCAGCATGGCCAAACCAAGTAGCATCCATATCTAACCAAAGCATAAATGCAAGAAGCCTAGCTATCAAGCAATGACAATAGGCATAAACTGGTTCAAAACATGCCAACTAAAGCCAAATGCTAGTGAAGAATGACCAATTCAGAGCTTAATCTAAGCTCAAAAGCATTCCGAAACCAAGAAGAAGCATTTGACAACCTCCAAATCATAGGGGATTCACTACTAGTAGTAAGGAGACGTCACCTGCATGCAAAAAATATATGAGAATACCCCTTATCTACCCCCTATTTATGGGATCTTACCTTATAAAATATACCTTCCTTCCCTTAAATAACACCCTCCCTTACACTCATGTGGTACCATATGGCAAACCCTAGTGGACCCCCCGGGCTCCAAATACATCAATATAATCATTCAAACCTCCAGGAAGCACCCCGTATCAATGAACCAATGCATACACCAAGTAAATGAGCTTCAGCCCACTGTATTATAGCAAGCAATTTACTATTATATGAAGCTCAAGAAGTGCTCAAATCTTTTGCAAATCTGTCCCAAAGCATAGACATAGCATCCCATATCATCCGGGCATCACCGGGCATCAATAGGCATCAAACGGGCAATGCCAAGAAGCATTAAACAATAAATGTCAAGTGCTGCCCTGTTTTGACAGTCCTGGGATTGTGTATATAGCAAAGGGCTGATGGGGAAAGCACTCGAATCGATCACTAGGAGTCAAGCACCAATGCCGCGGAGTCAAGGAATGCTCGGGAAGGTTGCCAAGAGTGCCGGGAAGTCGAGGTGGAGCAAGAAAATGCCGGGAAGAAGACATCCCAACCCCCTAAAAATGCACCAAAAATTGTGTTGGCTATTCTTTGTGGCTAGGGAATCTTCAACAGCCCTCGCAGGCACTTGGCAATGTTAAGGGGGCTCCAATGCAGCCCCAGGAAGAAGCCGATGAAGATCTGGAAGCTCGAGGAGGAGGTGGGAAATCAAAATGTACCTGCAAATGAAGGTGCCATGGCTTCCATTGAAGCTCGAGTTGAAGTTCTTCAAATCCAGGCTGAAGAGAATGCCAAGCAAGCTCCAATGCCTTTTCTCTAATACCAGTTGAAAGGGAAGTGGAACCCAAGAGAAAGAAGCTTGGCAGTGAGAGCTATGGCGGATGGAGAGCAAGAGCCAAGAGAGAAAGAGACTCAAAAGTGGGAACTCCAAAAACCACAATGTGTGACCAGGCCTTCCTTTATTCAAACTGTCACTAAAAGAATAAAGAATAAGTGACTGTGACGGGCGCCCGCCACCTGCAGTGTTTAGTGGTGGCGGATACTATGAGTGTAGTAATTCATGGGCGGCTAGGCAAAGGCGCCTTTATCCCCAACAAGCCCCACTGCATAACATAAGTCATGATGGGTAATAGTCAAATATATCAAGTTGCCTACCATCTATCAATACTTGGTCACATTCTCTATGTCATTCCCAACATCAATGTGTAGCTTGACATTCTGATCAAGAGATGTCTTCATAGGCTTGCATTCAGCCATACCATACTTATGCAACATGTCATGAGCATACTGCTTCTATAGCAGCCATATACCTTGAGGCGTAGAGACTACCTCAATCCCAAGAAAATACCTTGGTTCACCAAGGTCTTTGACTCTAAATTCAACCTATAAACATGACTTAATTTCATCAATGACCTCTTCATCATCTCTATTGATGATAAGATCGTCTACATAAACCACTAGAAACACATATCCATGATATATCTTCTTCATGAACAGACTGTGATCTACATCACCCAATCTAAATCCATGTTGCTATAAATAACTGCTAATCCGAGCATTCCATGCTCCAGGTGCCTGTTTCGGTCCATATAAAGCCTTTTTCAGCTTACATACATGTGTAGGATAGTCCGGGTGAACATAGCCTTCAAGCTATTCCATATATACTTCCTCAACGAAATCACCATTCAAGAAAGCATTCTTGACGTCCATTTGCCATAATTTCCAGCCTTTGCATGCTACCAAAGCAATTCTGACTGTTGCCATTTTAGCTATCGGATTGAAAGTCTCCTCATAGTCAAGGCCATATTGCTGTGCATACCCTTTTGCAACCAACCTGGTCTTATAGTATTCTAACGAACCATCTGACTTGCAATTAACTTTGTACACCCATTTTTAGCCAATGGAGACTTTGCCTTCAGGTAACTCAACCAATTTCCATGTCTCATTTTCAACCAGGGCTGCATACTCCTCATCCATGGTAGCACACTAGTTATCATCTATAACTGCATCATCAAACTTTGTAGGTTATTCATAACCTATCACACCAGTCATATATGCATAATGGTGGGCTAAATAACCAGTGTATGTAAACTTGTCAACTGGTTTTCTGACTCTCTCAAATCTCCGTAATTGTGGCTCATTGCCTCTCATGAGAGGCAGTACATAATGACTCTGCCTTGCTCCAGGCGTCATAATAGATGGAATGCCCAACTCACTATCCAAACTGTCGCTATTGGATGACTCATAACCTACTGTAAGTGGACCTGTCACATCCTCAAGCATATTTTCTTTTCCCTTATCTAATCCCCCCCTCACTGACATATCCGTGTCAGTGGACGTAGGAGTACGACTCCGCAAGTGTCCTGACCAAGGACTTACTATAGGTGACCCATCACCTGTAGGACCACTCATAGATGTACTCATTGTAGGTGTATTTTTAGCATTACTAGTGCTGGCTAATCCATTACTAGAGCTACTGCAATAGGATTACCATACCATGATGCCAGCTCATCAAAAACAACATCTCTACTAATCAATGTCTCATGTGTAGACGATACATAACACTTGTAAGCTTTCCGGTCTTGTGTATAACCAAGGAACACACTCTTGACAGCTTTAGGATCCAATTTCTTCCTCTTTTCATTAGGAACATGCACACATGCAATGTTGCCAAATACCTTCAAGTGTGAAATGTCAGGCTTATGACCATACAACCTCTCATATGGAGTTACATCATGAATCCCTGCTGTAGGGGTTCTATTCAGCACATAGGTAGCAGTCACTAGTGCTTCAGCCCAATAACCATTTGGCAAACTCTTCCCATTTAGCATAGCTCTTGCCGATTCCATCAGTATCCTATTTTTCCTTTCTGCTACACCATTTTGTTGTGGTGTATAGCTGCAAGTTAACTGCCTTCTAATCCTATATTTAGTAAGGTACCTGTAAAAGTAATTAGATATATATTCTCCACCTCCATCTGGTCTAAGACATGAAATTTTATAGCTCAACTCATTTTCAGCATGCTTCTTGAAATCCTTGAATGCATCAAACACATCATCCTTATGTTTCAGTATGTAAAGCTAGGTGCGCTGAAATCATCAATGAAGGATACATAGTAACAAGCACCACCAAATGAAGCATTATGAGATGGACCCCATACATCTGAATGTACCAACTGCAAGGGTTGTGAGCTACTATGTACATCTCTCATAAATGGAAACCATGCTTGCTTTCCAAACTGACATGCATCACATACATGTCCAAAGTCATGATACTTGAACTTAGGCAGTCCAAGCACAATCTCCTTCTGCTGCATAGATTTTAGCTTTTTACATTCACATGGCCAATCCGCTTATGCCATATCTCAACATCCCCTATAGAACCATCATCATGTGCAAACATGGCTGCTTTCAATTCTAGAATTGATGCATCAAGAGTAAACATTATGCCATCTCTTCGGCCTCTAGCAATCAATTTGTAGCCATTACCATATTCTTCAACAAAGCATCCATCTCTATTAAATCTCACCTACAGATTCTATTCTGCTATCTATTTAACTAACAAAAGATTCTTGGTTATTGTAGGTATATGTAGTACATCATGCATGCTCTTTTTCTTGCCATCAGGCATCAACAAAGGTACAACTCCTTTATGCTGAATAGTATTGTGGGTGTCATCCCCAGTACAAACATGTCCATGCGAACCTACAACCATCTCATCAAACCATTCTCCATGGGGTGTCATATGATTTTAAGCCCCTAAATTAATATACCATCTCTCATCTCTGTTGTGCCTAGATGCATTCTTAGACACATGTTGCATGGCAAACAATCTGTCAACTTGCTCATTATGAGCACCGCTAGAAGATGCATGGTGCCCATGTTGTTTGCCCTTTGCCTTCATATCTCCCTGCTTCTTGTAACAATCCTTTGCAATGTGTCCATATTTGTCACAGTAATGACAATCCTTATCTCTATTTGACTAATCATTTGACTGCCATGAACTAGATCCACCACCTTTGCCATGGGGTGATCTCCCCTACCTCTAAAGCCGCCAGGCCCTATGTATTTGTGCCATGCCAAGCATTTTTACTAATGCTGTCCATAAGCATTTCAAGTGTCTCCTCGACCTCAAAAAGAGCCACAGCCTCTATCGCCTCTACCACGCTAGCTAGAGTAAAGAATAGTGTCTCTGCTTTGAGACATACTAGAACCTGTATTCAGTCCAAGCTTAGCTTCCTCATGCAGTAACAAAGCAATTAGCTCATCCCAATTAAGGGATTCAACTCTCACAGAAATAGATATATCAAATGCTTTATACTCTTTGCCAAGTCTATTCAATGTCACTAGAATCGTATCATCCTCAAACACTAAAGATCCAATGGTGGCAAGCTGATCCGCTATGTTCTTGATCTCTATAGTATAGGCCTCAATGCTTTTGCCATTCCTAGACATGGTATTGAACTGTTGCTTTAGCTGAATCTTTCTTGCATGTGTTTGTTAACCCCAATTAGAATCCACTGAATGAAAAAGCAGAAAGAAGATGGAAAAGGAGCAAGGACACGTAGGCGGTCTTCAAAGCTAAGCCGGGGCCACAAGCGTAGTTTTAAATAAAAGGAGCCTCAAAAACTCCAAAAACTCTTGTAAAAGAGCGCCAGGCTCCCTCCTGTGCCACCTGTAAAAGAATAGTCAAATATATGCCTAGGGCATGAAGCAAAAAGAGGAAATTAGAAAAGGGGACCTTGCCACAATGGTCCGTCATGTAAAAAAGGATGGGTGCCCATGGGGTTTTAGGGTTTGTATATATAAAGTTCAAAAAGTGAATGGAATCTCATTCTTTGGTGTGTGCCCAACAAGAGCTCTCCTCTTCTTCTCTTCTTCTCCTCTCCTTTCTTGTGTGTGCTCTTGAGAGAGGGAGTGATTATGAGAGTGAGGGAGGGAGTGAGTGGAAGTGAGGGATCAAGGGAGTGAAGCTCTTCCCCATCTTCTCTTCTCTTCTCTTCTCTTTCCTTCTCTTGCACGCACTGCTATGGCGGTTGGATCTTGGAGAAGAAGGAGGCTTGAGTATGCTTGAGCTAGTATCTAGGATCGTGGAGCTACCGGAGTGTGGAAGAGAGGAGGCAACTCATATCGGCATCAAGGTAAGCTCACTACACTCGTAGGATTGAGGGCGTGTCGGCTATGTGAGAGGTAGCCATTAGAGCTCGCTTGGAACTCTTGAAACAATAAGCGGTCCGTGGGTCTTGGCAGGTGAGCAAAAGCTCCCACATTTTGGTTTCGTTGCCAGGACCAATAGATTTAAGATTGAGTGCTTGCGCGCCCCATATCAAGCATCGAAGTAAGGGATTCTCCCCCGAAACGGAGCTTGAGGTAGATAGGAAGGTTGGGTGTTTTTATTTTTGAAACAAGTAAGTATTTTGGGTTAGCTTGTTTGTTTGATGATTGGAAAATAGGGAGAAATCATGTCAGTTTGTTGCTTTCGATTCTTGTTGCATTTAGTGTAGGATAGCATTAGGAAATCAAACCGGAAAAGGGTAGGGTTTACTGTTGCAAACAGGGCAAAATAGGGTATAAAACATGCAAAAAATGGCAAAAAGCTAGCTTAGGATGCTTAATGTCAGCAAGTGAGTGATTGAGAGTGTCAAAGCCCTGCCTGGGAAGGGGTTTAAGGGCCAGGAGGCCAAGGGAGAGCTCATTTTCAACCATTGCAGAGAGAGAGAGAGAGAGAGAGAGCCCCCGCAAAGATTTGATTCGATCACATCATCGGAGAGCCTACCGCTCACCCCAGGTATACCAATCACTTCTCTTGGTGCCTTAGCCAAGATCTGGAAGTTTATGTAGGGGATGATTGCCAGACTAGGGAGATTCGATCGAAATCGTCATTGCGCTCCATTCGTCACGCCGCATTCGGTCCATCCGAACAGCCCTTGTTAGGCCAAGTCCCAGACTTGGCCCTCAGACCTGCCCATTTAGACCTTGACCCGAAAACCCTAATCGGCCCTCGGACCCGATACTCGACTCGACTCGTCTGAATTACTCAACCCGGCCCGTCCGAGTTACTCCACTCGACCCTTTGATTGGCCCAAGTGTCCACTCGGCCCAGGACAGGATACTACTCGGCCCTTGGCCCAACATCTGGCTCGGCCCATCCGAGTTACTCCACTTGGACCTTGGCCTACCAAAAACCTTTTGCACTTGGACATGAGAGATTCAGCCCGTCAGAGTCACTCTCTCAGCCCCTGCAATTCGGACCAGTTGGGCCGAGTGTGTGCCTAAATTAGTCTCACAGATTTGACTTGACCCAACTGCAGCTCAGCGGTGCAACTTGTTGTAGCCCTCCTGACGTTTAAAGCCTGATTCTGGCGCATTGAGTAGACAAAATCGTAAGGCATGGCTGGTTACCAGTTT
Source organism: Lygodium microphyllum (assembly GCF_053477565.2). Classification (NCBI taxonomy): domain Eukaryota; kingdom Viridiplantae; phylum Streptophyta; class Polypodiopsida; order Schizaeales; family Lygodiaceae; genus Lygodium; species Lygodium microphyllum. The sequence goes on along the minus strand of NC_141164.1, from coordinate 58,529,057 downwards.
GAGTGGGCTGTTGCGATACCTAGAAACCCAAAGACCTAGAGGTAACCCGCCGAGCCAAAAAACCCTTATCGAGCCCAAAAAACGGCAAGGCAACGTAGCCAAAAGGCCCTAAACCCTGTCTAGATGGCCAAAGAATTGATCAACCAAGCCTATTAGGCCCGAGGGTGCATGAGACGCGTAGAGGCTGTTTGCCGCACTCACCTTGAATTTCCGCACTTGAAGTGCACTTAAGAAAAATTGAAAGCTTGATTGAACACATGTGCATCAGAAAAAACACAATCACGGGGTGGAGATAACTTGAGGACTGCATTTAATAAGTCAAAGAACTCACTGAGATAAGCTACTCAAGGAACCCACAAATAGGAGAGAATCCACGGGCGGAGACAAACCATCAACATGCAAAGTAGGACCAAGCAAGCGACGCAAACGAAGAGGATTTGATAAACCCACTCAATCCGATTGATAGCTTGGTGAAGCACGAGAACTCGACTATGGCAGAGGAAAGCTCAGACCTCAGGTCTAACAAGGAGCTCGACTTGGGTATCTTTCCAGAGGCTATTCAGCAATTGGTCAACAACTACGATGCGCACACCCAATATGAGCACCGTAGTCGGACAACAGATGCTATCATCGCAAACTTAGAAGAAGAGAGGAAGCTAGCCCATAAGGCATTGCAAGGCATAGCTGCATACAATAGAGACCAGCAGGTCAGGAGCCAAAGGCAAAGCACGGAGTTGCATGAGATATAGTGAGTGCTGAACTGAATGGATCACGAGAGAGCCCTAGAAGGAGACTTAACGCTGAGTGAATTTCTTATAAAGCGATTGTTAGACAACACCACAGTAGTAGAGCAAAGTGCTGCAGCATTAGCAACCTCACTGCTAGCAGGGTTAGGAGCAACCCAAGGTTTTAAGAGCCAGTCTAAAATCCCGATAGTTGCAAAGCATCTTGAAAAGTACCAACCCCATGAAGACCCATATAGCTTTGTAGAGCAGTTCGAGCAAGTCTGCGAAGCCAATGGCCTCAACGACCTAACTCAGCATTCTCAAGCGTTTGGACTCTACTTAGGTGACAAGGTCATGACCTGGTATACAACTTTGGACGCTGTAAAGTGGGCAAACTTCAATAGCCTCAAGGATCTCTTCATTAAGAGATTTGCGGAGCCTGGATACTCCAAGAATCTGCTGGTGCGATTGATGAATGTTAAGCAGAAAGAGAAGGAGGACGTTCACGATTACGTAACCCACGTAAGGAGCCTCTTCAAGAGAATCCCTATAGGTGAAAGACCGAGTGAAAAAGTAGTTTCAACTATGTTCATCAGAGGAATTCGAAACGAGAAACTCTATAAGGCTTTGGCAGCCAACTCAAGCTTGCAGAGAGACACGCTAGCCGGGGTTTTTGAGGAAGCTATCAAAGTTGACGATCAACTGAAAAAGAGGAGCTCCAGGAACTCCAACTTAGAAGAAACCATCTTGTGAGGTTTGGAAAGAGCACCAACCTCTGATGAGCAACCAGCACCATCATCCCAAGATAAGGGGAAGACCACCGAGACGAACCATGACTTGGCTGATGTCAAGATGGAGATAGTCAAGCTGCAAGACCTGTGGAGATGACCAACGTGGCCACACATCCAATGTGTGTACTGTGGCAGAAATCATTTGCCAGCCGAGTGTCAAGACCCTCAGTCGAGACCTTGCACTAACTATGGCAGGTTTGGTCACGATGCTATGCACTGCAGATTGCCTAGGAGACTTCCGTGCTCCCAACCATGGGTTAGCCTTACCTAGCAAACAGAACGCAACCACTTTTTAGAAGGGGAGCCCCATTGGCCCTTCCTGCGCCTAACGACATGAAGCTAGCTGTCCCGAGGATGGATATAAACCCTACATGTATACCTAGGCCGCCCGATCCCTATGTGACCCATCCATCTAGTGACACTCTAGTCCACTACGTGGAAGAGCCAAGATTATGATCCATTGTTGGATCTCACATGCAATTTTGTACATATACTCATGGACTACTTCCTATTCATGAAACTCTAGAACAAAATGGTAAGCTTGAGGTCTTTTTGGCATTTTATAACATAAAATGAAACATAGGATTGAAACTTGAAATCAAAAGAAGCTAAAAGTACACTAAACATGAAAAACCCCATTTGGAATGATCTAAAGATACATTACTAGTTTAAGCCTTCAAAAATTGTACTCATCAAGCTCACACTTGAGACTATATATCTATCATGGCCTTCAACACTTATATATCCATCACAACCTTCCCATCGTTTCCTCTACCATCATTATATTTTTTTCTTCCCACTTACTATGCAAGCATGTGTATGTCCACGTATATAACATATACGCACATGACAAGAGGGATTGTTCGATTGGCATGTGTTTTGTATTTGGCATATGTATGTCATGAGGATTGATAAGCTAATCCTATCCTTATCACTCCCTATGTGTATATGTGCACCCTTCATATGCATATGCATTGCAAGGAAGATGTTGCTAATTAGCATACGCTATGATGTCATGAGGAGGTGGTTCTTCCTTGTCATGTATTCTTTGTACGTTTGAGTTTTTGCATATATGCATGTTATATTGTTTCTTGTGGGACATGTGGATTGGAATGTGTCGTGTATTCGATATATACATGTCATGATACCCCAGTCTCGTGATAAGTATATGCAGGGCCAAAAGGTGCTTATCAAATGGGCACTCAACAGCCACCATGAATTTGGTAAGTGAGTGTCTTTTGATGAGCATGTCACAATCACGGGGGATTCACTAGTAGTAATAAGGAGATGTCACCTGTGTGCAAGAAATATATAAAAATACCCTTTATCTACCCCCTATTTATGGGACCTTACCTTATAAAATGTACATTTTTTCCCTTAAATAACCCCCCTCCCTTACACTCACATGGTACCATACGGTAAACCCTAGTGGACCCCCTGGGGTCACAATCAACTTGGCACTATGTCGTGAACTTGACATAGAGGTGTCATTTTAATTGTGGCACCCTCCCTTCTCCCTTCTTGGATATGGATGGGGACGTGGTCGTGAATTTGGCTAAATAGTTCCTTAGCTTACATATGGATGAATAAGTGATGGGCATTTGGTTGTATATTTGACTACACAATGTCCTGATGCACTAGTTATCTGGTATTGTTTGATGGAATGTGAATTTAGGTCGTATACTCGGCCAGAAAATGTCCTCACATGTGTAGTTTCTTAAAAAAGTGGTAATATTTTTGCATTTTTTATACTGTTGAACTATGACTTAATGTAGTTTATGTAAAATTTTCAATGTCTAAATGGTGTCATGCAATGGTATAGTTTAAAAAAGGTTCACATACAATACCACTATAACTTAAGATTGATGTTACACTATTTTGTTTTCAATCAAAGATCACGTGTCACACTAATTTATTTGAATCAATCATAGGTGGCAATTATGTTTTTAATTGAAGATCTAATGCAATCTATGTTACATTTTCAATGTTTTTCATATACTACAATCGTGCATTTCCTTTCTAAGTTTATACTACAATCATGTACTTCAATGTTTTTCATATACTATAATCGTGTATTTGTTTTAATTGTGATTATAAGTTTTGTTAGGTTTTTGTCATGTCCATATGCAAGTGCAAGGTTTAAGCCTTTGTTATCATGCTTATATGCTTGCCTTTCTTTATTGTAGATAATTTATGATTTATGATGGCCCCCAACATTGCCAAAGCTCTCCGTATTTGCTTGACAGAGGCCATATCATCTTGCACAGAACATCAAATATCCTTTGTTAACAGTAACAATGTTTCTTTTGTCATCTTTTGCAACTGGGCATGTGCAGCCATGTGTACAATAATGTTGCATCAATAAGGGCTTTCACACTTAGTCATTTATGTGCTCTGGGATTCAAAGAAAAATTTGCATCGTGGTCACACACAGCTTAGAAATGCACCCAAGATGTTAGAAGATCTTAAAGAGTTAGCATCAATGTCTACATCAAAGGAGAAGCTAGCCTTATGGAACACGAAGTGGAGAGAGGAGATAGTATGCTCAAAAAGGGCAAAGGACTTGTATGGTGCAATTTCTTTGCCAAAGCGTCTTAAGACTACCATCCCACTAGGCAATAAGGTGACCTGTTAGGGGTAGGAATTATATTGTGCACATTGAGGAATCACCAAAGTGCACCAACAATTGGCATTCCCTTTGATGCTATCAAGCCAGGGAGAGTTATTGGCCAAGGTGCCTTTAGACTGTGTGTTGAAGCTACCATAGACAATATTAGCCATTTTCCTTCAAATTTAGCATATTGTGCTAAAATGTACAAGGGCTCCAACAACACTAAACTACAACAATTTTAAATGGAGTGTGGGATCTAGAAAGTAGTGGCAAACTTTGGTTTTCAGAGCCTTTTACCAAGGCGAATCTGAATTATGAAAATACATGCATTCAAATTGATGGTTTCTTTCATCACATTGATTGTCCACGTATTTCAAATAGTGGGCAACCATTCACAAACTTCTCTTGTGCTCATTGCAAAGGTATATCTAATCTTTCTGGTAATAAACCCCCCTATCCATGTTCCATAGGAACCCCTCCCCCCTATAATTTTTACTAAAATTATTGGAAAATTTTTTACTTCCCCCTGACGATGCCGCCAACTAGTGAGAGGCAGGGGAAGGTGAAGTGGAAGAAGACGACGATCATGATGGTGATTACAATGAGGGGGAGTTCATGTGGCCTACCACCCCCCCTTGGCCAGCATGCCTAGTTCGCGTCCCCAACTGGGAGGTTCAAAATCCCTGTCACCATGCTAATGGACAGGTGGTGGGTGGGGTGAACACCATAACCACCACCCCATACCACCTCCCCCCACCTATAAACCACTACCTATCCTCCCTCCCCCCCAATGGAAGGGGAAATAGGCTGCCTTGACTTGCTAATGACACGGAGAGAGAGAGAGAGAGAGAGAGAGAACATTCTAGAAGGTTTTTTTCTTCCCCTCCTTAGAGGGTGACCACACGCACCTCCCTTTTTCCCCTACCCCGCTAGCCTATTTCCCCAATTTGCCCACCCTCTATTTGATCAAGAGGCTGGTGAAGTCCCTGCAGGGGTTGCACTTAAAGAGAAAAAGATTGAGAATGGCCCCCAAGCGGAGAATGTCATGTGTGAGTGGCAATCCCACAACCAGCAAACGAAGCTTCGAGCGAGGGCATCACTGTCAATCCAACTACGATACCGGACATAAGTAATATATTTCCAAATTGATAGATGCTTGCTTTGACTCCCGCATGAGATACGTTAGGTCCCAAACTATAATACAAGACAATAGTTTATAGAGAAGGATAAACTTCATCTCAAATATTAAAAAGTTTTGAGTTTTCAAAATGCATGTATCAGTAGAAGTTAATCACATCTAGATGTTATGCGACAAATTCATACGTAGCATGAAAAGCATATAAGGTTGTCGAAATCTCCCTCTTCTTGCAAATTAGAAGTTATGTTTTTGCCACATTGAAGGTATATGTTGCAGCTTGCACACTTGATGGATTGCATGGTAGGCAACCTAGTCTAAAAGAAATTCATCTTAGAGACTCTAGGCCTTTGTCCAATCTCTTGCCAATAACACGAACTGATAGCTCATGTTTGATAGTACTTGCCACTGCACACTGCAGGTGGCAGGTGCCCGTCACCTCACTTTATTCTTTATTCTTTTAGTGACTGTTTGAATAAAGGAAGGCCCGGTCACACATTGTGACTGTTGGAGTTTCCATTTGCTCTCTCTCTCTTTCTTGCTCTTGCTCTCCTGCCATAGCTCTTCCAAGCAAGCTTCAATCATTCTCACCTTCCAACTGGTATCAAAGCATGGATTCATGATTACTCAAGCTTTTTCATGGAGTCTTTAGCTTCCTATTCAATCCCTACATTCGTCGGGTCTCCTTCCCAGGCACCCATGGCTTCTTCCGCCTAGGTATGTTCATATGCTTTCATTTCTTCTCAGCTTGCACCGACCTTGAATAGGCTTGGTCTGCCACTTGAGTGGGCTTCTCTGAGCATCATTGGTGCCCCCCATATGTCCCATAACCCTGAGCACATGCACAACAAACCCAACAGTAGCTGATGTCTTTGCACATGTTTGCGTTGTTGCCTCTCCTGTCACATTTCCTCACTTCCAGGCTCCCCTACAACTTGGCAATGTTATTTGGCACCTTGGCTATGATTGCTATCCACCTTAGTGTTTATCCTTTGGATTTGAGCTCAGTTTTGACATGTTGAGCTTCAGCCCTTGACTGTGGAAACAGGGTAGATTGTTGTTATACTTCTAGGACAACATGTTGTGTTATGCCTATGGCTTGTATTATGCTACATGGATGTTATCCTTGTGCCTGGACTTTATGTTGATGCTTTGGATCACTTGTTGGATTATTTGAGCCATTGATAGCTCATTTTTCATAGGATTTATGGCTATATACAGTTCTAGATAGCAAGCATTTATAGGGGAGTTTATGCCTAATGCCTAATGTCTACGGATATGGTTTGTGAGCTTTATGATGTACCCATGTATGTGGAGTATGCCACATGTTGCCTTTACCTTGAATATTGATTTGAGCTTGGATTGAGAACTTTTTAGCTCAATTTTGGATAGTGATTTTAAGCTATTTACAATAGGGCTGATTCTACTTCTCAGCGGATATTTAATGCCTATTGGATTCGGGCTATGTCTTGGCTGTCTACATTGATGTAGTGACTCTGGGAGATTGACTTAGAGCTTGGATTTCCTCTTGGATCATTGGTTGAGCTTGAGCTCACTTTGCATAGCATTTGGATCTCCATCTTTGATGTACTTATGGCATGTACTGTACTTATGTCCGATTGGTCTTGACATGCTTGGCCTATGCCACTACTACATGCCTATTACATTATATACATGTTTGGAGTTGGATTCTACTAAGCTTTTCTTTGGCGTGACATTTGATTTCCTAGAGCTTACTTTGACTATTTCTTGGCTTACCAGAGTTACAATTTGGATGTACTTGATGTCTATGAATGCAATGTATAGATGCTACACAACCTATATGCTCATGAGGTCTTATTGATGCTTAATCTTGGATTGTCTAGCATTGGTGCTATTATATGCCCTTGTTGAGCTTCTTTGCTTGATATTTATGGCTTTTTTGCCAATGGGAGCATCTTGATATGCTTGACAGACATTGAGCAGGTCATTTATGCTACTTGAGCATTTGGATACTTGAGACTAGGATCTTCACTTAGATGTTGCATCATTGATATGTCGTGGTCCTCAAGATGTAATTGGGCTGATTTGGGCTTTGTAATCCTTGAGCATACACCTATTTGTGTTAGGTCTTTCCAATGTTGTGTACACTTTGCCCTATTTGCACAGGGGGTGTGTCAGCTTACTAATTGATTCATTTGACATGTTTGGGTGTTTGCTCAATGTCCGTATGACTATCACATGTTGATTTATGCTCGCTTTTAATGCTAGTTATACTTTGACAGTAAGTGGTTGACTTGGTGCATTCATTTTGCCTATAGTTTGCTCTCATTGTACCTAGTTGTAATTTATTACAGCAAGTAGTTATGCATGGATTGACGTGGAATTTTCATGTTGAATCATCCAGATTTTATGTACTTTTGATGGTACTTGGTGGATAGCATCATTAGCTATCAGTTCGTGGTCATTTTGCCTTGGTTTTGGTGGTATTTTGGTTGTTTATAGTAGAAAACAACAAGTAGTTTTGAACTGTCCGCACTGTTTTGGACTATAGTATGGCATCTTCTTCCACTGACATTGCTATCTTTAACATCATTAAGCTTGATGGTATGAATTATGCCTATTGGAAAAGCCAAGTTTGGCAGGTATTGGTGCAGATTTCTTAGATCAAGCCACTAAGGATGCATGGCGAGCAACCTGAAACTATGACTGATGACGAATGGGATAAGCTTGATGAGTTATGCTAGTCCATTGTCTTTCACTGAACAGGCGCATTACAATGTGGTTGAGGAAGCAAAGAGTGCTTGGCAGATTTTTTGAGATTTGCAATCACATCCATGCTGCCTCTTTGTAAGAGCAGATGGGCTGAGGACATGCAGGCTGCATGAATCCCATATGCATAGACAGGAAGACTGACACCTACCCATCTCTATATAACATTATACTTGGATGTCACTTTCAGATATGATGAATGCAATATCATTATGATTTCCTCATTCAATTAGTGTCTTGGTCATTTTCAGTCTTATACACAAGATTGTGTTTATGAGTCCAAGCTTCCATCTTGGAACCTAATTCATGTGTGTAATAGGTCAAGTCTTTGTCTATGTCATCATGGTCTTAATATTCATCTTCCATCCACCATAGCATCTGCCATGCTCTAGATCCCACATCTTTTAACATGGTATCATAGATCAGCTAAGCATTGCATTGCCTCTTTGGTCTCTTCTCACCTTTGATCATCTCTACACAGCTCACATCCAACTCAAGTCTTCATTTTTCAACTTCATCTTCAATCAAAGCTTGTGGCAGCCATAGCCAAACAGACCCAACCAACTTTGAGCATCTAGATCTCCCTTTCCAAGCCATTATTCCTCACGCTTCCTTTTGAGGAATCATTCCTCACATCACGACACTCCTCCTCATCACTAAGAAGTTGACCTTACCCTGTATATGGCATGGCATTCCAAAAAAAAGAGATCACTGACAAAAAATGGTGAAGTCTGATTCATATTCCCTGTGTAGTCCGTATGTGCCCTGCAATCTTGCCCAAGATCATAGAGCTTTGAAGGTCCATTAACCAAGCTTCATTCTCATATAAACATTTCTTGAAATGGTTGAGTGAACGATGCACACAAAGTAAAAAAGCAGGCTGCTCTCTGAAACCCTAACACAATCCTCCATAGCCAAGAGTACTCAAGTCCACTATCAAACCAGTAGCATCAAATCAAGGAGGGGATTTGGAAGATTTGGAGTAGATTTTTGAAATTTCTTGAAGACCTCAAGACCAACAAGGCAAGCAACACTCAGTTAGTCATAAGTAGTATCTCTTGATACTACTCATCTAGTGTCTCTTGACACTTGTGCACACTCAAGATCAACCTTTGAGCTAAAAACTGAGAATTCTTGGAGCTGATTTGCTGCTACCTTTGCAGCTCCAACATGGAAAAAGACTCACCAACAACCGTCAGGTTCAAAGGGGTTGGGTTTCATACCTGGCAGACTCACATCAAGCTTATCCTAATGAAGAAGGGTCTATGGGGGGTCTATGGGCCATCACAAGTGGCAATGAAAAGAATTCTCATGATGCGGACCTAGTAGTCACTTGGAAAAAGAATGATAATAAGGCTTGAGCCATTATCTAACTAGAGCTAGATGATAGCTATATCCACCATGTGGATAACTGTGATACTTCTCAGAGGATACATGGAAGATACTTGACACTTTGTTTGGTGCATAATCTAAGTCATCAAAGTATGGTCTCTTGATTAAATTTTTCAGGCTTGACATGAAGTCCAATAGATCACTTGCCACACATCTAAATTACATGGAAGGACTTCTAACCCAGCTTGCAGGAATCAACATTAAAATGGAAGAAGATGTTTGCATTGGTGTTCTTCTTAAAAGTTTGCCTCTTGAATACAATAATGCGTCAACAACTCTAATCAATATGCCAAACCTTGAGCTTGTTGATATCCAGACATCACTGTTAGAGGAGGAAAAGAAGCTAAAAACTAAGGAAGAACCAAGCACCTATAGAGATGAACAAGCATTATATGTTGGAAACATGTACAAAGGCAAGAAGGACCAATTTTTCTGTGACTTTTGCAAAAGAACCGGACACACCAAGAAGTTTTGCCATGCCAAAAAAAGGTCCCATAAGGCTTATCTTGCTTCAGTTAAGGAAGAAGAAGACCACCAAGAGAAGGACAAGCCTCATTAATCCTTCTATTTTGATAGAATTTTTTAGCCTTGTATTGCCTAGCCCTAATGCTTCGGACATAAGCTTGTAAACTCCTCATGTAACCTTGTACAATAGCCTTTGTACACTTTGTGAGGCCCCTGTTATAGCCTCTTGATGTCCACCATGTTTGTGGTACCCACACTTAGCATGTCTTTCAATAGCCTCTGGTGTTTTGCCATGTTTATGGTGTGCCCACACTTTAAACATATTGCTTTCACTAAAGCCTCTACACACTTTGTACTTTTGGTTGTGATTGAGGAGGGGTGTTGAGATTTGCAATCACATCCATGTTGCCTCTTTTAAGAGCAAATGGGCTGAAGACATGCAGGCTGCAAGAATCCCATATGCATAGAGAGGAAGATTGGCACCTACCCATCTCTATATAACGTCTTTTAACCAGCTTTGGGATAAAATTAAGAACCTCTATGACAAGTCCAGTAAGTCAAATGTATAGACTGAAGCAACTTATAGACCTGCACATGAAGGAGAATATGACGATGTCTGTTCATTTGAGCCAATTCCATGCTATTCTCAAGAACTTGACTTCGCATGTGGCATTACCTTGACCATTTGAGCCAATTCCATGCTATTCTCAAGAACTTGACTTTGCATGTGGCATTACCTTTAATGATGAGGCTACTCCACTGTTTTTTCTTGGGACTCTGAGTGAGTTATGGGATATATCCACACTATCTTATGTGCTCCTACTACTATTTTGAACTTGTGTGATGTAGAGAGTGCTCTTATGGAGGAAGAGATCAACCGTAAGAACTTGGATGCCTCTCATGTATCACATGCTTTGACTGTTAGAGGTAGAGATAGTAATGGAAAGAATGACCGTGGTGGGTATGGACGTGATGACAGAGACTCACAAAATTCTATATCTAAGTCACGAGGTAAGGTGCATAGCAAGTCTCATGGGAGAAATGCTAATGTGACGTGTCATCATTCTGGCAAGAAGGGTTATATACGCCCACAGTGTCATGAGTTGCGCAATGAGAAGTACAAAGAGAAGGAGAAAGAAAATGCACAAGAAAAGTCCTCTGATCAGAGCATTATGCCTACAAAATCCAATGTGAAAATTGAGGAGATAAATGTCATACAGACTGATGACTCTGATGGGGAGTACATACTTGTAACTAGTTCTTGTGATGCTATGCTATTGACCGAGGTTCACTCTGTGTATGCGCAGTGCTGGCTTTTGGATTCTAGTGCTTCATTTCATGTTATACCATGCCGTGAGTGGTTCCATTCCTACCACACTGGTCACTTGCTATTGTTGGTATTGGGGATGTATGGCTACAGTTCTCTACTAGTAGTTACTTTCTGTTAGAGTATGTACGTCATGTACTTGTGCTTATATGCAGTCTTATGTCTACAGGGTAGCTTGATGATGTTGGATTTCATGTTTCCTTTGGGAATCTACTTGGAAAATCACCGGTGGCAGACTTGTGCTTGCTAGAGGTGCCAAGGTTGGTAGCCTCTATCCTCTTGTAGTTGATGGGTCCTCTGTTGACCATGTTTTGTCAGTGGATTCCATCCCACATGTATCTCTTTGGCATGCCCATTTGGGCCATATGTCTTTGAAGGCAATGAAAATGCTTTCTGGTTTTGTAGTACTTACCGCCCCTTGACTATTCATGTTTTGATTCATATGAGCATTTTCTTTACGGTGGCATATAGACTAGGAATACGCACACGCATGGGTGAGCCCTTGGCATTAGTACATTTGGATGACCATGGGTCCATGCCATGTCAATCTATGGGTGGTGCAAAGTATATTTACTGACGATTTTTTGCATAAAGTCTGGGCTTATCCCATTAAGCTTAAGTTAGATGTCTTGACTGTGTTTCAAACATGGCTTGCATTGGTTGAGAACCAGACTGGGCATAGGCTGAAATGCCTTTAGACTAACAATGGGGGAGAATATGTGTCATGTGCCTTTGAGCAGCTATGTGACAAGAGGGGTATTAAGTGTCAGTTGACTGCCCCCTATACCCCACCCTAGAATGGTTTGGCTGAGCGGATGAATAGAACTATCCACGAGCATGTACACAGTATGCTTAGCTATGCAGGCCTACCACAGAGATTTTGGGCTGAGGCAGTCACTACAACTGTGCATATCATAAACAAATCACCTTCCAGTGGTTTGTATTTTCACATTGTAGAGGAGGTATGGACTGGGAAACCTCCGTCTTATGCACATCTATGTGTCTTTGGATGTGAGGCATTCTGCCATGTGTCCAAGGACAAGTGTAGTGTCAAATGCATTTTCCTTGGCTATGGAGATGCAGGTGAAATGGGTTACCACCTCTTGGATCCGCATGCATGGAAAGTCATCCGCAGCCATGACGTGGTCTTCCATGAAGAAAAGATGCATAGGCAGCCTGAGAATGTGGTAGAGACACACAGGGTTATATTCCAGGAGGAGAGACATACTCTTCTATAGTCTCCACAGCTAGACGGTTAGTCTGCAGCAGCAGTCGATATACATGGCCAAGGTGTTGGACAGGCAGTAGAGCCTACCGTGAGATGGTCTACTAGAGATAGACGTCCACCTGATAGATTTGATGCCTCGATGCATTGTGTCTTGTTTATAGATGCAGGAGAGCCTCTTACCTATGATGAGGCTATGTGCAGGGGTGAGAGTCACTCTTGGGAGAGAGCTATGCAATCATGGATAGACTCTGTGCATAAGAATATGAATTGGGATTTTGTTTCCTTGCCTACTGGCAAGAAGACTTTGCCATGCAAATGGGTGTACAAGCTGAGTACCCCTCGACACCCCAAACTGGCTTATCAAGCAAGACTTATTGCTAAGGGTTTTAAACAGGAGCATTAAGTTTACTTTGATTAAGTATTTTCTCTTGTGGTGAAGATGACCACCCTTTGCTTGGTTTTGTTCGCCTTAGTAGCATAGCTTGACTTGGACATGTATCAAATGGATGTCAAGACTACATTCTTACATGGGGATTTACATGATGAGATTTACATGGAGCAACCTAAGGGCTTTACAGAACCTAGCAGGGAGCACCTAGTGTGCAAGTTGAAGAAAAGTCTTTATGGCTTGAAACAAGCACCTAGGGAGTAATATCATAAGCTTGATACCTTTATGCTATCATAGGGATATAGCAGGAGTGTTATGGATCAGTGTGTTTACACAAAGAAAGCCCACGATGACTCTTTACTCATTTTGGTACTTTATGTGGATGATATGCTGATAGCAAGGAAAGCTCATGATGAGTTGGATGCTCTTAAATATCAGCTGAATAAGAGATTTGAGATGAAGGATTTGGGACAGGCCTCTCACATTCTTGGTATGCACATTAAGTGCACAGGCATCAAGGACTACTCTATCTCTCACAGAGGGAGTACATTCATAAAGTCCTTGAGCATTTTTGCATGCAGGATGTGAACCCTATTGGATGTCCATTACGTTCTTATGTGAAGGTCTCACAGGCCGATTTTGTCCATAGATAGATGAGCAGAGGGCCGAGATGACCAAGATCCCTTATGCATCAGCCATGGGTGGTTTGATGTATACCATGATAGCCACTCCTCCAGATATTACCTTTGTAGTTGGTGTTGTGGCATGCTACATGGCTACACCTGGAAAGAAGCATTGGGATGCCGTGAAGGGTATCATGAGATATTTGAAGGGCACAAAAGATATGTGTATGTCCTATAGCAACAAGGATACAAGAGTTGTGGGATACATAGACTCTGATTATGTATGACATGCAGATAGTAGGAAGTCCACTTCTGGCTATATATTCACCTATGTTGAAGGTGCTGTCTCTTGAATGTCTAGGGTTCAGAAGTATATGGCTCTATCTACCACTAAGGCCGAGTATGTTGCAGCAACCAAGGCCGGTAAGGAGGCCATTTGGTTCATGAACTTGGGATTGATGCTATCTATCACTGAGGCCAAGTATGTTGCAGCAATCGAAGCTTCATACGTGGGGTCGTGGAGGACACGTCTGTTGACCTTGTCAAGATCTCCATTGACAAAAATCCTACAGATCTGCTTACAAAAAGCCTCACTACTGAGTGCTTTGCCTTTCTCAATGTATTGATGAGCGTTGGATGAGATGATGTTTTTCCTCATCCTGTTGTACATGTGTACATTGTATTGTTTTTTATTTTTCTTTTCACTCCTCAATAGGGCATATTCACCTTTAAGTGGGAGGTTGTTGGGGGTAAAGACACCTCTGCCTAGCTACTCATGTTTTATTACACCGACAGTACCTACCACTGCACACTACAGCTGGTGGGCACCTATCACCATCACTTTATTCTTTATTATTTTAGTGACAATTTGAATCAAGAAAGGCCCTGTCACACATTGTGACTGTTGGAGTTCCTATTTGGTCTCCCTCTCTTTTTCTTTTACTCTCTTGACATAGCTCTTCCAAGCAAGCTTCGATCCTTCTCACCTTCCAAGATGCCTTAAGACTCGTGTAATAACTACTATCTCCACCAATCCAATTCAGGGTTAGGCTAGATACAAACAACAACTCCTGGCCTCAAAGGCAAGTAGAGAGCTCAAGGAATAGGGAACCTTAAGTCAAAGGAAATACTGATACTTTTATTCTTGTTGGGAATAAGATTGGATTGTTGATCAATAGATCTTACATCTTGTATATGAGACCTTAACACGTGCCTTAGTCGAAGGAAGGGACACATATGCCTTAGCTGAAGGAAGGAAGTGTCAAGAAATTTTTTGAATAGTATCACTCTTAGATCCGAAGGGGGAGAGCAAGTACGTGGATGGAAATTTTGTCACGTCTATTCTTACATTGTTTAGAAAAACACAATTGGTTTTGTTAGTTGATCAAATATGTCCTAAATGCTTTTACGTTCAAATGATTGTTGGATTGTCATTTGGATGATTATTCCAAGTGCTTGTGATTGATGGTAAATTCATGACAGGGGTCTGTGATGACAAATTTCCATGGGGATAAAGGAATGTTTTTTTGGAAGATGATATTAGGGCAGACTACCCTATTTATGCTTGATTCTTAAATGAATTAATTAAGGAAAGGTTCTGTGCACGGGTGGATCACCTCCATGATCGCACCACGGATCATGCAGAAGGGCCCACTCAATTCATAGGTCAAAGGTTGAGTGGTGAAAAGGCCCATCACGGGAATAATGTTTCACTCCTAGGCAGCTTGTGGGCTAGGTGGAGCTTTGGACCTCCGTGGCGCCAGCATATATGGCGTTGGAAGATACTATTCTAGATAAAGGATAGAAAGTGTGGTAACATGTGATTTGGACCAATTACTTTTGCAAGGCAGAAAGGACATGTAATTTCTCATATATGGGCACGAGACAAAGATTAACTTGAAGATAAGTTAAGGAACTTGTTTGTCAAAAGGACTGCTTGGTTTGGTTTTTTTGTCAGTGCTATAAATTATGCGAATGAACCTTGTTTCCGAAAAGTCTTAATTAAGGAAGTTGATTTTAAATATCACACATAAATGTGGTAGGACCTAATTAAATAACTAAAGAATGCCTATTGAGGGAAGCCGGTGGGTAGAACCCTCGACAGGTTCACCCTATGGTAGGCTGGTCCCAGAGAACTGGGAGGCTTCTCATAAGGTTTTACCGACGGAACCCCGATTCATGCCATTTTAGGGTATCGCAATGGGACTGTGCCCTATAGGTAGAGAAGCTGAGCGGCACATCCCTCTCATTTCCCATTCTCTTTAAGCCAAGTGCGGCCTGGATCTGCTTGGATTGGGTTTCTCCGAGTAAAGTAGGATGTCCAAGACCCCCAACGCTAGAATGCTCTCAGGTCGATCCTAGTGGGTTCAGCCACGAACATTCCGTTGCAACGTGAACTTGAGAAGCCCCATGCAACAAACCTCGTAACATTGCATGGGAGTGTCAATAAGAAACACTTAGATTTGTCTCTCAATGGATTGCTAAAAAACGTGCTTGGATAGCCGATAGACAAGCATAATACAATTGATATCAAAGCAAAGCTTCGTAATGATAGGTGATTGATTAATGTATGGTTAGTAGCCATATCCTAAATAGAAAAACCTAAGTGGTATGGCTTGATTGTCAAGCACCTTCTGCACCTACAAATACTAACATGCAAGAGAAAAAATTCCTTCTCAAGTAGATTAAGGCACCCGAGTTTGGTGGAAAAGGAATAGACGTCACAACGAAGGTGGAGATATGGATTGAGTCAATGAATGGTTATTTCTCTACTTCAGAAACTATTTTTTCCAATCAAGCAATGATAGCCACAAACTTAAGCTAGTTGGCTATTCTTAGATATGGTGGAAACAATGGTGCAAAGATCAAGGTATCTCTAAAGCCGCTATCACTTGGGTTTAGTTAAGAGATGTTGTATGCGGATGATACCTTCCGCAAACCTACCATACTTTGAGGATGAATGAATTCTTCAAGATAAAGCAACTAGAATTTACCTTGGAAGCCTACTACTCAAAGTTTGTAATGCTACTAAAATATGCATCACCTATGGATATTATGTAGCAAATATCCAAGTTTTGCCATGGCTTGAACACTCCTCTAAACCACCATCTTGAAGCAATGCGTCCAATGGACTTGCAAGATGCATTACTTCGAGCAAAGCCAATCATTCAAAAACTTAAATCGAGCAATTGTGACAAAGATGATTCTCGAGATTAGGATAAGAGATTCCACATGTGTGGAGAGATAGGACATATATGTAAGAGATGTCCCAACCATCGATGCTTCCACTACAATAAGCTAGGGCATGTCCAAGCAGACTGCCCAGACTTAAGTTCAGAAGATATTGGGCCTCCAAGAAAATGAAGCTACACAAGTGCAACCTTTGGATATATATAGAGGAATCAAATGAAGACAAAGACCTAGGACCCACTACACCTCTTCAGGAGGATTAAAAATTCTAGAAAATTTATCGACATGTAATGCAACTTGTATTGAAATAAACCTTACTCTTGTAGCTACAGTTAACCCAAATAATATGAGTTGCATCAATTTTGAGCCTAGAACTTACAAGTAGTCAGAGATATTTTAGCAAGGAATCACAGTTATAACTTACAATGAATTTCTCTTAAGTTGTTTCTTCTCAACTAATATAGATTGGATCTTACTAGAATGTTGAAGCTTGGGAGTATTCTTTAGTAATACAAGCAAAGCCAATTGTCCATGGATCTCAATCCAGATCTAAGAAGAGGACAATTTGGAAATAGAGTTTTGGAGATAAAGAACCACTTTGGTCTGCTAAAAGGATCCTAAGGAAATTTGGTCTAAAGAAGAAAATCTTATCAAAGACAACCAGGAATCTTGTGACCCCAAGTGGTAAAGTTCCACGCTAATTCTATTGCAAGGAGCTAGGTCATTTCAAAAGGGAATGTCCAAAGCACCTTAAATATCGATGATCCTAGTGCCACAACATTGGACATATCCACGTCAATTGTCCCAACAGGACTCAAAGAGAACTTGAACCTACAAGAAATGAAGTTGTACAAGCTTCAGTGATCCAGAATCTATGAGGAAATTATTAGATACTTAGGAAAAACCTGAAAGATATTCATGAGATGTAATTACAATAAAATTCCCCCCTACCCGTGCTCCATAGGAATCCCCCTATAATTTTTACTTAAATTATTGGAAAATTTTTAACTCCCCCCCTATCGACACCACCAACTGGCAAGAGGGAGGGTAAGCTGAAGTGGAGGAAGACGATGATCATGACCATGATTATGATGAGGGGGAGACCACGTGGCCTACCACCCCCCCTTGGCTAGCACGCCCAGTCCACGGCCCAATTGGGAGGTTCAGAATCCCCACTGCCATGCTAACGAATAGGTGGTGGGTGGGGTGAACACCACCACCCCATACCACCTCCCCCCACTGATAAAACCACTACCTATTCCTCCCCCATGGAAGGGGAGAGAGGATGCCTCGACCTACTGACTGGCACAGGGGGAGAGAGAGAGCATTCTAGAAGGTTTTTTTATTCCCCTCCTTAGAAAGCGACCACACGCACCTCCCTTTTCTCCCTACCTTGCAAGCCTATTTCCTCCATTTTCCCCCCCTCTATTTGAGCTAGAGGTTGTTGAAGTCCTTACAAGGGTTGCATTTAAAGAGACAAGGATTGAGAATGGCGAGCAAGTGGAGAATATCACGTGTGGATGGCAATCCCACAATGAGCAACAAAGCTTGGTGCAAGGGCATCACTGTTCATCCAACTACAGTACCAGACATAAGTAATATATTTCCAAATTGATAGATGCTTGCTACTTTGACTCCCGCATGAGATACATTAGGTCCCAAACTATACTACAAGAGAATAGCATATAGAAAAGAATAAAGTTCATCTCAAATATTTGAAAAGATTGAGTTTTCAAAATGCATGTATTAGAAGAAGTTAATTGCATCTAGATGCTATGCAACAAATTCATATGTAGCATGAAAAGCATATAAGGTTGTCGACTCCCTCTTCTTGCAAAGTAAAAGTTATATTTTTGCCACATTGAAGGTATATGTTGCAGCTTGCATGCTTGATGGATTGCATGGTAGGCAACCTAGTCTAAAAGAAATTCATCTTAGAAACTCTAGGCCCTTGTACAAGCTCTTGCCAACAACACGAATTGATAGCTCATGTTTGATAGATTGGGATCTGGATGATGTGCATAGTTAGTACAAGCAATGATCATAAGGATTAAAACTAAGATGCCTTGAGATGCATTTGATAACTACTATTTCCACCAATCCAATTTGAGGTTAGGCTGGATACAAACAACAACTCCCGGCTTCAAAGGCAAGTAGAGAGCTCAAGGAATACGGAACCCTAAGTCAAAGGAAAGACCAATACTTTTATTCTTGTTGAGAAGAAGGTTGGGTTGTCGATCAATGTAAGTGATCAATAGATCTTACATCTTGTATATGAGACCTTAACACATGCCTTAGCCAAAGGAAGGGACACATATGCATTAGCCGAAGGAAGGGAGTGTTAAGAAAAAATTTGTGTAGTATCACTCTTAGATCCCAAGGGAAAGAGCGAGTATGCAGATGGAAATCTTATCGCATCTATTCTTGCATTGTTTGGAAAAATACAATTGGTTTTGTTGGTTGATCAAACATATCCTAAATGCTTTTACATTCAATTGATTGTTGGATTGTCGTTTGGATGATTATTCCAAGTGCTCGTGATTGATGGTAAATTCATGGCACCACTCTGTGGTGATGACAAATTGCCATGGGAATAAAGGAATGTTTTCTTGGAAGATGATTTTAGGGCTGATTACCTTGATTATGCCTGATTCTTAAATGAATTAATTAAGGAAAGGTTCTTTACACGGGTGGATCACCTCCATGATCGCATAATAGATCAACTGGAAAAGGGCATTGCTTGATTGAGGGACCAAAGGTTGAGTGGTGAAAAGGTCAACCACGGGAATAACGTTTCACTCCTAGGTAGCTTACGGGTTAGGTGGAGCTCTGGAAACCCTTGCCAATGTAATATTCCCCCCCCGTCATGCTCCCCCCATGCCTCCCCCCCATGCGAACCCCCCCTTAATTTTTTTTAAAAAAATCATTTTTTTACTCTCACTCTCTCTCCCCATGCCGACTGCATGGCGGGGAGAGAGAGAGAGTGAGTGAGTAAGAGGTAGAGAAGGGGGGGCATGCAGCCCCCCCAGATATAGGGTGGTGCCGTCTCCCCCCTTATCACTTCTCCCCCCACCTTATAAGAGCACCCTCCCCCCTGGTGGTCCGAACGGTGGCCTCCTCCTCCTTGACTTCAGTAGCAATGCACCCCCTCCCTGTTAGCAAGTAGTAGCCCCCCGTCGTCCTAGTCAGCAGCGTAGCCCTGCCCTGTGGCCTCCATCATCACCCCCCCCCCATCGTCAGAAACCCCCCCTTGGTCATGGGTGAGAAGAAGAAGAAGAAGAAGAAGAAGAAGAAGAAGAAGAAGAAGAGGGAGAGAGAGAGAGGAGAAGAAGAAGAATAAGAAGAGGGAGAGAGAGAAGGAGAAGAAGGGAAGAAGAAGAAGAGGGAGAGAGATAGAGGAGAAGAAGAGAAGAGAAGAAGAAGAAGAAGAAGAAGAAGAAGAAGAAGAAGAAGAGGGAGAGAGAGAAGGAGAAGAAGGGAAGAAGAAGAAGAGAGAGAGAGAGAGAGGAGAAGAAGAGAAGAAGAAGAAGAAGAAGAAGAAGAAGAAGAAGAGAGAGAGAGAACGAGAAGAAGGGAAGAAGAAGAAGAGGGAGAGAGAGTGAGGAGAAGAAGGGAAGAAGAAGAAGAAGAAGAAGGAGAAGAAGAAGAAGAAGGAGAAGAAGAAGAAGAAGAGGGAGAGAGAGAAGGAGAAGAAGGGAAGAAGAAGAAGAGGGAGAGAGAGAGAGGAGAAGAAGAGAAGAAGAAGAAGAAGAAGAAGAAGAGGGAGAGAGAGAAGGAGAAAAAGAGAAGAAGAAGATGAGGGAGAGAGAGAAAGGAGAAGAAGAGAAGAAGAAGAAGAAGAAGAAGAAGAAGAAGAGAGAGAGAGAGAGAGAGAAAGAAGAGAGAGAATCTTCTGGAAGCTTCTTCACCCCCCCTCAAAGAGAAGTCACACATCCCTCTATATTGCCGAAAATACACCCCCCTCGTTATCTCTTCCTCCACTCAAGGAAAGGCGGCAAGAATTTTAGAGTGCGAGAAGTCTATCGCTCGTACACGCGTCTTCAAGTATGGCCCCAAAGTGTAGTTCCACAAAGATGGCTAGAAACCTCGCAAGCGTGGATGGAGGTTCAAAACAAGGTGGCACCGCAACTGCGAAGGGTTCATTAGGCATCAATACCGCTAGAATCACGGCATCACTCCAAACCCAGGTGTGAACTTAGTTGGGATGAATGTAACAAGAAAGATCATTTCCGTCGTAAGATGTCATCATAATAGGTAGAATTGATTAGAAATTGCACCGTAAATTGCCAAAAATTCTTGCATAAAGTGCATTGCTCTTTGCACAAGTTCTTGCTTAAAATGCAATTCAGAGGACATTGGAAGAAACAGAGTGCATGTCCATATCGCAAGATGGATTCTAAGGTACATGTAATAATCTGCTGAAAAGATTAAAGTGCACTAGGCTCATACAATGATCACATAAAGTTAGATCATTCAAGAAGGTTATAGATCGTGTAAATAATTACATAGTGGATAATGCTAAGATTGCATGCATCTTCGCCTGTGTGGCATAAAATAACGCATGGATTATGTCAAAATTGTAAGTATTGAAATGAAGGCCTGGTATTATGTTGCGTGCCTTAAAGTTTTTGGGGAAAATTTAACGTTGCTTGTAATTTACCAAATGGGACTGTGATCCATGAATCCCATGTCAAAGCCCTTGGTGACTTCAAGAGGGATAGGTAAAAGCTTAAGTGCCTATGAGCATTATTAAGAGGGCTTAAGAAGATTGCACTTAAGTCGGAGTAGGATTTGTTCTAAACAGAACCATCTTGACCAACCATGGTCAAGGGAATAGAAAATCTCGATCAATTAAGATCAAAGATAAAGGTACTTAGGCACTACAAGGGATCTAGGAAATAACCAGCAAGTTGACCAACCAAGGACAAGGGGGTTGTCCATGACCTATTTTTACCAGGAAACCTAAGGTAAGGATAATTAAGGTCAGCAAGGTACAAACCCTAACCCGAAGATAAAGGGGAAACAAGCAACCTAGCTTGCCAAGCCCTTGGAATCTCACCAAGTTGCGAATGATCCAGGATCAAATGCTGGGAGCATTCGGAAAAAAGGAATCACACTTTAGCAATTGGTCGTACAGACTGCTCCGAAATGATCACGATTGTACACTTAGGTACATTGTTTGAATTTCCTTGCTCAAGGAACTAATTCAAGGCAAAACACTTAATGCTTTAGATTAAAAGCCTGGAGGGAGAGGCAGGTTCAGTTACCTCCGACTGTCTACCTGGCTCTATCCAAGGGGGTTGTTAGTCGTGCCGGGTATATGGACCTAACCCGCCGCGAGAGGTCTCTTCGTGGATGCTTCTTGGAGCGGAAGGACGCTTGGGTGCCAGGGGAGTCTCTGGCTATAAATTACTTGCCTTCGGATCTCGCACAAGAGGCCGACATGACTCGAGATGGGATCTCGAGGCCCGTGTACTAGTCTACGGGTGGAACTTGGAGCAGCGATCTTGTAGATTGCTGGGATAGCCTTCGGGCATGATACTTGATGTATTCCGGGACTATGATAAATAAATATCAGATATTTGGAAAAGGAACTTGCTTGACATTGTTTTTGTGTCAGTGCCTAAGTTACGTGAAGTAACCTATGTTCAAATTGATTAATTAAGGAAGCTGCTTTTGCATGTCAAACATAATGTGGTAGGTAATTAGATAACTAAGCAAACCAAGAAAAGTGCGGTGGACGTGACTTTGGTCCATCCTATGAAAGGGTAGTCCTGATTAGCTGGGAACTTTTCTCAGAAGACGAGATAATGAGACTATGAAGACCTAGCGTCAGTAGAGTTTGAATCCCGATTTATGCTGTTTTAGGGGAACAGAAGGGGACTATGCCTTATGGCCAGAGAGCTTCGCATCCCTCTCGTTTCCCATTCTCCATGATCCAAGTGCAGCATAAATTCGCTTCGATTCCATTGTTCCTATGCAAAGTGGTTCATTTGGAGCTCAATGCCAGTTACTTCCTAGAGACTTTGCTGATAGGAAAGGAACCCTGACTTCAGGTCAATCCTAAGTGGAAATGACCGGACACTTCCGCTCGGGGCAGACTCGAGAAGACCTAGATCGCAAACCCTGTGACATTCCTTGTGAGTGCCAGGCGGCGCTTTCTAGACTCTCTTCCCGATGGGCTGCTAAGATGTGTCTCACAAGAGGACAAGCGGACACGTTACAGTTGGTATCAGAGCAAACCAATGAGATCTAAAGATTATAAGGGTACGTAATGGAGGAAAATAAAGGGAATAAGGGGATAAACAGGGGAAGGTGAGTAGAATTGAGGCAGTGTTTTCTATTGAAAATATTTCTTTACTCACTTATGGATGCTGGGTTGCAGAGTCACGAAGCATGGATCAAGTTCTTGGTGTTCCAGGTCATGTACATGATTGCAATTCATGCTTTGAATTGTCCTTAGAGGCTTGGCATGATGAATATTTTGGACCGCATCTATAATCCTTTGCCCCTGTATGAGGAACAAAGATGGACGGGTGACTCAGGAATATACTACATAGCTGCCCACTGACTCGCGTACCTTCAGACAAACTTGAAGAGAATCAAGTGGATGGAGGATTTAAAGATTGTGAAGCTATTCATCTTTGTTGAAGCTCACGTAAACACAACTTTGCATGTTAGCTGTCGGCAAGTCAAGCAGAACAAGTATGTCTATGAAGAAGTGACCCGGGTAATCTTTGTTGACGGAATCAAGATGTTAGGGCGCTATGAGAAGAACGAGTATCAAAGGAAGGGATACCCCAAGCTTCCTATGACTTACCGTTTCTTGAAAATCCATGATCCCACTCCATATTATTATTTCGTCCCTATAACCTATTGTAACACAATCCTATTTTCCCCAAACTGATATATCAATCAGCCTGTCTTACTTATCCAAAATAAGTGTACTCAAAGGGTTATACATTCATGAATAAATAAGAATTTTTATCTTGATCATGAATGTTAGCTAAGGTGTTAAGTGACTAAATCACTTGGCTAAAAA